>NC_041381.1:26311013-26316082 GCF_002162155.2 Triticum dicoccoides | reverse complement strand
TCGCGGTTGGGGAGGCGACCCGCGACTAAAGGACTTTTTTGGCGGGTTTTTCGTTCCCGCGCGCAACCACCTTTAGTCGCGGTTGGGCAGGCCAACCGCGACTAAAGGTATTTTCCAAATACTTTTTCTTTTTGAAAATCTTAAAAATACAAATAATATATCAAAAAATTCAGAAAAAAATAACTAATTCAATTCAATATGTTAAAAACACAAATATTATATCAAAAAATTCAGAAAAAAAAACTAATTCAATTCAAAATTCTAAAAATACAAATAATATATCAAAAAATTAAGAAAAATAAAACTAATTCAATTCAAAATGTTAAAAATACAAATAATATATCAAAAAATTCAGAAAAATAAAACTAATTCAATTCAAAATTAACCATCATGCATTTGTTAAACTAACTAGCTACAAACAATATAAATTAAACAATGAACTGCACACATGCATATTTTATCAATGACACATCAAAGGTTCATCAAGTTGCTAACCGCGATCGAGGAGTGTGGCTCCAACACTTCATGTCATGTTTGTTTCATGCTCTTGGGGCATTTCATCAAACACCTTATGTGCATAAGAGGAACCAAAAGCAAACCTACACCCACTTGTGAAGAGAATGGCTCCAAATGGCTAAGTGTTGGCTGCTGGATGGGTATATATAGGGGAGGGGCTTTAGTTGCGGTTGGCCTGGCAAACCGTGACTAAAGGTGCCCGAAGGCCTTTAGTCGCGGTTGTCCTGGCCAACCGCGACTAAAGACCCTCACGTGCGCCAGCTGGCCACCGAGCGCCCTGGGCCCAGGCCTTTGGTCGCGGTTCACCTCCAGAACCGCGACTAAAGGTCCCATTAGTCGCGGTTCCTACAGCTTCGCGACTTATGGGGCTGGACGGAAGCCTGTTTTTCCACCAGTGAAGCCTTCGAAAAGGGGATCGAAAACTGAGGCTTCTAGAGACACTGCTCCAACTAAGGAGACTGGCAGAATTTGACACTGATGAAACCCAGGGGTTTCCACTAAACATGACTCACACGAAAAAGCAGAGCAAGGCGAAGATATGGTGTGAGAGAACTGCAGGCAGCACTAACTTGTCTGATCTTCAGGATGCTATTCAAAGATACAGAGGAGCCAGAACAAGTCGTTGGCACCCTATTTTTTTAAAAAAAAATTGCTGGGCAGCACCCAAATGCTAGTCAACGAGGCATCAGGATCCTCTGCCAAGGCAAAGAAACGAAAGTATTCTGCAGCCCAGTCAAGTTCAAATGATGAACTTAGTTCTTCTTTCGATGATATCGGAAGATGCCTTCTAGTACCCCATTGATCCTGGTCAGTGATACAGCAGGTTAGTTCTATCATCTGTCGCTTTTCTCTTTTCTATTTTGGTTCTTGGGTTAGGTCGTTTTACCTTTCAACAGACATCTAATATACAGTACAACTTAGTAGGCACAATCTCTCTTCAGGTTTGACAAACGAGGAGTGAGTTTCTCACAGATAAAAAACTAGACTGATACAACTTGCTTATTGCTGGAATATATTCGCATTCATCCATTTATTAACTCCTAAAAATTGGAAGTAAGAAAACATTATGTTGCCAATCGCTCCAACATTATGTGCCTACAACAACTAATGTGCAAACTGCTGATGACGTTGAGTTCAACTTGTTAGCTATGGTTTTTATAAGCTATTTTACTGTTGCAGTTCAACATAAACAACCTCCACCGCAAAAAAAAGGAGGAAAATAATTGTTCACACTAATTGGGGGTATTTATTAATTTTCTGTTATTGTA
This sequence comes from Triticum dicoccoides, assembly GCF_002162155.2. NCBI lineage: Eukaryota > Viridiplantae > Streptophyta > Magnoliopsida > Poales > Poaceae > Triticum > Triticum dicoccoides. The sequence continues at coordinate 26,314,298 of NC_041381.1, read as the reverse complement.
TTTATGGCAATCACTCCAATTTTGATACAATTATGTTTTCACTTGTCAATATATATGTCAAAAGTCGGAAAACAAATGTTGGGATTCATACCGTATAATTATTGCCAAAGGAAAAGGGTGAAACTTAATGAAATTAAGCCAACAATAGCCTGAGACACCAAGAGATCAAGGCAAGAGAAAAACCTGCCGGAGCTTGACAGTGACTGGGGCAACAATGATGCGGTAGCTCCTATTCTTTCATCTTCAACTGCCGCTGCTTCTCTACCTCCTCGGGCCAGACAAGACAAAACAGTTGCTATGGAGAGGAGGACAACAAGCTCCAAGTCTTGTAGTTGTCCGCTATATACAGCCTGGTGTTTCCATTCCAGCCTCTGGCTTTTCTGCAAAAATCGAACAGAAAATCAGTTTTACTTTGTTTTTCCACTCGATTTATTTCATTGATTTATGTATGGAACTAAATTTTCATAAAGACCTTGAAGGGGGCATAGTTAAAACAGATCCTGGACCGTTCCAATGTTAAACATCATTGTACATGAACTGTCAGGTGTACCAGATACAAATAGTTTTTCAAGTTCTAGGACATTAGTCCACACCCTCAGCAGCCTTGCATCATAGAATCTTAGTTGCGACACTATCTTCATACCAAGTCTTGAACATCATTCACTTCTTCGAGGTGTCAATCCACTTTTGGTGCTTTAGTCCTTGTCAAAGTTCCGTCAACTACAATATATCATAAAAAAAGTTTAGTCTGGAATCTAAATTAGACTACCAGATTGGATGTTTGTACAGCTGAATACCTGATATATAAACAGAAAGCTACAACCCCTGTAAGACGCATGTAATGCTAGCACAATGAAACATGAACTATACATAAAAGGCAACATTTCACACATGCACAAGAACATGCAAAGACTGTCATCATGGCAAACAGCAAACAATGGAGACTTTTTAGAGCAATGCAATTGAATATGAAACATGGCAAACTCTGCAATAGCATTGACAAAAAAATAACAGAGTAGATGTTGGATGACAACCACTTTTATGTAGCTAGTTGTATAGACATCAACAGATGAGTATTGACCACTGAGGCAACATGAAAATAGAGTAGAAACATCTTGTACAATGTGTCAGGCATATCTTGGCAATTTCAGAACTTTATATCTAGCTGGATCATATTTCAACAATCTATTGCTATAACACATTTGAAGCGTCAGCCAACAACCCCAAGGCTATTTACAGTGCTTCTAGTGCTTCTGTTTTTGCTATTTGAGTTTCCCCCTAATGAGTAATGAACTACCAATTCGTTATTGTAAAATATGTGCTGACTCAGAACATGACAATTGCAGCTTGTTATTTACTTGTCGTAATATGTATCGAAGTACATTATTAAGACACATCACTCGTTCGTCTTTTGCTAGTTCTGTGATTGCTCAAGTGCAATGGCAAAGTAAATTTGTAGCTAGGGAGACACTACCTCCGTATCAAAATATAAGACACTTTTTTAAGGCTAAAAATGGCCTACCAAAACATCTTATGTTTTGATACAAAGGTAATACTCCCTCCATTCCTAAATATTTGTCTTTCTAGAGATTTCAATAAATGACTACATACGGAACAAAATGAGTGAATCTACACTCTAAAATATGTCTATATACATCCGTATGTGGTAGTTCATTTGAAATCTCTAAAAAGACAAATATTTAGGAACGGAGGGAGTAGTACCCAAATCTTTTCAAGGAGGACTACAAGGAGCTGGCAGTACATATTTTCGAGGAGGCCTAGGAAAGAGGATGAAGGTCACACCATCTGATCATTTCAGCGCCATTGCAAGGACGTTGAAGTTGTTTGCGTTCAGTAAAACAGGTGTTGGGGAGGATTTTGAGAACACTAAAAATTATGGAAAATTCTGTCACCAGATCTGGAGATTGCAATCTTCCTGACTGGGAGATTGCAAGAAACTCTGCAGATCCTGAATGGCTGACCATGGGTAGGATATAAGGGCTCTCGAAGCTACCTCTGAACCCCAGACCCAATTCAAACAATGGAGGCCTGAGACACAGCAGTTTAATTCTCCTGATCGAAAGAGTGAGAAGGCGCACGCTTGAGCCTGGTGTCGGTCCTGGAGAGCTTCTGGTCTCCCCAACCGATCTCATCACGGCCACCAAAGGCAAGACGCGCAATATCAATATGTGGAGCTCTTCTCTTAGGAAATACTACCTTTGTACCAAAATATAAGACGTATTTGAACTGCAAAAATGTCTTATATTTTCGTACAGAGGAAGTAGATAGTTTGTTTCAAGCTTCTGATGTTTGGGCACCCAAGTGTGCGTGCGCATGCTTGACAACACTTTATCATAAAAAAGTTGATTTGTTGTTGAAACAGCATCTATAAGAGCATGCCCCTCTATCTAATTAACCCAAAGTAATTGGGGTGTGGTGGAGAAGGTGGCCATGACGGTGCCGGCACCAAAGGCGCAGGTGGCAGCTGGTGGGGACGGGCGCGCCAGGGTACGGTGCATTAGGTGCCACGAGGCTAGATCTGATCGCTTGAACCGGAAAGTGGTAAGCTCGAACTGAAGTTTATTTGACCACTAATTTCAAATTCGTGACAACAATCTAAATAGTTCCGGAAATGCCACATTGATTTGTTATGACATTAAATTTGGCAATGTTTTGTAGAAAAATATTTGCTTCGGTTCTGTAAGAAGCTTGGTTGAAAGTATAGGCGGAACGAGACGAATCATCTCACCGACACCTTTAATTAAAAGTTAAAAAATATAAGAACCCAACTCCCTCGAATTATTACCCTTCGAGACGAACTGAAAAGTGTATCCGATTACTCTGTCACGGATGCAGGAGTGGAACATGGTCGGTTTCTTTGGACCGAGCATCACACCCCGTAAGGCAATGCCATCATTGCTGATCCAATCTGCTAACTGATTTTTGTTTGACATATGATGCCAAGGACTGTTGTGACAGACTGGTGCTGCCATATCAAGGCGCAAATGATAAAAAACACAGGGTTTGGAAGTTTTTTGTTTACATAGTACAAACTCAAACACTCATGCATGCGCACATATACTCACCCCTATGAACGCACGCACGCACACCCTCGCCTATGAGCATCCCTAAAAACTTTGGAGGTTGGAACATGTCCTATGATGGAGATAAACTTAGGCCTCCTTTAGTTTACACAAACTTTGTAGGAACTCTACGAGATAGGATATAGAAAAAAACTCTTTAGGCCCTTTGGTTTGTAGAAATAGAATCTTGTTCTTATCCTTC
>NC_041381.1:26307881-26310692 GCF_002162155.2 Triticum dicoccoides | reverse complement strand
GTGAACCTAATGACATTTTGTTCCTAACCCTCTATTCTGAGTATTCATAGGATTTGAAATACATGATATGTCACTTCCTATAGATTATAACTCGTTTTCCTATGATATTCCTATCATATGAATCAAAGTCCTTAGTAATAGTTTCCTTGAGTTTCCCCTTACGTACAACCTCAAGAGGATCTTCGATGGTTACAAATCCTGATGCTTCCAAATCCTAGGATGTCCATGGGTTCAAAACTAGCATCGAAAAACTAATCTTATCAGAGTCCAATACTTGCATATATGCTATGTGTTCTTATTTGAATCTACCAACGATTAAGCTCTACCCCTTTTGTCGGCCCTAGGTACCAAGGATGGCCTCTGAAATTTCGATCCTATTTCATCTCTCTTGTCATGCTTAAATAGGGGCACCATTATACTGACATCTCATAACACCATGTGACCCAACAACCATGAGATGGATGCTTCCATGTAGTTCAATAGTTCCATAAGGAGCACATGGGCATTCATGTATGGTCATGAGCATCCCGCCACCCCTCAATGAAGGAGGGGAGGGACCGAGGGAGAAGGGGGGGGAGAAGAAGAAAAATGGTATTCAACTGATGAGTGGGGCTCATAAGAGAGAAGTAACTTAGAGACTGCAGTTTTAAGGTGTGTAGTAGATCATTAAACTCCGAAATCTTTAAAGGTTTACAGTACTTTATACGGCTCCTCTGGAATGAACTCACCAAAATCAAAATCAGCTTCTGAGTCCTCTCCGTTTCACCCTGAAATTGCTCCTATGAATGCGAAAAGTCCACTGGAGATATAATCCAACTAAAAACTATACAGAAAACAGAACAAAAAATAGATAACATATATTCATATGCATAATTGGGTCATTTGCCAATATGAAACCATGGCCTCTATATTGTATTTATAAAAAGTTGGTAAGAAATACATGCAATCTAGATATATTCATATGTATAAATTTGGTATTTTTACAACTGCTAGGTAATACATCACCGTGAAAAGGTAAAAAGAAAAGAAAAAAGAGTCGTAAATTTATCCCTTGAAGGGCTTGGAAAAAACCAAGTCGTGGCACGTTGGGTTGCACGGATATGCGCAATCTAGTTCCTTGACCTCTCTCCTGTCAAAGAACCAGTCTCCAACTGCTTCTGCCATGGTCTGCATATTCACGAGAATGATTAACGTTTCAGAGGTGAATTTAACATGGCTGAAGAATGAGAACACAGAGGTGAATTTAACGTGCCCTTGCAGCAGATATCCAAGAGTGACCGTCGCTGAATCGGACCGTCCCGTGCACCGTCTCGTCCACGGAGGCGAGCGAACATGTCCTTGCTCCCCGTCATGTGGTTGCTAGCTCCCGTTTCGGCGTGCCACGCACCGTCGCCGGCGTCCTTCGGGACCACTTTCTCCTTGTTCAAGTAGACGGCATGTGGCGCCGCCAGCGTGCCCAGCTCCAGTGAGCACACCTGCGCCATCAGTAGCACCGGTACTCCAACCTCCTCTGCTTGTGCGAGGTGGGCTTCCTTACGCCGCTCCTTGCGGGGCTTGCGGCAATCCCTGGCCCAATGGCCAGGAATACCACAGTTTTTTTTTAAAAAGGAGGACGACCCCCGGCCTCTGCATCTGGTTCATGGGTTCAAAACTAGCATCGAAAAACTAATCTTATCAGAGTCCAATACTTGCATATATGCTATGTGTTCTTATTTGAATCTACCAACGATTAGGCTCTACCCCTTTTGTCGGCCCTAGGTACCAAGGATGGCCTCTGAAATTTCGATCCTATTTCATCTCTCTTGTCATGCTTAAATAGGGGCACCATTATACTGACATCTCATAACACCATGTGACCCAACAACCATGAGATGGATGCTTCCATGTAGTTCAATAGTTCCATAAGGAGCACATGGGCATTCATGTATGGTCATGAGCATCCCGCCACCCCTCAATGAAGGAGGGGAGCGACCGAGGGAGAAGGGGGAGGAGAAGAAGAAAAATGGTATTCAACTGATGAGTGGGGCTCATAAGAGAGAAGTAACTTAGAGACTGCAGTTTTAAGGTGTGTAGTAGATCATTAAACTCCGAAATCTTTAAAGGTTTACAGTACTTTATACGGCTCCTCTCGAATGAACTCACCAAAATCAAAATCAGCTTCTGAGTCCTCTCCGTTTCACCCTGAAATTGCTCCTATGAATGCGAAAAGTCCACTGGAGATATAATCCAACTAAAAACTATACAGAAAACAGAACAAAAAATAGATAACATATATTCATATGCATAATTGGGTCATTTGCCAATATGAAACCATGGCCTCTATATTGTATTTATAAAAAGTTGGTAAGAAATACATGCAATCTAGATATATTCATATGTACAAATTTGGTATTTTTACAACTGCTAGGTAATACATCACCGTGAAAAGGTAAAAAGAAAAGAAAAAAGAGTCGTAAATTTATCCCTTGAAGGGCTTGGAAAAAACCAAGTCGTGGCACGTTGGGTTGCACGGATATGCGCAATCTAGTTCCTTGACCTCTCTCCTGTCAAAGAACCAGTCTCCAACTGCTTCTGCCATGGTCTGCATATTCACGAGAATGATTAACGTTTCAGAGGTGAATTTAACATGGCTGAAGAATGAGAACACAGAGGTGAATTTAACGTGCCCTTGCAGCAGATATCCAAGAGTGACCGTCGCTGAATCGGACCGTCCCGTGCACCGTCTCGTCCACGGAGGCGAGCGAACATGTCCTTGCTCCCCGTCATGTGGCTGCTAGCTCCCGTTTCGGCGTGCCACGCACCGTCGCCGGC
>NC_041381.1:26305697-26307871 GCF_002162155.2 Triticum dicoccoides | reverse complement strand
GGGACCACTTTCTCCTTGTTCAAGTAGACGGCATGTGGCGCCGCCAGCGTGCCCAGCTCCAGTGAGCACACCTGCGCCATCAGTAGCACCGGTACTCCAACCTCCTCTGCTTGTGCGAGGTGGGCTTCCTTACGCCGCTCCTTGCGGGGCTTGCGGCAATCCCTGGCCCAATGGCCAGGAATACCACAGTTTTTTTTTAAAAAGGAGGACGACCCCCGGCCTCTGCATCTGGTTCATGGGTTCAAAACTAGCATCGAAAAACTAATCTTATCAGAGTCCAATACTTGCATATATGCTATGTGTTCTTATTTGAATCTACCAACGATTAGGCTCTACCCCTTTTGTCGGCCCTAGGTACCAAGGATGGCCTCTGAAATTTCGATCCTATTTCATCTCTCTTGTCATGCTTAAATAGGGGCACCATTATACTGACATCTCATAACACCATGTGACCCAACAACCATGAGATGGATGCTTCCATGTAGTTCAATAGTTCCATAAGGAGCACATGGGCATTCATGTATGGTCATGAGCATCCCGCCACCCCTCAATGAAGGAGGGGAGGGACCGAGGGAGAAGGGGGAGGAGAAGAAGAAAAATGGTATTCAACTGATGAGTGGGGCTCATAAGAGAGAAGTAACTTAGAGACTGCAGTTTTAAGGTGTGTAGTAGATCATTAAACTCCGAAATCTTTAAAGGTTTACAGTACTTTATACGGCTCCTCTGGAATGAACTCACCAAAATCAAAATCAGCTTCTGAGTCCTCTCCGTTTCACCCTGAAATTGCTCCTATGAATGCGAAAAGTCCACTGGAGATATAATCCAACTAAAAACTATACAGAAAACAGAACAAAAAATAGACAACATATATTCATATGCATAATTGGGTCATTTGCCAATATGAAACCATGGCCTCTATATTGTATTTATAAAAAGTTGGTAAGAAATACATGCAATCTAGATATATTCATATGTATAAATTTGGTATTTTTACAACTGCTAGGTAATACATCACCGTGAAAAGGTAAAAGGAAAAGAAAAAAGAGTCGTAAATTTATCCCTTGAAGGGCTTGGAAAAAACCAAGTCGTGGCACGTTGGGTTGCACGGATATGCGCAATCTAGTTCCTTGACCTCTCTCCTGTCAAAGAACCAGTCTCCAACTGCTTCTGCCATGGTCTGCATATTCACGAGAATGATTAACGTTTCAGAGGTGAATTTAACATGGCTGAAGAATGAGAACACAGAGGTGAATTTAACGTGCCCTTGCAGCAGATATCCAAGAGTGACCGTCGCTGAATCGGACCGTCCCGTGCACCGTCTCGTCCACGGAGGCGAGCGAACATGTCCTTGCTCCCCGTCATGTGGCTGCTAGCTCCCGTTTCGGCGTGCCACGCACCGTCGCCGGCATCCTTCGGGACCACTTTCTCCTTGTTCAAGTAGACGGCATGTGGCGCCGCCAGCGTGCCCAGCTCCAGTGAGCACACCTGCGCCATCAGTAGCACCGGTACTCCAACCTCCTCTGCTTGTGCGAGGTGGGCTTCCTTACGCCGCTCCTTGCGGGGCTTGCGGCAATCCCTGGCCCAATGGCCAGGAATACCACAGTTTTTTTTAAAAAAGGAGGACGACCCCCGGCCTCTGCATCTGGTTCATGGGTTCAAAACTAGCATCGAAAAACTAATCTTATCAGAGTCCAATACTTGCATATATGCTATGTGTTCTTATTTGAATCTACCAACGATTAGGCTCTACCCCTTTTGTCGGCCCTAGGTACCAAGGATGGCCTCTGAAATTTCGATCCTATTTCATCTCTCTTGTCATGCTTAAATAGGGGCACCATTATACTGACATCTCATAACACCATGTGACCCAACAACCATGAGATGGATGCTTCCATGTAGTTCAATAGTTCCATAAGGAGCACATGGGCATTCATGTATGGTCATGAGCATCCCGCCACCCCTCAATGAAGGAGGGGAGGGACCGAGGGAGAAGGGGGAGGAGAAGAAGAAAAATGGTATTCAACTGATGAGTGGGGCCCATAAGAGAGAAGTAACTTAGAGACTACAGTTTTAAGGTGTGTAGTAGATCATTAAACTCCGAAATCTTTAAAGGTTTACAGTACTTTATACGGCTCCTCTGGAATGAACTCACCAAAATCAAAATCAGCTTCTGA
>NC_041381.1:26280405-26305415 GCF_002162155.2 Triticum dicoccoides | reverse complement strand
ATGAATGCGAAAAGTCCACTGGAGATATAATCCAACTAAAAACTATACAGAAAACAGAACAAAAAATAGACAACATATATTCATATGCATAATTGGGTCATTTGCCAATATGAAACCATGGCCTCTATATTGTATTTATAAAAAGTTGGTAAGAAATACATGCAATCTAGATATATTCATATGTATAAATTTGGTATTTTTACAACTGCTAGGTAATACATCACCGTGAAAAGGTAAAAAGAAAAGAAAAAAGAGTCGTAAATTTATCCCTTGAAGGGCTTGGAAAAAACCAAGTCGTGGCACGTTGGGTTGCACGGATATGCGCAATCTAGTTCCTTGACCTCTCTCCTGTCAAAGAACCAGTCTCCAACTGCTTCTGCCATGGTCTGCATATTCACGAGAATGATTAGCGTTTCAGAGGTGAATTTAACATGGCTGAAGAATGAGAACACAGAGGTGAATTTAACGTGCCCTTGCAGCAGATATCCAAGAGTGACCGTCGCTGAATCGGACCGTCCCGTGCACCGTCTCGTCCACGGAGGCGAGCGAACATGTCCTTGCTCCCCGTCATGTGGCTGCTAGCTCCCGTTTCGGCGTGCCACGCACCGTCACCGGCATCCTTCGGGACCACTTTCTCCTTGTTCAAGTAGACGGCATGTGGCGCCGCCAGCGTGCCCAGCTCCAGTGAGCACACCTGCGCCATCAGTAGCACCGGTACTCCAACCTCCTCTGCTTGTGCGAGGTGGGCTTCCTTACGCCGCTCCTTGCGGGGCTTGCGGCAATCCCTGGCCCAATGGCCAGGAATACCACAGTTTTTTTTAAAAAAGGAGGACGACCCCCGCCCTCTGCATCTGGTTCATGGGTTCAAAACTAGCATCGAAAAACTAATCTTATCAGAGTCCAATACTTGCATATATGCTATGTGTTCTTATTTGAATCTACCAACGATTAGGCTCTACCCCTTTTGTCGGCCCTAGGTACCAAGGATGGCCTCTGAAATTTCGATCCTATTTCATCTCTCTTGTCATGCTTAAATAGGGGCACCATTATACTGACATCTCATAACACCATGTGACCCAACAACCATGAGATGGATGCTTCCATGTAGTTCAATAGTTCCATAAGGAGCACATGGGCATTCATGTATGGTCATGAGCATCCCGCCACCCCTCAATGAAGGAGGGGAGGGACCGAGGGAGAAGGGGGAGGAGAAGAAGAAAAATGGTATTCAACTGATGAGTGGGGCCCATAAGAGAGAAGTAACTTAGAGACTACAGTTTTAAGGTGTGTAGTAGATCATTAAACTCCGAAATCTTTAAAGGTTTACAGTACTTTATACGGCTCCTCTGGAATGAACTCACCAAAATCAAAATCAGCTTCTGAATCCTCTCCGTTTCACCCTGAAATTGCTCCCATGAATGCGAAAAGTCCACTGGAGATATAATCCAACTAAAAACTATACAGAAAACAGAACAAAAAATAGACAACATATATTCATATGCATAATTGGGTCATTTGCCAATATGAAACCATGGCCTCTATATTGTATTTATAAAAAGTTGGTAAGAAATACATGCAATCTAGATATATTCATATGTATAAATTTGGTATTTTTACAACTGCTAGGTAATACATCACCGTGAAAAGGTAAAAAGAAAAGAAAAAAGAGTCGTAAATTTATCCCTTGAAGGGCTTGGAAAAAACCAAGTCGTGGCACATTGGGTTGCACGGATATGCGCAATCTAGTTCCTTGACCTCTCTCCTGTCAAAGAACCAGTCTCCAACTGCTTCTGCCATGGTCTGCATATTCACGAGAATGATTAACGTTTCAGAGGTGAATTTAACATGGCTGAAGAATGAGAACACAGAGGTGAATTTAACGTACCCTTGCAGCAGATATCCAAGAGTGACCGTCGCTGAATCGGACCGTCCCGTGCACCATCTCGTCCACGGAGGCGAGCGAACATGTCCTTGCTCCCCGTCATGTGGCTGCTAGCTCCCGTTTCGGCATGCCACGCACCGTCGCCGGCGTCCTTCGGGACCACTTTCTCCTTGTTCAAGTAGACGGCATGTGGCGCCGCCAGCGTGCCCAGCTCCAGTGAGCACACCTGCGCCATCAGTAGCACCGGTACTCCAACCTCCTCTGCTTGTGCGAGGTGGGCTTCCTTACGCCGCTCCTTGCGGGGTTGCGGCAATCCCTGGCCCAATGGCCAGGAATACCACAGTTTTTTTTAAAAAAGGAGGACGACCCCCGGCCTCTGCATCTGGTTCATGGGTTCAAAACTAGCATCGAAAAACTAATCTTATCAGAGTCCAATACTTGCATATATGCTATGTGTTCTTATTTGAATCTACCAACGATTAAGCTCTACCCCTTTTGTCGGCCCTAGGTACCAAGGATGGCCTCTGAAATTTCGATCCTATTTCATCTCTCTTGTCATGCTTAAATAGGGGCACCATTATACTGACATCTCATAACACCATGTGACCCAACAACCATGAGATGGATGCTTCCATGTAGTTCAATAGTTCCATAAGGAGCACATGGGCATTCATGTATGGTCATGAGCATCCCGCCACCCCTCAATGAAGGAGGGGAGGGACCAAGGGAGAAGGGGGAGGAGAAGAAGAAAAATGGTATTCAACTGATGAGTGGGGCCCATAAGAGAGAAGTAACTTAGAGACTACAGTTTTAAGGTGTGTAGTAGATCATTAAACTCCGAAATCTTTAAAGGTTTACAGTACTTTATACGGCTCCTCTGGAATGAACTCACCAAAATCAAAATCAGCTTCTGAGTCCTCTCCGTTTCACCCTGAAATTGCTCCTATGAATGCGAAAAGTCCACTGGAGATATAATCCAACTAAAAACTATACAGAAAACAGAACAAAAAATAGACAACATATATTCATATGCATAATTGGGTCATTTGCCAATATGAAACCATGGCCTCTATATTGTATTTATAAAAAGTTGGTAAGAAATACATGCAATCTAGATATATTCATATGTATAAATTTGGTATTTTTACAACTGCTAGGTAATACATCACCGTGAAAAGGTAAAAAGAAAAGAAAAAAGAGTCGTAAATTTATCCCATGAAGGGCTTGGAAAAAACCAAGTCGTGGCACGTTGGGTTGCACGGATATGCGCAATCTAGTTCCTTGACCTCTCTCCTGTCAAAGAACCAGTCTCCAACTGCTTCTGCCATGGTCTGCATATTCAGGAGAATGATTAACGTTTCAGAGGTGAATTTAACATGGCTGAAGAATGAGAACACAGAGGTGAATTTAACGTGCCCTTGCAGCAGATATCCAAGAGTGACCGTCGCTGAATCGGACTGTCCCGTGCACCGTCTCGTCCACGGAGGCGAGCGAACATGTCCTTGCTCCCCGTCATGTGGCTGCTAGCTCCCGTTTCGGCGTGCCACGCACCGTCGCCGGCGTCCTTCAGGACCACTTTCTCCTTGTTCAAGTAGACGGCATGTGGCGCCGCCAGCGTGCCCAGCTCCAGTGAGCACACCTGCGCCATCAGTAGCACCGGTACTCCAACCTCCTCTGCTTGTGCGAGGTGGGCTTCCTTACGCCGCTCCTTGCGGGGCTTACGGCAATCCCTGGCCCAATGGCCAGGAATACCACAGTTTTTTTAAAAAAAGGAGGACGACCCCCGGCCTCTGCATCTGGTTCATGGGTTCAAAACTAGCATTGAAAAACTAATCTTATCAGAGTCCAATACTTGCATATATGCTATGTGTTCTTATTTGAATCTACCAACGATTAAGCTCTACCCCTTTTGTCGGCCCTAGGTACCAAGGATGGCCTCTGAAATTTCGATCCTATTTCATCTCTCTTGTCATGCTTAAATAGGGGCACCATTATACTGACATCTCATAACACCATGTGACCCAACAACCATGAGATGGATGCTTCCATGTAGTTCAATAGTTCCATAAGGAGCACATGGGCATTCATGTATGGTCATGAGCATCCCGCCACCCCTCAATGAAGGAGGGGAGGGACCGAGGGAGAAGGGGGAGGAGAAGAAGAAAAATGGTATTCAACTGATGAGTGGGGCCCATAAGAGAGAAGTAACTTAGAGACTGCAGTTTTAAGGTGTGTAGTAGATCATTAAACTCCGAAATCTTTAAAGGTTTACAGTACTTTATACGGCTCCTCTGGAATGAACTCACCAAAATCAAAATCAGCTTCTGAGTCCTCTCCGTTTCACCCTGAAATTGCTCCTATGAATGCGAAAAGTCCACTGGAGATATAATCCAACTAAAAACTATACAGAAAACAGAACAACAAATAGACAACATATATTCATATGCATAATTGGGTCATTTGCCAATATGAAACCATGGCCTCTATATTGTATTTATAAAAAGTTGGTAAGAAATACATGCAATCTAGATATATTCATATGTATAAATTTGGTATTTTTACAACTGCTAGGTAATACATCACCGTGAAAAGGTAAAAAGAAAAGAAAAAGAGTCGTAAATTTATCCCTTGAAGGGCTTGGAAAAAACCAAGTCGTGGCACGTTGGGTTGCACGGATATGCGCAATCTAGTTCCTTGACCTCTCTCCTGTCAAAGAACCAGTCTCCAACTACTTCTGCCATGGTCTGCATATTCACGAGAATGATTAACGTTTCAGAGGTGAATTTAACATGGCTGAAGAATGAGAACACAGAGGTGAATTTAACGTGCCCTTGCAGCAGATATCCAAGAGTGACCGTCGCTGAATCGGACCGTCCTGTGCACCGTCTCGTCCACGGAGGCGAGCGAACATGTCCTTGCTCCCCGTCATGTGGCTGCTAGCTCCCGTTTCGGCGTGCACTAAGAACACTAGTAGAAAAAGGGTCAAATGTGAAGCACATTAGTGCCGGTTTGTAAAAAAACCGGCACTAATGTGATCAATAGTGCCGGTTCGTGGCTGCGATCAATAGTACCGGTTCGTGTTGAGCCTTTAGTACCGGTTCGTGTCACGAACCGGTACTAAAGGGGTAGTGGCAGGCTGGCGTCAGGCCGGGTCCCCACGAGCCCCTTTAGTACCGGTTTGTGCCACGAACCGGTACTAAAGGTCTAACCTATAGTACCGCTTCGTGCCACGAACCGGTACTAAAGGGGACAAGCCTTTAGTACTGGTTCGTGCCACGAACCGGTACTAAAGGGGCCAATTTTCAAACTCTACCCCCCATGTATCGCCATTTCAGTTTTGAAAAAATCAAAAGAAAATGATAAAACTTCAAAAAATAAAATCCTTCGAGAGGTAGTTATATTACTATATCTACTAGTTAGGAAAATTTGAAAACTTAAATTTGGACATGTTTTGCAAAAAGTGTAGGAAAAAATGTAAAACGGTTATAACTTTTGCATACGATGTCGGAATAAAATGTATAATATATTAAAAAATTCAGCACGAAAATCCGCATCCGATCGAGACCGCCTACGGCCTGTTTGGAATTTTTTAGAATCCTCAAATTCAAAAAGGAAAAAAAGATATGGCCAAATTTCAGTTTTTTTTAAAAAAAATTGGTTAAATTTGGTCAAACTACTTATTCAAGAAGTATTAATGTTACTACATAATTATTCAAGAATATTAGTGTTACTAAATAATTATTTCAATTTTTTGAATTTTGGTCAAACTATGGTCAAACTTATTCAAGAAATATTAGCGTTACTAAACGATTACTGTTTTTTTAGAATAATAGTTTCAAACTCAAACGGTGAAATGTGTGACTTTATGCTCAAGCTAAACTCCTGAGGGTTAATAGGATCGACATCTTACTATTGTCAGGAAAACAACAAGTGCAGACTCGGAAACGAAGGAGAATACAACCTGAAAGTTAAGCGTGCTCGGGCTGGAGTAGTGAGAGGGATGGGTGAGCGGTCGGAAGTTAGATGATTTGGAATGAGTGATCCACACTTGAGCAGTTAAGAGAGGTGATTAGAGACTAAATAATCAAATAATTCAGAAAAATTAAAAATCAAAAAAAATCCAAAATTTTCAAAAAAATAATTCAAAAAAAAAACCTTTAGTACCGGTTGGTAACACCAACCGGTACTAAAGGTCCCCCATACTAGGGCGCGAGCTCACGCCACGTGGTGGCACTTTAGCGCCGGTTCGTGCTGAACCGGTACTAAAGGGGGGGCCTTTAGTGACCACAATTTAGTGCCGGTTATGTAACCGGCACTAAAGGGCCTTACGAACCGGTGCTATTGCCCTGTTCTGCACTAGTGGAACTGAGGTCCCAACTAGGACGCCTGCCTGGTATGGGGCACCTACCAGTCCGGCGCACTCCTCAACCAGGACGCATGCCGGGTATGAGGCCGCCGCAGCCACCTGCCACGAGTCCATCTTCAGAGTTGTACTGTTGCATCTACCTTGCCAGGTCTCTCTGGCATCGTCGCCACCATGATGCTAGATAGCGTCGTCCTCCTGCGCGAGTCCATCCTCCCACATCAAACACTGAATCTGCACTACGCCATGCCGTCAAGATCCGTCGCCATCAATGGATGCATGAAGCACCGCTCCACCAAAGAAACCGTCCGCTGGTCCCGTGAAGCAAGGCGCAGCACCAAGTAGAAGGCCGAAGTCGCACCGCCACCACTCCACCAGCAGCCCCGCCAGCAAGAGCTGTTCCCGGCCGTCGCCTTCAAGAAGGAGCACGACACCCGGGTGCCGTCGACGCCCAGAATAGGGGAACATAAGCTTTCGCCATACCTCGAGGAGGGGGCGGAAGGGAGAGGTTCCACCCCAAAGCCTCCAGCAAGGGGATCGGCGCCAAAGGCGTCGACTTTGGGGAGGCCGCCGCGCCAGCCAAGGGTTTCCCTCGGACCCTCACCCGCACGCCAGATCCGCCAGGCCGGCAATAGGGGACGCCGAAAGCAGCCGCCAAGGACCGGTGCTAGCACGGATCGGGACAGATCGGAGCATGGGCGGATCTTCTACATGGAGCCATGACGGATTGCGAGGAGCCACCACTGCGCCAGCGTCCGCAGACCCAACGCCGCCCGCGTGTCCGTGGGAGGCTGGCCACCAGAGCCCGCCGACGCAGCCCGCCGGCTGCACCGCGCCCACCGGCCGGGGCGCCTCCCCGGGGAACCAAGGCCCTCCAAAGGAGAGGAGGCGCCAGATCCCGCCGCCGCCATCATTGGGGCCGAGCACCCGCGCCTCGGAGGCCCTCAGGCGGCGGCAGAGGGAGGGAATGAGAGGGGGAAAACGCGGCAGCAGCGCTAGGGTTGGCCCCCGAGTCGCCTCAGAGGAATACCACAGTTATGCCACGGCGCTGCTGTCCTTGCCGCCGCCCCTGTGACCCGACGGCGAGTTCTTAGGCTTCCCACGGCCCATCCGCGTTCCTGGTCGCCACCGGCAGATGATCCCCCCTTGCTCTCGATGTAAGATCGACGCGCGTGACACTCCTCCTCCGTCAGGAGCAGGCGCCCTCCACCACCATGTTGGCCCAGACCCGATATCAAATACTTTCCGATGACGGCGATAACTGACGATCGAACGACCACGAAGCAAAGCAACGTTGGCTGTCTTGGTTCCTGCCTCAAGTCGGCTCGTACCCGACGAGGTAGCTTGTACTAGCTAGTCTGCTCCTGATCGATCTACACCAAAATCACACACGCATACACAACGGCGAGCCACCAGAAAACAAACGCACTCACGCAGTATTTGGATTATTGCCAAAGGCTCATATCGAGACTTGTCTTTGCTTTACTGATCTCCAGCTCACGGTTTGGTACAGGTTTACAGGGGGTACACCTCAGTATATATAACAAGTTGGACTTGACTTCATAAACAGTTCAACTTGGCAGTGTTTAGTTCGAGGACAGACTATTCCAGAATCCCTATATTCCAAATACGGACACAATCTCTCCACAAGTTTGACAAACGAGGAATGAGTTTCTCACATATAAAAAACTAGACTGATACAACTTGCTTATCAGTGGAAGATATTCACATTCATCCATTTATTAATTTCTTTCACAAATTGGAAGAAAATATTATGTTACTAATCACTCCTACATTATGCGTCAACAAAAATTAATGTGCAAACTGTTTATCAAGTTGAGTTCAACTTGTTAGCTACGGTTTTTGTTAGCTATTTTGTTGCTGGAGTTCAAACATAAACAACCTCACACGAAATAGGAGAAAAAATATATTGTTCACACTAATTGGGGGTATTAATTTTCTGTTACTGTATTTGTGGCTATGTTACCAACTTATTAAATGCAATCATCATAATTGAGATACAATTATATTTTCAATTGTCGATATATAGGTCAAAAGTCCGAAAACACATGTTGGAACTCATACCGTACAATTAGCGCCGAAGGGAAAGAGTGGAAACTTAACGAAATTAAGCCAACAATAACCTGAGACACCAATAGATCAAGGCAAGACAAAAACCTGCCAGAGCTTGACAGTGATGGGGGAAACAACGATGCAGTAGCCGAGGAGGTGAGAACTGATGTACTGGCTCCGATAGCGTTAGCCCCTATCCCTTCATCTTCAATGGCAATGCCGCCTCTGCTTCACTATCTCACCTGACCACACAAGAAAACAGTTGCCATGGAGGTGGAACAACAATCACCCACAATATGCACTGGGTTTCCATTCCAGCCTCATGCTTTTCTGCAAAAATCAAATAGAAGGCTGTTTTTTTCTGGGAAGACTCTTTTGTCTTCTTCAGTTTTTTCTTTGTTTTTTAATTGGTTTATGTATCGAACTAAATTTTCATAAAGACCTTGAAGGGGGCATAGATCAAACAGATCCTGAACCATTCCAATGTTAAACATCATTGTACATGAACTATCAGATGTAGCAGCTACAGATAGTTTTTTCAAGTCCTAGGAGATTAATCCACACCCTCAGTAGCCTCGCATCAGAGAATCCTAGTTGCGACAGTATCTTCATACCAAGTCTTGAACATCATTCACTTCTTCAAGGTGTCAATCCACTTTTGGTGCCTTAATCCTTGTCAAAGTTCCATCAACTACAATATATCATAAAAAAGTTTAGTCTGGAATCTAACTAGACTACCAGATTGAGATGTTAGTGCAGCTGAATACCTGGTATATAAACACAAAGCTACACACCTGGAAGAGGCATGTAATGCTAGCACAATGAAATATGAACTTCACATAAAAGGCAACATTTCACACATGCGCAATAACATGCAAAGACTGTCATCATGGCAAAGAGCAAACAATGGATACTTTTCAGAGCAATTGCAATTGAATATGGAACATGGCAAACATTGCCATAGCATTGACAAAAAATTAACAGATTAAATGTTGGATGGCAACCACTTTTATGTAGCTACTTGTATAGAGATCAACAGATGAGTATTGACCACTGAGACAACATGAAAATAGAGTAGAAACATCTTGTAAGATGTGTCAGGCATATCTTGGCGATTTCAGAACTTTATATCTAGCTGAATCATATTTCAACAATCTATTGCCATACCACATTTGAAGCGCCAGCCAACAACCCCAAGGCTATTTACAGTGCTTCTAGTGCTTCTGTTTTTGCTATTTGAGTTTCACCCTAATGAGTAATGAACAACTAAGTCGGTGTTCATGTTAAAGAACAACTATTACCAGTATTTACCTTTAAAGGAAGAAAATGAAGGAAATATGCCCTAGAGGCAATAATAAAGTTATTATTTATTTCCTCATATCGTGATAAATGTTTATTATTCATGCTAGAATTATACTAACCGGAAACATGATACATGTGTGAATACATAGACAAACTTATGTCACTAGTATGCCTCTACTTGACTAGCTCATTAATCAAAGATGGTTATGTTTCCTAACCATAGACATGTGTTGTCATTTGATTAAAGAGATCACATCATTAGGAGAATGATGTGATTGACTTGACCCATTCCGTTAGCCTAGCACTTGATCGTTTAGTATGTTGCTATTGCTTTCTTCATGACTTATACAAAGTTCCTGTAACTATGAGATTATGCAACTCCCGTTTACCGGAGGAACACTTTGTGTGCTACCAAATGTCACAACGTAACTGGGTGATTATAAAGGAGCTCTACAGGTGTCTCCAAAGATAGATGTTGAGTTGGCGTATTTCGAGATTAGGTTTTGTCAATCCTATTATCGGAGAGGTATCTCTGGGCCCTCTCGGTAATGCACATCACTATAAGCCTTGCAAGCAATGTGACCAATGAGTTGGTTACGGAATGATGCATTACGTAACGAGTAAAGAGACTTGCCGGTAACGAGATTGAACTAGGTATTGGATACCGACGATCGAATCTCGGGCAAGTAAACATACCGATGACAAAGGGAACAACGTATGTTGTTATGCGGTTTGACCGATAAAGATCTTCATAGAATATGTAAGAGCCAATATGAGCATCCAGGTTCCGCTATTGGTTATTGACCGGAAACAGTTCTAGGTCATGTCTACATAGTTCTCGAACCCGTAGGGTCCGCATGCTTAAAGTTATGATGACAGCTTTATTATGAGTTTATATGTTTTGATGTACCGAAGGTTGTTCAGAGTCCCGGATGTGATCACGGACATGACGTGGCGTCTTGAAATGGTCGAGACATAAAGATTGATATATTGGAAGCCTATATTTGGATAACGGAATTGTTCCGGGAGAAGTCGGGATTTTTCCGGAGTACCGGGGGGTTACCGGAACCCCCCCGGGGGTTAATGGGCCTACATGGGCCATGAGGGAGAAGAGGATGGGTCGGCCAGGGCAGGCCGTGCACCCCTCTCCCCCCAAGTCCGAATAGGACAAGGAGGGGGGCGGCGCCCCCTTTCCTCTTTCCCCTCCCCCCTCTCCTTCTCCACCAAGGCAAGAGGGGGGAGTCCCACTCCCGGTGGGAGTAGGACTCCTCCAGGCGCACCCCTAGGGGGCCGGTCGCACCTCCCCCCTCCCTCCTTTATATACTGGGGCAGGGGGCACCTCTAAACACACAAGTTGATCTTCGTGATCGTTCCTTAGCCGTGTGTGGTGCCCCCCTCCACCATATTCCACCTCGGTCATATCGTTGCAGTGTTTAGGCGAAGCCCTGCGTCGGTAGAACATCATCATCGTCACCATGACGTCGTGCTGACGGAACTCATCCCCGACACCCTGCTGGATCGGAGTCCGGGGATCGTCATCGAGCTGAACGTGTGCTGAACTCGGAGGTGCCGTACGTTCGGTGCTTGGATCGGTCGGATAGTGAGGACATACGACTACATCAACCGCATTGTCATAACGCTTCCGCTTTCGGTCTACGAGGGTACGTGGACACACTCTCCCCTCTCGTTGCTATGCATCACCATGATCTTGTGTGTGCGTAGGAATTTTTTTGAAATTACTACGTTCCCCAACAGTGGCATCTGAGCCTAGGTTTTATGCGTTGATGTTATTTGCACGAGTAGAACACAAGTGAGTTGTGGGCGATACAAGTCATGCTGCTTACCAGCATGTCATACTTTGGTTCAGCGGTATTGTTGGATGAAGCGGCCCGGACCGACATTACGCATACGCTTACGCGAGACTGGTTTTACCGCCGTGCTTTGCACACAGGTGACTAGCGGGTGTCTGTTTCTCCAACTTTAGTTGAACCAAGTGTGGCTACGCCCGGTCCTTGCGAAGGTTAAAACAGCACTAACTTGACGAACTATCGTTGTGGTTTTGATGTGTATGTAAGAACGGTTCTTGCTCAGCCCGTAGCAGCCATGTAAAATTTGCAACAACAAAGTAGAGGACGTCTAACTTGTTTTTACAGGGCATGTTGTGATGTGATATGGTCAAGACGTGATGCTATATTTTATTGTATGAGATGATCATGTTTTACAACCGAAGTTATCGGCAACTGGCAGGAGCCATATGGTTGTCGCTTTATTGTATGAAATGCAAACGCCCTGTAATTGCTTTACTTTATAACTAAGCGGTAGCAGTAGCCGTAGAAGCAATAGATGGCGTAACGACAACGATGCTACGATGGAGATCAAGGTGTCGCGCCGGTGACGATGGTGATCACGACGGTGCTTCGAAGATGGAGATCACAAGCACAAGATGATGATGGCCATATCATATCACTTATATTGATTGCATGTGATGTTTATCCTTTATGCATCTTATCTTGCTTTGATTGACGGTAGAATTTTAAGATGATCTCTCACTAAAATTTTCAAGAAGTATACTCCCTGGGTATGCACCGTTGTGAAAGTTCTTCGTGCTGAGACACCACGTGATGATCGGGTGTGATAGGCTCTACGTTCAAATACAACGGGTGCAAAACAGTTGCACACGCGAAATACTCAGGTTAAAACTTGACGAGCCTAGCATATACAGATATGGCCTCGGAACACGGAGACCGAAAGATCGAACGTGAATCATATAGTAGATATGATCAACATAGTGATGTTCACCATTGAAAACTACTCCATCTCACGTGATGATCGGACATGGTTTAGTTGATTTGGATCACGTGATCACTTAGATAACTAGAGAGATGTCTGTCTAAGTGGGAGTTCTTAAGTAATATGATTAATTGAACTTAAATTTATCATGAACTTAGTACCTGATAGTATTTTGCTTGTCTATGTTTGTTGTAGATAGATGGCTCGTGCTGTTGTTCCGTTGAATTTTAATGCGTTTCTTGAGAAAGCTAAGTTGAAAGATGATGGTAGCAATTACACTGGGTCCGTAACCTGAGGATTATCCTCATTGCTGCACAGAAGAATTACGTCCTGGAAGCACCGCTGGGTGCCAGGCCTGCTGCAGATGCAACTGACGACGTTAAAAACGTCTGGCAGAGCAAAGCTGATGACTACTCGATAGTTCAGTGTGCCATGCTTTACGGCTTGGAACCGGGTCTTCAACGACGTTTTGAACGTCATGAAGCATATGAGATGTTCCAGGAGTTGAAGTTGATATTTCAAGCAAATGTCCGGATTGAGAGATATGAAGTCTCCAATAAGTTCTATAGCTGTAAGATGGAGGAGAATAGTTCTGTCAGTGAACACATACTCAGAATGTCTGGGTATAATAATCACTTGATTCAACTGGGAGTTAATCTTCCTGATGATAGTGTCATTGACAGAATTCTTCAATCACTGCCACCAAGCTACAAGAGCTTCGTGATGAACTATAATATGCAAGGGATGGACAAGACTATACCCGAGCTCTTCGCAATGCTAAAAGCTGCGGAGGTAGAAATCAAGAAGGAGCATCAAGTGTTGATGGTCAATAAGACCACCAGTTTCAAGAAAAAGGGCAAAGGGAAGAAGAAGGGGAACTTCAAGAAGAACAGCAAACAAGTTGCTGCTCAAGAGAAGAAACCCAAGTCTGGACCTAAGCCTGAGACTGAGTGCTTCTACTGTAAGCAGACTGGACACTGGAAGCGGAACTGCCCCAAGTATATGGCGGATAAGAAGGATGGAAAAATGAACAAAGGTATATGTGATATACATATTATTATGTGTACCTTACTAATGCTCGCAGTAGCACCTGGGTATTTGATACTGGTTCTGTTGCTAATATTTGCAACTCGAAACAGGGACTACGGAATAGGCGAAGATTGGCTAAGGACGAGGTGACGATGCGCGTGGGAAATGGTTCCAAAGTCAATGTGATCGCGGTCGGCACGCTACCTCTACATCTACCATCGGGATTAGTTTTAGACCTAAATAATTGTTATTTTGTGCTAGCGTTGAGCATGAACATTATATCTGGATCTTGTTTGATGCGAGACGGTTATTCATTTAAATCAGAGAATAATGGTTGTTCTATTTATATGAGTAATATCTTTTATGGTCATGCACACTTACAGAGTGGTCTATTTTTATTAAATCTCGATAGTAGTGATACACATATTCATAATGTTGAAGCCAAAAGATGCAGAGTTAATAATGATAGTGCAACTTATTTGTGGCACTGCCGTTTAGGTCATATCGGTGTAAAGCGCATGAAGAAACTCCATACTGATGGACTTTTGGAATCACTTGATTATGAATCACTTGGTACTTGCGAACCGTGCCTCATGGGCAAGATGACTAAAACACCGTTCTCCGGAACTATGGAGCGAGCAACTGATTTGTTAGAAATCATACATACCGATGTATGCGGTCCAATGAATGTCGAAGCTCGCGGCGGGTATCGTTATTTTCTCACCTTCACAGATGATTTGAGCAGATATGGGTATATCTACTTGATGAAACACAAGTCTGAAACATTTGAAAAGTTCAAGGAGTTTCAGAGTAAAGTAGAAAATCATCGTAACAAGAAAATAAAATTTCTACGATCTGATCGTGGAGGAGAATATTTGAGTTATGAGTTTGGTTTACATTTGAAACAATGCGGAATAGTTTCGCAACTCACGCCATCTGGAACACCACAACGAAATGGTGTGTCTGAACGTCGTAATCGTACTTTACTAGATATGGTGCGATCTATGATGTCTGTTACTGATTTACCGCCATCGTTTTGGGGTTATGCTTTAGAGACGACCGCATTCACGTTAAATAGGGCACCATCAAAATCCGTTGAGACGATGCCTTATGAACTGTGGTTTGGAAAGAAACCAAAGTTGTCGTTTCTTAAAGTTTGGGGTTGTGATGCTTATGTGAAGAAACTTCAACCAGATAAGCTCGAACCCAAATCGGAGAAATGTGTCTTCATAGGATACCCAAAAGAGACAATTGGGTACACCTTCTATCACAGATCTGAGGGCAAGATTTTCGTTGCTAAATTCAGATCCTTTCTAGAGAAGGAGTTTCTCTCGAAAGAAGTGAGTCGGAGGAAAGTAGAACTTTATGAGGTAACTGTACCTGCTCCCTTATTGGAAAGTAGTTCATCACATGAACCGGTTCCTGTGACAACTACACCAATTAGTGACGAAGCTAATGATATTGATCATGAATCTTCAGATCAAGTTTCTACTGAACCTCGTAGGTCTACCAGAGTAAGATCCGCACCAGAGTGGTACGGTAATCCTATTCTGAAAGTCATGTTACTTGACCATGGCGAACCAGCAAACTATGAGGAAGCGATGATGAGCCCAGATTACGCAAAATGGCTTGAAGCCATGAAATCTGAGATAGGATCCATGTATGAGAACAAAGTATGGACTTTGGTTGACTTGCCCGATGATCGGCAAGCAATTGAGAATAAATGGATCTTCAAGAAGAAGACTGATGCTGATGGTAATATAACTGTCTGCAAAGCTCAACTTGTTGCAAAAGGTTTTCGACAAGTTCAAGGGGTTGACTACGATGAGACTTTCTCACCCCTAGCGATGCTTAAGTCTGTCCGAATCATGTTAGCAATTGCCGCATTTTATGATTATGAAATTTGGCAAATGGATGTAAAAACTGCATTCCTGAATGGATTTCTGGAAGAAGAGTTGTATATGATGCAACCGGAAGGTTTTGTCGATCCAAAAGATGCTAACAAAGTGTGCAAGCTCCAGCAATCCATTTACGGACTGGTGCAAGCATCTCGGAGTTGGAATAAACGCTTTGATAGTGTGATCAAAGCATATGGTTTTATACAGACTTTTGGAGAAGCCTGTATTTACAAAAAAGTGAGTGGGAGCTCTATAGCATTTCTGATATTATATGTAGATGACATATTGTTAATTGGAAATGATATAGAATTTCTGGATAGCATAAAGGGATACTTGAATAAAAGTTTTTCAATGAAAGACCTCGGTGAAGATGCTTACATATTGGGCATCAAGATCTATAGAGATAGATCAAGACGTTTAATTGGACTTTCACAAAGCACATACCTTGATAAAGTTTTGAAAAAGTTCAAAATGGATAAGGCAAAGAAAGGGTTCTTGCCTGTATTACAAGATGTGAAGTTGAGTCAGACTCAATGCCCGACCACAGCAGAAGATAGAGAGAAAATGAAAGATGTTCCCTATGCTTCAGCCATAGGCTCTATCATGTATGCAATGCTGTGTACCAGACCTGATGTATGCTTAGCAATAAGTTTAGCAGGGAGGTACCAAAGTAATCCAGGAGTGGATCACTGGACAGCGGTCAAGAACATCCTGAAATACCTGAAAAGGACTAAGGATATGTTTCTCGTTTATGGAGGTGGCAAAGAGCTAGTCGCAAATGGTTACGTCGATGCAAGCTTTGACACTGATCCGGACGATACTAAATCACAAACCGGATACGTGTTTTTATTAAATGGTGGAGCTGTAAGTTGGTGCAGTTCTAAACAAAGCGTCGTGGCGGGATCTACATGCGAAGCGGAGTACATAGCTTCTTCAGAAGCAGCAAATGAAGGAGTCTGGATGAAGGAGTTCATTTTCGATCTAGGTGTCATACCTAGTGCATCGGGACCAATGAAGATCTTCTGTGACAATACTGGTGCAATTGCCTTGGCAAAGGAATCCAAATTTCACAAGAGGACCAAGCACATCAAGAGACGCTTCAATTCCATCCGGGACCAAGTCCAGGTGGGAGACATAGAGATTTGCAAGATACATACGGATCTGAATGTAGCAGACCCGTTGACTAAGCCTCTTCCACGAGCAAAACATGATCGGCACCAGGACTCCATGGGTGTTAGAATCATTACTGTGTAATCTAGATTATTGACTCTAGTGCAAGTGGGAGACTAAAGGAAATATGCCCTAGAGGCAATAATAAAGTTATTATTTATTTCCTCATATAATGATAAATGTTTATTATAGATGCTAGAATTGTATTAACCGGAAACATGATACATGTGTGAATACATAGACAAACTTAATGTCACTAGTATGCCTCTACTTGACTAGCTCATTAATCAAAGATGGTTATGTTTCCTAACCATAGACATGTGTTGTCATTTGATTAAAGAGATCACATCATTAGGAGAATTATGTGATTGACTTGACCCATTCCGTTAGCCTAGCACTTGATCATTTAGTATGTTGATATTGCTTTCTTCATGACTTATACAAAGTTCCTGTAACTATGAGATTATGCAACTCCCGTTTACCGGAGGAACACTTTGTGTGCTACCAAACGTCACAACGTAACTGGGTGATTATAAAGGAGCTCTACAGGTGTCTCCAAAGATAGATGTTGAGTTGGCGTATTTCGAGATTAGGTTTTGTCACTCCGATTGTCGGAGAGGTATCTCTGGGCCCTCTCGGTAATGCACATCACTATAAGCCTTGCAAGCAATGTGACCAATGAGTTGGTTACAGAATGATGCATTACGTAACAAGTAAAGAGACTTGCCGGTAACGAGATTGAACTAGGTATTGAATACCGACGATCGAATCTTGGGCAAGTAAACATACCGATGACAAAGGGAACAACGTATGTTGTTATGCGGTTTGACCGATAAAGATCTTCATAGAATATGTAGGAGCCAATATGAGCATCCAGGTTCCGCTATTGGTTATTGACCGGAAACAGTTCTAGGTCATGTCTACATAGTTCTCGAACCCGTAGGGTCCGCACGCTTAAAGTTACGATGACAGCTTTATTATGAGTTTATATGTTTTGATGTACCGAAGGTTGTTCGGAGTCCCGATGTGATCGCGGACATGACGAGGAGTCTCGAAATGGTCGAGACATAAAGATTGATATATTGGAAGCCTATATTTGGATAACGGAACTGTTCCGGGAGAAATCAGGATTTTTTCGGAGTACCGGGGGGTTACCGAACCTCCCCCCCCCCCTCCCCCGGGGGGGGGTTAATGGGCCTACATGGGCCATGAGGGAGAAGAGGAAGGGCCGGCCAGGGCAGGACGCGCGCCCCTCTCCCCCCAAGTCCGAATAGGACAAGGAGGGGGGCGGCGCCCCCTTTCCTCTTTCCCCTCCCCCCTTTCCTTCTCCACCAAGGCAAGAGGGGGGAGTCCTACTCCCGGTGGGAGTAGGACTCCTCCAGGCGCACCCCTAGGGGGGCGGCCGCACCTCCGCCATCCCTCCTTTATATACGGGGGCAGGGGGGCACCTCTAAACACACAAGTTGATCTTCGTGATCGTTCCTTAGCCGTGTGCGGTGCCCCCCTCCACCAAATTCCACCTCGGTCATATCGTTGCAGTGTTTAGGCGAAGCCCAGCGTCGGTAGAACATCATCATCATCACCATGCCGTCGTGCTGACGGAACTCATCCCCGACACCCTGCTGGATCGGAGTCCGGGGATCTTCATCAAGCTGAACGTGTGCTGAACTCGGAGGTGTCGTACGTTCGGTGCTTGGATCGGTCGGATCGTGAAGACGTAGGACTACATCAACCGCGTTGTCATAACGCTTCCGCTTTCGGTCTACGAGGGTACGTGGACACACTCTCCCCTCTCGTTGCTATGCACCACCATGATCTTGCGTGTGCGTAGATTTTCTTTTGAAATTACTATGTTCCCCAACAAAAAACACATTGATGCATGTATTCAATTTTATTTAACCATTGGAAACTCATAAAAGAAATAGCAACAGGAAGATATGCATACAAGTGCTTAAATAATCCAACTTAATCATTATAACATGACCATGATAATGAACTGGCTCATTTAACACCGACAATTGACATATCTTTGCAAATGGCTGACAAATCAACTGCCATACCTATCGGTATTTGTGAGGATGTGCCCGTTGTTGTTGCTAATGTTACTATTTTGACTGACTTTGTTATACTTGAGATGCCCGAGAACGTTAACATGTTGATTATACTTGGTAGATCCTTCTTGAATACTGCAGGGGCTGTTATTGATTGCAATGAAAAGCAAGGTCACTTTCCGTATTAATGGTAATGAGCATACGGTGCATTTTCCGAAGAAACAATTCCAAGTGAATGGTATTAATGTTATTGAAAAATCTCCGACAATCACTATTGGAAGTTTTCAACTACCTTTACCTATTGTTAAAAAGAAATATGAAATGCTTATTGTTAGGGACATTCATATCCCCATTAAGGTAACTTAGTGATTTGCGAAAGTTCTCCGGTTTCATATTAATCGAAAGTGGTTGTTAATAAGACTTGATCAACCTTATTAATGGATCATTTTTTAGAGGTATGAAGTTGATGAATTTAGTGAGCACTAACTTTTGTCCCTACCTTTTGTTTTCTATCTTCCTTAGTTAAATAAAATAGAATGACATGCTTTGTTTGTTTTCTGAGTTTTTCGTGGAATGAAAAGTGACCCAGACATAGAAGTTCTAAAAATGCTCTGAAATTTTAATACAATTTTTTCTTAATATTTCTGAATTTGTGGTGCAAATAATATCAGAGGGAGGTGCACCGGGTGGGCACAACCCACCTGGGCGCGCCAGGACCCCCAGGCGCACCCTGGTGGGTTGTGGTCCCCATGTGGGCCCCCCTTACTTAATTCTTCTTCGCTCATCACCACATTCCTCCAGAAAAAAATCACCATTGCTCTCTCTCGTGTTCTTGCTCCTGAAACTGCGGATTTCGATCTCTATACTCAAAGCTCCGTTTTCAAAACTGTTTCGGGTATTTGTTGCTTGGTATGTGACTCCTCCGTGTCCAATTAGTTTTTGCTTTAGTGGTTTATATTTTGAATAATTGGCTACTCTTGGTGCTACTGTAGATGAGCTTGCATGTTGAATTCTTAGAGTTTTAAGTAGTTTGAATGCTTACTATGGCCTCTATACATCCCTATGAGTAGTTGCTATCATTTTTGTGAAGTTTTGTTGAGAAAAAAAATTGAACCAAAATTTTTCAGAAAATTGTACGCGAACATTATGAACCTCTTTGGAATGAGTTTTTCGAGGACGAGATCCTCAAAGGCATCTTCTAGAAGCAGCTTCGCTCGACGGTGTTATGTTGAACCAAGTGAAAGTTCCATTTGAAGTGCCACTACCAAAACATGCTTATGTCCATGCAAAGAGTATATGATGAGTGTGGGCATTAAGGAGGAATTTGAGAAATATGTTCACAATGTCGATCTCGGTCCCTACATTTCAAATAAGTGTGACCAACACCTCATCCTCACTGAATCTTTTGTCATTTAAACTGTATGAAAATCCATTTACCATATCTTTAGAAAGGTTTGCTCGCCTCTGCAAATCACTGCTTCCCTCTGCGAAGGGACTATATATCTATTTACTTTTATATTATGTCATCACCTTCTCAAATAAGCACCAGAACCTGAGAGCATTACTGTCATGCTGATGCATTGTGTATAGCTAATGTTGGGTGCATCATGACTGGATCTTTTCTACCATTAATTACAATGTTTAGTCTCTACTTGAACTTTGGAGATGCTCTGCATTTATATTTTGCGGTCTCAGAAAGGGCTAGCGAGATAAAACTATTGTCATATTGTATCATGGTTGTTTTGACAATATTTTGCTGTTTGAGATATCTTATTATTGCTCGCTAGTTGATTATGTCATTGATATGAGTTAATATGATTTTTAAGAGTTATTGTTGACATGGTTAGTTATAATCTTTTCTGAAAACCATGGTGCTGTTAAAGCTTCTTTAGGAAACAAGAGCAAAAGAGTTCGTAAAAGTTTTTTTTTCACTTTCAGTTTATCAACTGAATTGCTTGAGGACAAACAAAGGTCTAAGCTTGGGGGAGTTGATACGTCTCTGTCGTATCTACTTTTACTAACGTTTTTCCTCTTATTTTGGACTATCATTTGCATGATTTGAATGAAACTAACCCGGACTAGCGCTGTTTTCAGCAGAACTACCATGGTGTTGTTTTTGTGCAGAAATAAAAATTCTCAGAATGGAACGAAACTTTGCGAGGAATTTTTATACAATAAAAGAGAATTATGGGGCCAAGAACCACCGTAGGGGGGCACCTGGGTGGGCACAACCCACCAGGGCGCGCCAGCCCCTCCAGGCGCGCCCAGGTGGGTTGTCCCCACCTGGTGGCCCCGCAGACCCTGAAACCAACGCTATAAAATCCTATTTTTCGAGAAACAAATCAGGGAGAAAGAATTATCGCGCTTCACGAGACGGGGCCGCCGCCATCTCCTGTTCTTCATCGGAGTCCAGATCTGGAGTGTGCTTGGGGCTCCGGAGAGGGGGATCTTCGATCTTCGTCAGCACCAACCCTTCTCCATCGCTAATTCCATGATGCTCACCACCAAGAGTGAGTAATTCCTTTGTAAGCTCGCTGGTCGGTGAGTAGTTGGATGAGATTCATCATGTAATTGAGTTAGTTTTGTCAGGGATACAATTGTCACAGCAGTTGGAATTGGTCTACCAAATCATTGTCTTCACCAAGCCAACTGGTTCTATTTCCTCAACCCTTTCATTTTCTCATTCATGTGTTGATGAACCTGATCATTACTATTTGAAGACTTTCTCTAATTCCTCAATCATATTTCTTTAATATCATAGTCTTCAGCCTTTTTAGCATGTGTTCACGCTATCTGTACTCTATGCTTATTTTCATTTCATCATGTTGACTATGCTGTTGCTCTGTTATGTTTATACATGAGTACTTATTCCGCTGCTAGTGTGTGGTCGTTTATGGATTTTCTCACCTAGAAATTCCCCCGTGATGAATTTGTAAAAATTGCCTATTCAAACCCCCCCCCCCTCTTTTAATTGGTATCGGAGCAAGGTACTTCCTTGTTCTGTGTGATTTTGATTTAGCCACCTGGAGTTTTTAGTTATGTCGACAGCAGGTATGATCAAGGTCTCCGCTGGGTTTCCTACCGTCGATGTGACGGGCTACCCCTACTGAAAGAACAAGATGCGCATACATCTTGAGGCAATTGATAACGATCTCTAGTATATTGTGAAAAATGGTGTTCCCTCAGTCACTTCGTCTGTGAATGTCGCTGATGTGAAGAGATCCAAATAACTCGATTCTCAAGCGAAAAATATCATATGTGGACATCTAAAAAAAGGACAGCATGGCAGAGTCAGTGATCTGGAAACAGCAAACCTGATTTATTGCCGGCGCCGAGGAGACTGGAGAGAGGTATGTCTTCTGCTGCCACTGATTCATTTCTAGTGCGCGCGCACACACACAAACGAACCAGGCAAGGAATATTGGATGCCTTTGCCAAGGGTCTTCCTCTCTTACAGCCGAAACGATTGAGATTTCTTGTGTTGGTTTCGCTTGATCAATTCACCAGAGAGCAGCAGCACAGGTACGTGCAAAGCTAGCTTGCAATCACCTTTATTGATGAACAGTAGTCAAGCACATGCACAGATACTTCAAGTACGCACCTGAGCACGGTAGAGCTAACTAGACTAGATCGATCAACTTTTCTCGGCGAGAACTTACGAACACACACACGAATCAATGGATCGCCAAAGGCTCGTATCGAGTCTTGATTTGTTTTGTATTGCTTTTTTTCCTTGGCCAGGACATGTACGAGCTAACCTTCTTGGGTACAAATATTGTTCAGACATTAGTACACGGAGTGTTTATCTCTAACATTCACCCCAAAACATGACGTGTTCTTTAGTTTCGACCTGGATACCAAATACGACTACTCGGAGGCTTTACCCTTGGAATTGCCTTCTTCGTTCCTCACAGCGTCTGAGTCACCAACTTTGCTACCGTTGGCTTAACCGTAACTTGACGCCAACACTCTTTTTTGGTCACGTCTTCAGCCTTCATCTGTTCTTCGATGCATGGTAGACTGTCATTTGGATCGTCGAGGGGACATCTTTCGAACCCGAGCGAGACCAATCTTTGGTCTAATTTTGAGATCCAAACTCTTGGGGCTTGCTTCAGCCCGTAAAGTGCCTTATTGAGCTTGTACACTTTCTCTTTTTCTCCTTTCTTCTTGTGGCCGAAGGGTTGTTCCACGTACACTTCTTCTGTGAGGTCCTCATTGATGAAAGCGGATTTGACATCTATATGATGAACCTTTCAATCCTCTTGTGCTGTCAAAGCTAGAAGCACTCTCACTGTCTCGAGTCAAGCAACCGGCGCAAACACCTCCTCATAGTCAAACTCGTTGACCTTGTACATAGCACTTTGCAACGAATCTTGCCTTGTACTTCACAATGGCACCCTTTGTGTCATTGTTTAACTTGTCAACCCACTTCAAATCTATGGCCTTTTGGTTCGGAGGTCGGATTACCAAAGTATACGTGTCGTTGCTCTCAATCGCCTTCATCTCCTCATCCATGGTGTGTGTCCATCTTGAACTTTTGCTTGCCTCTACGAAGTTCGCCGGCTCCTCAACTCCGAGCAAACATAGTCCAGAGTATTTGAACGTAATTGGCTTTCCGTACTTGTAGACTTTATTGAGGGTCTTGTAGCGATGAGGCCCAGAAGAATCCGTTGAGCCTTACGAGGGAGACGACACAAATTGTGTCGGTGTTGATGCACTTGAGGAAGACGGTTGTGTCCTGGGCGTGGTAGATGCAGGGTCGCCAGCATCCACATTGTCGGCGTACTCGTTGTGATCGTGACCATCATCTTGATTGTCATCATCACTGTGCGCCTCGTTGTCAATGTCATCGCCGATATATCCACCCATTTTGTACGCCTCATTGTTGTTATCACCTTGCGACCCATGCGCGTCGTCGTTGGTGTCGGCTCCATGGTGATCATTGTCGTTGCGGTCACCTTGCTTGGGCATCTTGTTAGCCACCAGGACGTCCTCTCCTGTATCATCATCAGTTGAAAATTCAACCGTGAATATATTACCGTTTGGAGTATCGTTGGTTGCTGCGCTTCAATTTCAAGCTTTGTTTTCTTCAAACACAACGTTGTGTGAAATTCGTAGACGCTTGATTCGTGGATCGTAGAAGCGGTATGCCTTGGTGCCGGAACTCCTCTTGTATATGATGAACACCATCTTGGTGCTACAGTTGGCAATCTTTGAGAGGTGTGGCTCCGCCTTCTTCACATGTGCCACGCATCCAAGGGTCGGTAGATGAGACACATTCAGCTTATGTCCATAAATTTCACTTCTAGCGCGCGCATACACACACACAAACGAACCAGACAAGGAATATTTGATGAGAGTGGATTTTCATTACCCGGGTGTCCACGCACCCCTTTATCAGCACCGTGCATTTACAATTCGGTGCGTGGGGATATGTACCAGAGCTAACAGGCTTGTTCGGTCGCCAAGCGCGGGGCGCTGGACACTTTTCAAGCCATATCGGGACTATTCCTACACGCGGATCCACCCATTACTACCTGAGACGTCGAGAGGACATGTTGAAAAGACGTGTCTCCTTGGACATGTTGAAACTGTAGAATAATTAGAGAGTAAACGCATTAATAAAAAGAAACAAGGGGTGGTAGCTAGATCGCTAGAGTGTCTGTATGTGTCTAAAGCAACAGGAGGAAAGTAAAAAAAAACTATTTACATTTTACTCCCTCCGTTCATTTATGCAAGATGTATTTGCTTTTACATATATATATATAATTTCAGAATGTAAGGTGCATTTCTTTTAATTCTTCATAATTTCCTTATTAGCTCTTCAGAAAAAAGGAAAGTATCTCTTTCCTAGTTGTCTGTACCTCTCCTTGTAGCAAAAGAAAAAAAAAATCTCTCTGTCAATTGCATGTATCTCATACTTTTCTCAACTAACTGATTTACATGCCATTAATAAATAAATTTGCCAAGGGTAATTTCATCATAATATGTCTATAATTTTGTATTTTGGTCACCGTGCCGAAAATAATACACCTTGCATAAAGAAACGGAGGGAATACTACTCAGTAGGATCTTCTGTAAGGAATGTATATACTCTGGTTCACAAGTTTGGGAAAGGGATACAGAAGAATCCACATAGCTCTTTATATAAGTAATCTGAGGCGTCCAGAAAATTAATGCATGCAGGACTGTGGCTAACATGCAATGAGTTGTCTCAGGGCATCTCCAATGGTTGTAATATAGTTGTTGGTAAACTTTGCCACATATAATTTTTGATGATGTGTTATACAATAAATGAGGGAAAAGAGGAAAGTTGTATGTACATGAAGCAACACCTTTTGCACAAGCTCCAATATAGAATGAGAGAGCACTTTATTTATTATCTCACATCCTATTGAGCAAACTAGATAGTACAACCCATTGAAGTTGTTGTATGTTAAGGTGTTGGTTGA
>NC_041381.1:26274061-26280118 GCF_002162155.2 Triticum dicoccoides | reverse complement strand
CCAAGCATCAACGGCTGTTTTGAAAGCATCATGTAGCCGCACTCTCCACAGCACGGCGTCATCCCTGCACTGTTTCAGCAGCCTGGGGATTGACGGCGGCAACCCTTGGAAAACCACCGATGTTGAATAGGAAACTTCAAACTGACGTGGCTTACATTGTCGTGACCTCTAATAATCCGCACTACGTAGGCATGGTACTCTTTTAAAATAACACGGAACGTAATCGTGAAGAAAATAGGTGCTTCTCTGCATTTTTTTAAGGTGTACTACTACTAACAGGCTTTTTTGCCACTGAGTTCTGCGTGCATAACTGCATATCCTATTTTTGGTCATTACTGTCTCTCTATCGTGTGGGCCTAACAAAGTGAGAAGGGGAAATGAGGAAATGGGATTAGTGGCAAAGACGAATACTTCCCTTCAATAAGTATACAATATAGTTGCATATGTTGGAGTAGCTTCTTTTTTTTGTTCTTACACCTTTCTATAATGAACACCGAAACAAAATTCAACTATATACTACCTCCGTCTCGGTGTATAAGTCATTCGCATAGTTTTAGGTCGACAATTTAACTATCTAAATATGTATTATATATGACAAAAAAATATTTAGAAACTACATCTCTGTAGAAATTTAGTTATATACTTTTCATGACATATAACATATATTTAATTCCTCAAATTGATGACCTAGAACTACCCGAATGACTTTTACACCGAGACGGAGGGAGTAGTCTACATGTGTGCTTACTACTTCAGACATTATAAGCTTGTCCTTAACAACAACATAATTGTAGAACTACAGCAGAAGGCAATGTGAGATCAGCAGTGCATGTATCATCATTGCCTTTGTTTGCCCAGAGGATATCTAGTCACTTACTGACCAAACACTTTGAACCAGAAGCATCTCTCCACCAATATGGCATCAAATCATCCAATAAACAAGGTAACTACACTTCAGGCCACATCTCTCCCACCATTCAAGATGATTGCCTGTTTTCAATACCGTACTCTTTGAACTAAGCTAAATTCGTTTATATGATTTTAACAGTCCTCGGTTATAGCCATGGCTTGGGGATTATTCAATGATGGTGCTGAGGTGCTTTCCAACTTCAATGCATATAAAGAATTCTTCAGCTGGACGGCATCAGTTATAACCGCCATTCGTTATCGACAGAGCACCTCAAAATCGCCAGCCATAGACAAGACAGCTGCACAGCCACATGATAAAAAGCAATTTGATCGGCTGGAGGTTGATCTTTGGAAGCTGAAGACAACAATGCCCAAGATGCTTGACCTCATTGATCGGGTCGAGTTTCTAAGCCATAAGGAACAAGCGGCTGCTTTCCTCCCGGATATTAAAGGTGCAGTGTTCGATGCGGAGGACGTGCTTGATGAGTTTGATTATGATGTACTCAAGTTGAAGGTTCAATGCAGCAAGAATTTGGAGCCAGATCATTATAATGACACCTTTCTGGAATTCTTTGACAGATCCAGTGATTACATAAGACGAGTCAAGATAATTCAAGAAAAATTAGATCATGTTCATAAGCAGGCCATGGATATGAGCTTGCACCAAGCACCGCGGAAGTTTGATAAATCAGTTAGGCCAGAAACAACTACGTGGAAAAAATGGTTGGTCGTGAAAAAGAAATGAAGGAGTTGTTGGGAAAACTAGGAGTTCGTGGACTGAAGAGAGGAAGAACTGAAAGCAAAGCAAGAATGACAGAGTTGCCTGTGTTATCCATTGTTGGCATGGGAGGTGTCGGAAAGACAACAATGGCCCAACAAATCTGCAAGAATACAAATGCGAAAGAATCACTTTGGCCCCATAATTTGGACATGTGTTTCAGATGACTTTGACACAAAAAGGTTAACGAAAGCGATTTTAGAGGGCTTCGGAGGAGATGCATCATCTGATAATCTGAATGTTCTTATGGGTAAACTAGAAGGTCGTGCCAAGTCCAATAAGTTTTTGCTTGTCCTTGATGACATGTGGGATGATATCTTGAAGCATGACGCGGCAGGGTGGAAGAGCTTGTGTGAATGTTTGAAAAGTGGCGCTGAAGGGAGTAGGATTTTGGTCACCACTAGATTTCGTGAGGTTGCTGAGCTAGTTGGCCCAATGAATAATTATGAGTTAAATGGCTTAGAACCAAAGGTATTCTGGGATTTCTTCAAATCCTGTGCATTTGGATCCACGAGTTCTTGCAACGACCAGGTGTCATTGGAGTTGGAGTGCGTTGCTAAAGACATTGTTCCAAAATTGAAGGGTTCCCCATTAGCTGCCAAGACTATTGGCCGCTTGCTGGGAATGGAGCTAAGTACAACACACTGGGAAAATATAAAGGAAAGTGAACTATGGCAATTAAAACAAAAAGATACTGACATTCTGCCAGCCCTTCGACTGAGCTATATGTACCTACCGCAGAAACTGAGGAAATGCTTCTCAATCTGTGCAATGTTTCCCAAGGATCACAAATTTGGGAAGGATTTTCTGGCTGATATTTGGATTGCACACGGATATGTCGAGGGGCCCCAAGAAGCATCAGTGTCCTTTGATGCCCTTGCAAATCGTTCATTCTTTCAGAAAGCATCACCACAGAGTGTTAAGTACTATGTAATTCATGATCTGATGCATGATACAGCACAGCTAGTCTCAAAGGGTGAGTGCTTCTTTATCAAGCATGCTAGTGACCTAGATAAAGTTCCTTCAAATGTCCGTCATCTGTCAATATTCACAAACGGAAATGTTCAGTGTTCTGAATTAAAGAGCCTATGTGACAAGAAATATTTGAGCCCTGGTATGCGATGAATCATATAGCAAAGCAAAAGATTTTGAGCATGTGATAAACTGTTGGTTCATGGAGCTACCAAAAATCCATGTATTGAGTTTTAAACTTTCCGGAGTACGACAGCTACCTGAGAGCATGGGCAACTCAAAGCATCTGCGTTACCTTTCTTTACTTGGAAGTGTTACTTTCAGCACATTTCCATTATCAGTATGTCGTCTGCATCATCTGAAAGTTATAGACTCTGGCAGTTGTGTGATTGAGAAGTTTCCTCCAGGCTTCAGTGATGTCCTCAGCTTAGAGAAGATCAATTCAAAGAGTATTAGTTACAGCAAGGACCACTCTGGCAAACTCTGCCTAAAATGGTGCCTTCCGCTGCAAAGTCCTGAGGCGGTGAAGATAATGGAAACCCAGATGGAAATGTTACCTCACTGGAATCTCCAACATTTGCAGGTAAAGGACTACGGAGGTAAATCTTTCCCTAGCTGGATCCAGCCCAACCTCCTGCCAAGGTTACGCTCTCTTGAATTTATGGATTGTGTCAACTTGAAGAGCATACCATTCTTTCACCAGTTAGATGGGTCACTTGGCAATACATCACTGTCAGACAACATTAATCGTCTTGAAGAGTTAGTCATAAAAGAATGTGGTCAAATCAGTTGGCAAGGCTCGGTGGTCTTACCTACTTCTCTTAGGAAGCTATACCTTGAGAAACCGGGCTATTCCGCGGATCATTTCGTGAGCTGCTTCTTAGACCTCACCTTCCTCATTAATTTGAAAATACATTTCTGCGACTTGTTGACAGCTA
Source organism: Triticum dicoccoides (assembly GCF_002162155.2). Classification (NCBI taxonomy): domain Eukaryota; kingdom Viridiplantae; phylum Streptophyta; class Magnoliopsida; order Poales; family Poaceae; genus Triticum; species Triticum dicoccoides. The sequence goes on along the minus strand of NC_041381.1, from coordinate 26,276,521 downwards.
TTCCCCTGCATGTGTGGAGAAGCAATCTTCCATCCCTGAAGGAACTCGATATTTATTTTTGCATTAACCTTACATCGATAGTCTCTGAAGCAAGCAGTAGCAGTAGCACCACCAATGGCGGTATTAAAGGATTCTCATCCCTTGCTAAAATACGTATTGATTCTTGTCCGAAATTATTGAGCTTGCATGAATTCTTGAAGCCTGATTGTCTACCTGCCGTGATGACCATTGAGGTTTCCTATTGTGAAGAGTTGATGTCGCTGTCTGTTGATAGGCTCGACGGGTTGCAGAAGTTGACAATTGGATGTTCTAATAAGTTCAATATGCAGAGGGAAATGATATTACCATCCTCTCTTAAGAAGCTCACCTTGACTTCTTGTCAGGGCATAGAATCCATCAACCTCGCCAATAGCCAGTTGGCATGTTCTCCGGTATTGGAGGAACTTAGCATTTACAACTGTTCAGACCACTGTTTTAAATAGCCCGCTATAGCTACGCTATAGCACGCTATAGCGTTTACAAAAGGTCTTGCGCTAAGAGACTTTGGTCCAAACAAATGAACAAACATTTTAAATAGCGCGCTATAGCTTCGCTATAGCACGCTATAGCATTTGGAAGAGGAAATATGACAGCTGTTCATAAAATAAAGAAAGTGACGATAGAGTCGTGCCACCAGCTCAAGGAAATATGACAGTCATTCGATCACCGGTATGTACAATGACGGGCAATTTAACTACTGTATGCACATCATTTGTTCTTCAGAATTTATTCTTAGATAGCTGGATGTTAATCTCCCTATGTCACTCCTGAAAAATAAAATAGATTTAGAACTTTCAGCTCATTAACCTTTTTTATTTGTCTAGCCTGGATGGTACTTCTGATGATTAAAACAGAATTGAGGACATGATGCACGGCGGCGCCACCTTCATTGAGAACCCGTAATATGTCGTGCATCGGTGCATGGCTGTTGGAGTGTGAGGAAAACAAATTAAGGGCACTTTGATTCTCCAGGAGCTTGCTAGTATCCTGTATCAACTATAGCAGCAGCGCGGTTGTTTGCTACGTATCAAGGCGGAGTAGAATTTCAGCCTTGAGTAATGTTTGTGTGGGTATCCTGCATTTCTATCTCCCCACTGGAGCATGTTCCGGTGGAGAAATTATATTTCCTGTTCCTATCCAACTTATTTACCTTATATCCTCATGAACCTACCAATTCGTTATTGTAAAATAATGTGTGAACATGACATTTCCAGCTGGTTAATTACTTGTAGTAATATGTATCGAAGTAAATTATTAAGACACATATCACTTGTTCGTCTTTTGCTAGTTCTGTGATTGCTCAAATGCAATGGCAAAGTAAATTTGTAGCTAGAGAGATACTACCTCCGTATCAAAATATAAGATATGTTTTAGACTAAAATAGCCTAGCAAAACGTCCTGTTTTTTGATACAGAAGTAATAGTACCCCAAGTCTTTTTCAAGGAGGACTACAAGGAGCTAGCGGTACATTTTTTTAGGAGGCCTTGGAAAGAGGTTGAAGGTCATCCTCTGAACATTTCAGCGCCATTGCAAGGAAGTTGAAGCTGTTTGAGTTCAGTAAAACTGATAGTCGGAGCTGCCCCGTTATTCCAGAACTGAAGGAACGGAGAGATTGAGCGTTGCCGCATAAGAATCAATCAAGCAGTGGTGGCTTCTCATCCGGTATATAGCCAAAAACTATCACTCTTGTGACTAGTGTTGCCAAAAACTATCACTCTTGCAGCTCGTGACAAAAAACTACACTTTTTTGTTTGAAAGTATGTGCTCTAGCTGTGCTTTTGAAAATAAAACTCTAGCTGCGCTTTTCAAAAACTATCATTCTAGCAGCTTGTGACGATGTACAAACGAAAATGGCATTTGCTCCCTCGGCAAAGCCCACCACTAGCACTCTATTACTTTCATCCAAGCGAGCACTAGTTGGGAGCAAATTGGGCAGGTCCATGACCCGGCTCAGCACCCATCGTGCCTCAGTGCCACCACTCACCTCTCTTGTCCACAATTTGAGATGCGGATGCAAGTGTTGGATTACACCCAGCCCATCGTCCTCTGTGAGCACGAGATTATACAGGCAATCGCAGTGGTTGTCTGGTGCACTGAACACAGTCAGGGAGTGCCTTGACAGATCAAACTCCAGGATCGACCAACTCTCCTGGTAGTCCTACAAGACGAAGTAGAGCAGAGAGCTGCCAACCACAACGCATGAATATTGTATGCATCCCATTAACCTGTCGCGCGTCGAGGTCGGCTCGCCCTAGGCACCGGTCTCCGACGAGTACAAGCACGCCGACGTGCCATACTCGCCGTGGTCCTCATAGGGGAATATGAAAAGCACGTGGAAAGGGCCCCCGAGGCAGCCGCGATGGTCGCATCCATCGGCCGCGCAGAGCACCGCCGGAGGGGAGAATTGATTTTAACCCCCCC
>NC_041381.1:26258742-26273581 GCF_002162155.2 Triticum dicoccoides | reverse complement strand
TGAAGCCCCCCGTTCTATCTAGCTTTGGCTGATTTCCCCCTTCGGCATCTTTAACAAATTTGTTAGTATATAACCATCAATTAGAAATAAGAACAGACAAAAGTACCCTTAAACTCTTCATCCTTTTCAGATCCATCACATCCCTTTGCCGATCTAACCCCTCCCCAGTCAAATCCCCCATGGGAATGTCACCTTACAAGAGGAACCAAGCAAAATCAATGGAGAACGGAAGGGGGACGACCAGGGGGGGCAGTGGATGTCGGAGGTGCAGGACGCAGTGGCTGTGGCGGCTAGGTCGGACAAGCAGAGAGGGAGAGAAGCGGGAATTGAAACGAACGAGCCAGCCCTCCTCTGTTTCTCGCATGTTGAGGAAACTACATGAGGGCATATTAGTCAAATCGGAATATAATAAGACTAGATTTCTTTCATTTATGAGCTAAATTGAGCAGATAACCATGCCAGGGGGGCAATCAGCAAGAGCTAGACAGAAAACGGGGGGTTCAGAGGGAGGCCAACGAAGAAAGGGGTTTATGATTCAAGGCGAGAGAACTAGAGGGGTTAAAATCAATTCTTAAAAAAAATTAAAGCATTGTCTTCCTCTTAACTAGGACTAGCACTATAAGAAATATGTCAACTTGTGACCTTCTCTCAGTGACCCCAACTGAATTGGTTGTAAATTCACGGCAATTTCGCTTGGAAGGGCTCAAACCCTGAAATTGCCTTACACCAAATTGTCATAAAGCAGACAAAAATGGTCGACAACCTTATTTCTACCTGATTACGACCAATATAAATGGTCATGAGGTTGTGAACGTGGATGCATTGATAGTTAAGGTGTCGCTCAAGGTGGGCTTTGGCCTCGATGGAACGAGGTCACCTCCTTTTTTTAAGAAACAAATCCGTGTGCCATGTAGGCCTCGGCCCATCCAGGAAGAAATGTGGGATGCCCATATTACTTAAACAAAACATATATTCGACCCAACAAAAATGAAAAAATAACAAATTTTTCATTATTACCATTTGGTAAGGATGGTCAGTTATCTGGAAAAAAAAAGTTTTCATTATTGTCTGAAAAACAAGTTTTTCATTGTATAACTATAAAAAGGTTTTTCCTCATAAAAAATCTTGAAACCAATTAAACAATATAAAATTATAAGAATAGGAAAATAATGAACTCCTTTGTGAATCTTGCTATATGGTTTAGCAATTGGAAAACTAAACGTGTAATTCAAAAAAATGTTAATGTTAATACGTATTTCAAAAAATGTAATCATGTGTTTAAAATACTAAATGTGTGTATTTGAAAAGTTTCATGCATTTAAAAAGATAATCATAAATAATATTAGTAATGTATAAAAAATCATGTGTATGAAAATAGTCATCAATACGTATATATGGAAATTTTACAATATATATATATATGGAAAATTAGATAACAAAACAAGATTTTCTAAAAATGTTAATCATATATTTAAAATTTTCTAACCTATATAAACAATGTTTTATATGTATACAAAAATGTACAATGTGTAAAAACAAATATAGACATAAAAAGGTAGGTATGAAAATATTTTTTTTGGTTGGGAATATATGAAAAGATGCCAATCATGTATTCAAAAAAAAAGTTAAACATATATAAACAATATGTACAATGTGTCTTAAAATATGTAGACATGTGTTCAAAATATTAGATATCAAAATATTTTTTAAAATGTTAATGACGTAATTAAAAACCATTTAATATGTATAAAAAATGTTTCTAGTGTACACAAAATTGTTCATAAAATGTGGTCTAATATTCTTGAAAATGGAGAAGTTTATTTTTACAACAAATATTTGTTAGGTCCTTCACAAAAAAACTCATTTTGAGAACTCGAAAAATGGAAGATGAATCTGCGGAATTTTTTCTTTTTCACGAGAGGTGGATCAAAAAGTTTTTACACCCAACCATTTGATCAATTGTAACTTGGTCACATATAATGACACAATGCGAAGGTTTTTCAATTTTTGATTTTGTTTTGAATTTTTTATGCTCGTTTCAAAATGCGGTCAAAACGGCGGGTATGACCGTTCCTAGCTAGTGGCTAAAACTTGTAAAAAAATTGATGTATCTCTGATTAAATAGATACTTATGTACCTAGAAATGAATTTTGAAAAAAATAAGGAGTAAACTATAAGGCAACTGCAGTTCAAAATTGACCCGCTTCCAACAAAATCGACAAAAATTTGTCTTTTTCACGAGAGGTGGATCAAATATTTTGACATCCAACCGTTTGGTTAATTGTGCATTAAATATGGCCTAATATTTTAGAAAAATGATTTGGTTCAATTTTGAAACAAATATATGGTAGGTCCTTCATAAAAAAACTCATTTTGGGCACTTGAAAAATGGAAAATAAATTTTTCATCCAAAGAAAATGAAAACTTCCTTAGGCAACATTGTTAATTTGCCATTCGAAGATGCACCAATTTGCACAATATGTTATCATTTGAACAAACTATGCCATGAATGTGGCCATAAGATTGATCATTTGGCTTGAAAGCCATACATCTTCACACATTATAGCTTGTTTCTGAGAACACTTTTTATAAATAATTACCGTATTACAAGTTTATTATTTTTCCTGATAACTTGGTCACATATAATGACACAATGCGAAATTTTTCCAATTTTTTGAAATTTTTATACTCGTTTTAAAATGCGGTCGAAACGGCGGGTATGACCGTTCCTAGCTAGTGGTTGAAACTTGAAAACGATTCAATGTATCTCTCATTAAATAGATACTTATGTACCTAGAAATGAATTTTGAAAAAAAATAAGGAGCAAACTATAAGGCAACTGCAGTTCAAATTTGACCGGCTTCCAAATAAATCGGTGAAATTTTCTCTTTTTCATGAGAGGTGGATCAAATATTTTGACACCCAACCGTTTGGTAAATTGTGCATTAAATATGGCCTAATATCTTAGAAAAATGATTTGGTCCAATTTTGAAACATATATATGGTAGGTCCTTCAGAAAAAAACTAATTTGGGGCACTTGAAAAATGGAAAATAATTTTTTTGTCCAAAGAAAGTAAAAATTCCTTAGGCAACATTGGTTGCCATTCCGAGATGCACCCTTGTGCATAATGTGAGATCATTTGAACAAACTATGCCATGAATGTGGCCCTAAGATTGATTAGCGAACTAAGTTCGTTATTTTATTTTTCCTTTTGGGGCATTATAGTTTGTAGGTGTGTGAGCTTTCCAACCTATTAATTATATTAAATATAATAATGGGCAGACATCAAACCTGCTAAATTTTGGAAAGTTATATTTTATTATAGGTGTAAAATTGGCCCAACGTCAGCTAGAAGATGTTCATGATATTGCATTTGCTCTTGTCGAGATTTGTGATATTGCTGAAGAGTGTAATAGGAAAGGACTCGGGTTGTCTTTAGACTATTGTCAATTTATTGTTTTTTTAAAAAAAATCTAAAGAAGGCTTCACTGTAAGCAACTTATTTTTTTTCCAAAATTGTTGATTTTTTGCCATTTTATATTGACACACGTGTCTTTTGTAGAGATGTAGTTTCTGTTATAAAGGACATCAAAAATCACATTTTTCTTTTTGGCTGTTATCGGAGGAAACAATTTTACATATCAGATCTTACTTTTGCTTTAAAGACACTCGATTTCAAGAAGTTGATTAAGTATTAAATATCTGTAGTATGCCATGGGATATTGAAATGTTTTCCGACCTCCTTACAAGTATGAACCGACACCCCTTACTCCAGAAGAAACATGCATGTTATGTGACAAAGAATATAGGGTTATGCTCTTTCTATAGTGGGCTATACTCTCATGAATATATTTAGTTATTACTTTTTGCAGAGTGGACTTCTTCTGGTTAACCAAATCCTTGTACAAAGAGAGCCAAAAAACTTGTTTCGAAATGGTGTGTTTGATGCAGGATAGAGAGAAATAATTCTTATATCATCTCATACATATACTGGTATTTAAAAAATTAACTTTTTCTCAAATTAATTTTTTTTCCAAAATTGTTGATTTTTTGCCATTTTATATTGACACACGTGTCTTTTGTAGAGATATAGTTTCTATTATAACGGACATCAAAAATCACATTTTTCTTTTTGGCTGTTATCGGAGGAAACAATTTTACATATCAGATCTTACTTTTGCTTTAAAGACACTCGATTTCAAAAGGTTGATTAAGTATTAAATATTTGTAGTATACCTTGGGATATTGAAATGCTTTCCGACCTCCTTACAAGTATGAACCGGCACCGCTTACTCCAGAAGACACATGCATGTTATGTGACCAAGAAGATAGGGTTATGCTCTTTCTACAGTGGGCTATACTCTCATGAACATATTTAGTTACTGCTTTTTGCAGAGTGGACTTCTTCTGGTTAACCAAATCCTTGTACAAACAGAACCAAAAAACTTGTTTCGAAATGGTGTGTTTGATGCAGGATAGAGAGAAATAATTCTTATATCATCTCATACATATACTGGTATTTTGCAAAATTAACTTTTTATCACATTAATTTTTTTTTCTATGCAGAAATGACATTTTATCCAAAAGAGAAGTTGTATGTTGATGCAGGTATATAACATCAATATTTCATTTTTCGACCCAGTGACATATAAAACAATAATTTATTTATATTAAATTTTTATATTTATTTTAAATTATTTGTATCATATTACAATATTAATTAGTATATATCTTTCCTACTTAACTATCATATTTAGCCACACGACAATGTTTTTAAATAATATTTATATTATTCTTTGTTATGCAGGTGTAAAGTATATCGTTGGAAATTTTATTCTACAAAATTTAAATTCTATGATGTAAAAAAATTCTATTTTTCGGTAAATATTTTTTCAATGAATTTTTATTATTGCAGGAAGTGTATAGTGTATACACATATATATGCATGACTATGCATGTGCCCATATATCGTTTTATTATTGAATATTATGGTAGACCATGGATTTCTAAATTTGTATACAAAAACAAATATCTGAATAGTAGTTTCTACTTTCTAGAGAATATTATGGAAGTATATTCATATAAACTTAGAGGGCATGACAAATATGAATTGCAAGGTCGGTTAGGTCGACAACAAGTGCAAGCTTTGTACCACTAGTATAATCAACAAAAAGCATATGATTCTAGTGTGCGGCATTTTGGTGCCCATGCTCATATGCGCCCGGTTAGAAAAAAATCACATTAAATTCCAAAAAGTTCTAAAAATTCCATTTTTTTGCATGGTAAAAAATATACTGCACGAGGCCCGCTCCAATTTTCAGACCATTTGAACATCTGAGCAGCTCTCAGCAAAAAACACAAATCGGGTCAGAACAGTGCGTGAACAGTAAACTTTTTTACAAACTCCAAGTTTGTCATTTTTGCCGGCAGCTGCTCAGATGTCCAAATATTTTGGAAGTTTGAGAGGACCTCATGCAACAAAATATCTACCACACAAACAAAATTGGAATTTATTGAATTTTTGTAGTATTTGTTTTGATTTTTTTGTCTTCGCAGTTCTATCCAACCCCAGCACCAGCTCACTTCACACGCACTTGTTGATATATCTAGCATATCAATCCTATTAAACCTTGTTGATGTTTAGGACTTTGTTCATGTTCATGAGTGTGATGAAATTTTGAAAAAATATTTCAAACTTCCGTTCATATTACGTGTCATATTTTGAAAAAAAATTCCCGAAAAAAAATTCGAAACTAAGTTTTTTTCTGTTACTAGTGGTGCACCTAGCAAACGGTGCGCCACTAGTAAGTTTGAAATTTTTTGAATTTTTTTGCCTCCAGATCTTAAAAGCCCCGTAGCTTTTTTTCTCTTAGGTTTTTGAGGATTTTGAAAATGTTTAACGGGGTTCCCCCAGTTAAATTCGGATGTAACTTTTCGAGTAGATGGTTTTTCATATATAAAACTTTTTAATCCGAGTCCGTATGCAAAAGTTATGCCCATTTTACAAATTCTAGAGAGATTTTGCAAATAAAGTCAAAATTCATATTTGTAAATTTTCCCAACAACTAGACCACATATCACATGGGAAACTTATTTTTATTATTTTTTGACATTTTCATCATTTCCTTTTATTTTTTTTTAAATTGATAAGGCGGTCCAGGGGGTGCATTCGGGGGAATTTTGGGCCAAGTTAGTAATGGCGCACCGTGGGAGTGGTGCGCCATTACTAGTTTTGAAAAAAATTGAAATTTTTTTACAAGTGGCGCATCGTGGATGTGGTGCGCCACTACTAGTTTAACTAGTAATGGCGCACTATCCCCTGGTGGGCCATTACTAGTTTTGAAAAAAAAATAAAAAAAATTTGAATTTTTTTTACTAATGGTGCACCGTGGATGTGGTGCGCCATTACTAGTTTAACTAGTAATGGCGCACTATCCCCTGGTGCGCCATTACTAGTTTTGAAAAAAAAATTGTTACTAATGGCGCACTGTGGATGTGGTGCCATTAGTATTTGGACACTAATGCGCACCAACACATGGTGCGCCATTAGTATATATTAGTGGCGCACCACATGTCTGGTGTCCCATTAGTGTCCATTTCATCTATATCCATTTTCCTAGTAGTGTAATAACAGGATATATTTCTTTTTCATCAAGATAAGCATACTTAAGATTATCAGGTAATGGTTGGAGTTCAAACACGGGATCACCCTTGGGTGGAGGGGGATCCCCAAGAATTTCAACGAGAAGGTTATGTTTCAGCATAGGTTCCTGTTTAAGGAACACTTCATCTATTTTTCCATTTCCTTCATAAACATATCGTTTTCATGGTCTAGCAAATATTGTTCTAACGGATCAGTTGGAGGAACAACAATGGAAGCAAGGCCAATAATCTCATTTTCACTAGGTGGTTCCCTTTCACGAGGTTGTCTACTAAACTTAGCAAAATTAAACTCATGAGACATACCATCTATGCCAACAGTGACAGTATTCTTTTCACTATTAATCTTAGCACTAGCAGTATTCAAGAAGGGTCTACCAAAAATAATGGGACAAAAATCTTCTTGTGGGGAATCAAGAACAAGAAAATCAGCAGGGTATTTAACCTTCCCACACAAAACTTCAACATCTGTAACAATCCCAATAGGTTTAATGGTATCCCTATTAGCAAGCTTAATAGTAAAATCAATGTCTTCTAATTCAACGGGTGCAATGTCGTGCAAAATTTGTTTATAAAGATCATAAGATATCGCATTAGCACTAGCACCCATATCACAGAGAGGTATATGTACAGGCCTACGAACTCGTCTCCAAGTTATATTTGAGGAGAGGTATATCTTTTTGTCCAGTCCATCATGCAAGCTTTTTCAATTTGTCGATTTTTTCTCTGAATAGTGTTGATACTCCCTCTGTAAACAAATATAAGACGTTTTAGATTACTAAAATTATACTTTCACATTTATACCAGTGTGAGAACTGAATAAGGATCAATTTTATTTTAGATACGTGCACGTACACGATTACTAGTCATTGAAAATTAAAGCATTTTGCGAGATTTTTTTTACTGTGGCCTTGTGCGGGATTCAACTACATTGTGAATCACGTGGCAAATCGAGCGGGTGACAGGGCTTGGCACATGAGTGACCCCGCATTCATGTGACCCTGTGAATTTTCATACTGCTGCAGGGGAATAAGTGTAGGAAGGTGAACAAAGCCGAATATTATATTTAATTTGCTAAAAATATAATACTAGAAAAACATGTCCGTCTGTTGTAACAGTTAAAGAAAATCATCCCTCATACACACACCCGACAACATCAAAAAATTACTTTTCAAATCTTTCATGATCCCACATGAAAAACAATATGGTCATTGGTGTTGTGCAGAAAACATAAGGTTGGATGATTTTTCAAGTATACGTACTTAAGGTGTTTCCAATTTATTAGATAACAGAAATATCTACCTAGTTGTCACTATCTCTTTATGCGTTTGTTGTCGTTCCCCCTCAATGATGCCCAGCAAATACTGGATTAAGATGAAAATAGTGTTGGGATTCTGCCACAGGATCGATCACATCAAATCAGGACGAACACGCGTACACGAAAACTTTGGCCAAGGGCACGTGCCGTGCCTCTTCTTTTTATTCTTTTTCTGTTTTCTCTACACGACGTTACAAATCTCGCGTATACTACCTGCATATATATATGTATATATGCAGCAACCGGACAGGTGCTACCGACCTCGACATATCTAACTATGCTAGGACTCCTAATCTAATATAATTACTTCTAGGACTCTACCTCCCAGCATACAGTAGGACACAACCAGACTCCTACCCGAACTCAGATTAACTACTAGCACGTAGACAACTACTACGTACAAGACTCTGACTCGTAAGCTAACAAACTCAAGATTACCTGCTAACAATTTCCCTCTAATCTTGACTCTTTGTCTTTTGTGCTCCTTCAGTCTTGGTTCGTTGTAGATCCGCGACTTGACGACCCATCTCAACGTATGACCCAGACTCCCAGTCATGCTGCCATGCAGACCACACCGTCCGCACCTAGCGCAATACATGCCAACGGATCACACACTGTCCCATGTAAAGACAGGTCCTCATTGAAGAGGCTCCCCTTCACTGGTCAACGTCCCATTATACGCTTGAGCTTGATCTCCACTTCACGTCTTCACCCTTGGTGCTACACCACACCAGACAGCCCATCGACCGTGACACGCTTCATCTTCAACAAATGCTCACAGAGACAAGCACTTGGACATGACGACGACAACGATCGACTAACCAACCGACCGACCGACCGACCGTGCTAACCCGCACGACTCTTGACTCTAACTCCCGACTCCCCGGGACGACGATCTTGATGAGCTCCAGCGCCGCACCTCGGCACCACCTCTGCCATCAACGACGTCCTTCTGCCACCTTGCTGACGACAGCCTGCCGCCTAACTCCATGTCGCTCTGCTGAACGACGATCACCAGAACCTCCTCGTCGCTGCACCACCCAGCGACTTCATCGCCCGCCGCTCCTCGTAGCTGCACCACCCAGCGACCATATCGCCCGCCCCGAGGCGCTAGTCGGGTCGCCACCCCGGGGCAAGAACGGCTTCAAATCGACCTTGCTCTGATACCAATTGTTGGAATTCTGCTACAGGATCGATCACATCAAATCATGACGAACACGCGTACTCGAAAACTTTGGCCAAGGGCACGTGTCGTGCCCCTTCTTTTTATTCTTTTTCTGTTTTCTCTACACGACGTTACAAATCTCGCGTATACTACCTGCATATATATATGCAGCAACCGGACAGGTGCTACCGACCTCGACATATCTAACTATGCTTGGACTCCTAATCTAATATAATTACTTCTAGGACTCTACCTTCCAGCGTACAGTAGGACACAACCAGACTCCTACCCGAACTTAGATTAACTACTAGCACGTAGACAACTACTACGTACAAGACTCTGACTCGTAAGCTAACAAATAGCAAAGTATATTTATTACTCAATGATAGCATGTGCATAAAAGCATCATTTTCGTCTTGCTTATATATGCTTTTGCAACTGTAATATTTGACAAGGCTTAATTTGGTTGCAAACATATTAGACATGCATACCAAATGTTCAAGCTTGCATATCAACATCGATATTCTTTAAAAAATGACTATAATTTCAAACAATATGAAAATCAAAATTAAGCCACTATTTTACATAAAGCACGTATCAGTAGTTTAGTGTACATCACCGTATAGGGATTGGTTATTGTGCACTGTGGGAAATGATTATATACATGTTTTAACCTAGATATAAGCCGAGTGTCCTTTTTCATGCACTCGGCTTATTGCGGAAACTATAAGCTGAGTGCCGGGAGAGCGTACTCGGCTTACACCAACGGTCGTCTGGCTAGCCGTTAAGTGCGCCGAGAGCGGCCACGTGGCAGCGAACATTGTCGAGAGAAATATGTAAGCCAAGTGCTTTTTAAAGCTATGCCGAGCAGGCTCCGTAAGCTGAGAGCTTTTTCAGCGGACTTTCGGCTTACACATAAGTAAACGGAGGCTGTTTTTTTACCGTGTGTTCTTGAAACATGTCTTGGCTTATGCTGCTTTAACCTGATACCGGTATTTTGCCCTCGGCTTACGCGGAGATTCACCGCAACGAGTGTGTTTCTGTAGTGTCTATCGGCCAGTCGATTTGAATCTCCTTCCTTCTTGTAAGCGAAATCTCGTGAAGACATTCACGTGGAAGTTAAGCCCGTGTTCACCTTTGTTCTCACGTTTTCCGTGCTACTCGGAGTCTCCGGTCCTAGCTGCTAGCTCAGTCTAGGTGGTCCTCTTGTAGGCGTCTCGCGTTTTGAGGGTGCTAATACAAATTGTGACAGAGAACCAGGGGTCCATATCTGGAAGATGGGTATAAATATCTGGGGTGTTAGAAGGAAGAGAGAGGAATTGTTGCGGAATATGATGGATGATATTATCGAGCCTCGAGGGCGAGTATATATTGAGTACAAGACTTGGAGGGCAAGACGCCTCTCCTAGAGATAAGGTAGAAATCCTAAACTACCAAATACATGTAACCCAAATATATCTCTAACATTCCCCCGCAGTCGTAGCGATAGCGTTGCGAACAACATGAGCGTCGCGGACGGTCAGACTGGAGAGAATAGCAGCCGACGGACTGACATCCCCCCGCAGTCCTAGCGGGAGCGTTGTGGACGGTGTCGCGTCGCGGACGCATTGACTGTAAAGGAAGCCGACGAGTTGCTACAGCGGATGATAGCCCTTTGTGCCGATGTCGATGTAGCCGAGAGCGTAGGATGGTGTAGCCGTGGTCGAGGTAGCCGTGCGAAGAATGCCGTGGCCGATGTCGAGTCGAGGTGGCCGGTGTCGAGGAGGTCGCCGTGGAGCCGCGGGCACAAGGGGGCGCCGAGTTAGCATGGGCGCAAGGGTGTCGAAGTAGTGGTGCGCCGGGAAGACGATGTTGTTGACGACGCGTCGCGACGGGTTTGCCAAGCCCGGGGACACATCATGGACGAAGGCACGCACTGGTGTTGCCAGCACCGGGCATGCGCAGACGGACGAAGACGAAGTTGACGAAGCGCCGACCAGGCTTGCCAGGCCCGGGGACACGTTGTGGATGAAGGCACGCATCGGTGTTGCCAGCACCGGGCATGCGTAGACGAAGGACCTGCACGAGCTGTACGCCATGTCGGAGAAGTCGGAGGGGCCAGCAGAGAAGAACTCGACGACAATTGCGGCATCTATCGGCGCAGGGCCGATGTCACCAACGGTGGTCGGAGTAGACGAAGTGGTCGGGGTAGATGACGGCGACGCTGGCGACGGGCTGGTGCTTGGACGAAGACGAAGGGGGTGGACGGGCGGCGGCGGCGCCTACGAAGGTAGCGGCGGCGGCGACCAAAGAAGAGCGGCCGCGGCGGCGGCTAGGTTATGATTGCGGCGGCGGTGCTCGAAGTAGGCGAAGAACCCTGACAGCGTGACGAAGACCGGCGCGGACAGTGGCATTCCCGCGCCAAGGGAGACGGCGCGGCGCATACCACGGGAGGTCGACGCGCGGTGACGGCGGCGTGGACCGCGAGCCGCGGCGCTACGGCCCGAAGAGGCGACGCAGCGGCGGCAGGCAGGCCGGGGTGACGGCGGAAAGACCTCGGGGCGGCGGCGGGAACCGCGAGGCAGCGGCGGGGACCGTGTTCCGCAGTGCTACAGCTCGAAGAGGTGGTGTAGCGGCGGCTCGCAGGTCGGTGCAACCGCGGGGACGGCCTCGGGCGACGGCGATGACCGCATGCCGCAGCTTTACAGCCCGAAGAGGCGGTGTAGCGGAGGCTCGCAGGTCGGGGCAGCCGCGCGGAGAACCACTAGGCGAGGGCGATGGCCCGTCGGGAGGCGGTGGACCGCGTGCCGCGACGTGATAACCCTAAGGGGTGACACAGAGGTGGCGGCGGCTACAGGGGTAGCCGGTGGGAGGATCTCGGGGCGGCAGCGTGGACCACGTTCCGCGACGCGACCGCCCGTAGGGGCGTCGGCGGTAGCGGCGCGTGAGTCGGGGCAGCCGACGGGAAGACCTCGGGCGGCAACGCAGCAGTCCGTAGGGACGACGCGATGGCAACCTGTGGCTCGATCGGCGGTAGGCGCGTGCTCGGGGACGTGCTTGGCGAAGACAGGCGCGTGATCGGTTGATCAGACCGACGGCCGCTGTATGCGCCATGGCGGGGACGACGCGTAGATCGGAGTCGATGGCGACGTTGTCGGTGATGTCCCGGGCGATGACGACGAAGACAGACCGGCGATGGAGACCGCGCGGACGAGCGGCCGGCAGCGACGCACGAAGGCGTCCTTTGGGCGGCGCGTCCAGCCTTGTCGCGCGGTTGATGACGAAGCAGCCGGTGAAATCGACGCCGATGTCGGAGTAGAGGCGCGGGGGTCGACGGTGGCGGCAGGCGACGCAAACCGGATCACATAGACTGGAAAACCAAAAAGTAGACACCGATCAAAGTGACCGGCGAGAGAGAGAAAACCCGGATCAAAGGATCGGGAAAAAGACTCTCTAGGGCAGCCGGTCGACACGACCGGCGGACGAACCCTAGGTACGGGCAGCGCGGCCCCCGGCGGCGGTCATGGAGGCCGACCGCCCCGGGGGCGGCGCGTGGGTGCGAAAGCGGCGGCGGCTAGGTTTTGGATCGTGATTAGGCTGATACCATGTTAGAAGGGAGAGAGAGGAATTGTTGCGGAATATGATGGATGATATTATCAAGCTTCGAGGGCGAGTATATATTGAGTACAAGATTTGGAGGGCAAGACGCCTCTCCTAGAGATAAGGTAGGAATCCTAAACTACCAAATACATGTAACCCAAATATATCTCTAACCTGGGGCAAAATGCAAATGATTTCTGACTGCGGATCCTACATACCTGTATATATATTAGGGGGTTTGTGTGCAACCTAATCAAGTGCAACCTTTGGCACATCCATACACCACTGAACATCATGACCACACAAAGCTCGCAATTCCATTCCGAGCAGCTGCTATTACCAGTAGTCCTACTCCTTCTTGTATCTGCGGCAGCTAATCACATGCTCATGGCTGCCGCTGCTGAACAGCAACATCCGATGATCACACATCCGGGTTGCCGGGATAAGTGCGGCAACATCAGCATCCCCTTCCCATTCGGCATCGGGCCTGGCTGCTCCCGCGAGGGCTTCGAGGTATCGTGCGACGACTCCTCAACCCCCCCTCGGGCCTTCCTCGCAAACGACTTAGCAAATCAGTATGTATGTGAGGGCTCCGCCTCTGAGCTCATTGGCGACCCACAAATTATGAAAATCCAGGTTTCATCCTCACTGCCGCTTGAGCTCGTGAGCATATCAGTTGCCACGAGCGAGGGTCGTGTATACGGCGGGATCTCGTACCTGTGCAACTCAGATGATACTAGTGGGCTGTTTAAGGTTCACTCCATGAATCTCCAGGCCACCCCATTTAGCGTGTCGGGACCCCGTAATGTTCTCATAGCTGTCGGTGGGAGGGCCGAACCATTTCTGATGATCAATGATCGGGAGCGTTCCGCCAATGGCGTTAACCATTTCTTCTGCCGTTCAGACATCCTGCAGGAGGATTTCGTTGGGCATGTGACAAACGGGTCATGCACCGGGCGGGGCTGCTGTGAGACCCCCTTTCCCCCGGAGGACAGATCCGTCACAGATTCCCAAATGAGCTTCGTTGTCGACAACAACACTATGCCGGTTATCGACGTCCCATGCTCGTATGGCATGGTGGTGGAGAAGTCATGGTACAACTTCTCGGCGCCAGACATGTTTGGTGAAAGGGTGTTTGCTGAAAGACTCCCCGGGGGCGTCCCCTTGGTGCTCGATTTCGCCATCGAGGATGCTTCATGTCCCGCGGAAGGCCAGGAACCGCCTTCCGACTATGCATGTGTCAGCAGCAACAGCTCTTGTGCCAATACAGCCACTGGCTATGTGTGCAAGTGTTGGAACAATTATGAGGGCAACCCTTACATCAGCAACGGATGCCAAGGTACATTTGTTAACACTACTCTACCCAACTCGCCGATCTTTCATGATAGCTTTGAGACTTATTTTTATTTTGCAGACATCGACGAATGCAAGCTCCCCGAGCGGTATCCCTGCTCGAGTGATGGGATCTGCAAGAACAGGCCAGGAGGCTACGAGTGTCCATGCAAATTTGGAATGAAAGGCGACCGCAAAGAAGGAACCTGCACAAGCTTATTCCCCCTAGCAGCAAAGGGGACTCTGGGTAAGTACTAAGTAAGCTACTGCACTGGATTAGTAACTCATAACAAACTCTCTTTCTTGTTAGCCTCGACCGTTACCCTGAATTGCTAGGAACATGTGTACACATCCGACGAGATCAGATAGAATCACATCAATACCCTTTGG
Source organism: Triticum dicoccoides (assembly GCF_002162155.2). NCBI lineage: Eukaryota > Viridiplantae > Streptophyta > Magnoliopsida > Poales > Poaceae > Triticum > Triticum dicoccoides. The sequence goes on along the minus strand of NC_041381.1, from coordinate 26,259,135 downwards.
GTATTGGTGGTCTAGGAATACCAAATAACAAAGCAATGTCTCAAATAGAATTATGTCGTCAGACAGGAACTTGTTTCGATGATATCATCCCTATTGCCAATCTAAATCATTAGCATAGAAACATATGTCGTTCAATCTGCTTGTAAATTTCTTGACGTATACTGGCAGGGGCATACATCACTGTACGTTTGGGAGGAACAGTAGCTTGTACCGCAATTTATATATGGCCTGACTATTTCGGTGCCCATAGAAACCTCTGTAAATTTACATGCTTCTTGTTTTTCTTGTCATTTGCGTACTATTCTGGGAGTTTGCTTCAATCACTCTACAATCTTAACATCGAGTTTTTGTGCTAATTTTACTGCTATTTTGTAGATAGTTCGATTGTGTGTG
>NC_041381.1:26242399-26258618 GCF_002162155.2 Triticum dicoccoides | reverse complement strand
TGTGTGTGCGTGCGTGCGTGCGTGCGTGTGTGTGTGTGTGTGTGTGTGTTCCAAGAGAGTATCCAAAGTGTCATTTCCATTTCTATACTATCTTCTGCTAGTACTTATTTACTAAAATTTCAGTGATATAAAATAAGTTTGTTTCTTGTCCATGTAGGTGCAATAGGTGTTATTCTTATCATGGCAGTCCTATTATTCCTTATTATTCTTCGCAAAGAGAAAAGGAAGAATGGAGAGTTTTACAAAAAGAACGGTGGGCCTACATTAGAGAAGGCAAATATCATAAAGCTTTTCAAAAAGGAGGAGCTCAAACCTATTTTAAAGAGTAAAAATCTAATAGGAAAAGGTGGCTTCGGTGAAGTTTATAAGGGCCTTCTCGACAATAAACTGGTTGCAATAAAGAAGCCAATTAATGGTAGTGTGCTAGAGAATGAACAGTTTGCAAATGAAGTCATCATCCAATCCCAAGTCATCCACAAGAACATTGTTAGGCTGGTCGGTTGTTGCCTAGAAGTTGATACCCCCATGCTGGTCAATGAGTTTATCTCCAATGGTAGCCTTCATGACATTCTTCACAACAATAAGGAAAAGGTTGCTCTCAGCTTGGATACACGGCTAAGTATTGCTGCACAGTCAGCAGATGGCCTAGCTTATATGCATTCCAAGACCAATATTAAAATTCTACATGGTGATGTTAAACCAGCAAATATACTCTTGGATGATAACTTTGTACCAAAGGTTTCAGATTTTGGCATATCTAGGTTGCTTGCGAGAGACAAGGAACACACAGGATCAGTCATTGGCGACATGAATTATATGGACCCAATATATCTTCAAGAAGGCCTACTCACACAAAAAAATGATGTCTACAGTTTTGGTGTTATGATCTTAGAGCTCATAAGCAGGAGGAGAGCCATGCATTCTGACAATAGTAGCTTGGTAAAGAATTTTCTTGAGGCTCTTAAGAAGCAAAAGAAATCAAGCGAGTTTTTTGACAAGGAAATTGCAATAACAGAAGATTTGGAGCTTCTTGATTGCCTCGCAGGCATGGCCATGGAATGTCTTAGCCTTGATGTGGATCAAAGACCAACTATGATGGAGGTGGCCGAGCGGCTCCTCATACTGATTCGATATCGTGAGGTGTAAAATGTTTGTCACTAAGTTGTTTTTGTTAAAATCCTTAAAACATCAGTTGTTTGTGTCTCTCTTTCGTTCCAAGAAACTATGTAATTTATTATAAGTTGTAACTCATGAGTAACCATGTAAATACGTTGACCAATCGTCTGTGTTAAACAGTTGATTACTCAAATTACTGATTCTTTTGGCAATACATCTACTTACTTTGAAGAATAACCAATATTTCAGCCACACATTTCATGCATATGTTCTCAACATTTTCGTCTAGTGTAGTTTTGACGTGCCATGTTGTTTCGGTCAGTCGGACTTGGAGAACAATGATGGTCATCTTGGCATAATGCATAGTCAGCATCAGGCGGTTTTTATTTTTGCAAGAAGAATCAGATATATTATAGAAGTTCATTGGAAGTATCTCAAACATATAATTAAAATTACATCGAGATTCTGAGACCACGGAATGACCACTACTGCCGCTAGAACGAATTGCCGATGTGTTGCCGTCGCCGCTTCCCTACCAGAGCCAGCCTAACCTTTTTTATGACAACCAACAAGTCTTTGTGCGCATGCCCCTAAGGACCAGCGCCCTGGAGCCACGGTCGTCGTCATGGAACCCTTGCATATATCTGAAGCACCTAATACCAAATCTCGCCACATGACGAGAAACCCTTATCTCAGCGGCCCAAGAAGACGGCAGGATCAAACGAACGAACTTGAGGGGAATTGAAGCCCTGAAGACAAACTCGATGAAGAACCCGCACCTACGAAGACCAAAAAAAACCCTAACCTAAACTAGTAACCGGAGCAGAGGCACCGAGATTTCCTTCCTCGTCACCAGCCACCGGAACTGCGAGCGGAGGGGAGGTGAATCCACTAGCATCAGCCCATTTTTAAGCTTAACTTTTTCTTCTCTTTGTAGGAAGATTTATTTATCAACAATTAATAATACTATAGGACTTGCTGTGTACATCACTCATGCATAGGCTGGGGGTCTTTCCCTCCTTTAAAAATAAACACCACCCTATTTTTCCGGGCTAACATCTGCCAATGCTATGTTTATAAAAATTCATAACTTATATTGCACTAGAGGACAACTCCTGACATCCAAAGGTTGGTAATGGTGAGCGTTTGAAATCTGTAGTGCATGTTCGTGCGAAGCACAAGCAGAGGTTGCGGGGTGTAGTAATCTAAAAGGAATATCGTTAAGCACACTCTCATGATGTCATGACAACTCTAATCAGATGAGCCTGTATATATGCAACTCCAAGAGTATCCAAAGGTGATTGGCTGAGCAGATTCGTGTAGACATAAAGGTAGGGAAAAGATAAGACCCTTTTCCTAATATTTTTCAATAAAACGAAACTACAATATGCCTCCGGTCACCCTTTTCTGAGTCTATGGTAAGCTGCCAAACAGGGATATTTTGCTTCGGTCCCTGTCTTCCTCGCACCTGTTTTGTTTGGGCATGGAGACCTTGCAAGGTAGTCCACCAACGCCCCTTTCATCGTACCTTGCGTCGAGAGTGATGGAAATAAAGATCTTTTCGAGCAATGAAAGTGTGATGTCCCGGTTCAATCATACACGCAAACATGTACGATCAAGATCAGAGACTCGCGAGAAGATATCACAACACAACTCTAAAAACATATAATTCATGCAAACATCATATTACAAGTCAAGGGCCTCGAGGGCTTGAATACAAGTGCTCGATCATAAACGGGTCAGCGGAAGCAACAATATCTGAGTACAGACATAAGTTAAACAAGGTGCTACAAGATGGCTAGCACAAACTGGGATATAGATCGGAAGAGGCGCAAGCCTCCTGCCTGGGATCCTCCTAAACTACTCTTAGTCGTCGGTGTCCTGCACGTAGTAGTAGGCACCCTCGGCGTATAAGGGGCCGTCGTCGACAGTGGCGTCGGGCTCTAGGCTCCAACACCTGGTTGCGACGTCCGAGAAGAATGGAAAGGGGGAAAAGAGAGAGCAAAGCAACCATGAGTACTCATCCAAAGTACTCGCAAGCAAGGATCTCCACTACATATACATTGATATCTGTATAAAGGGGTAATATCGGTGGACTGAACTGCAGAATGCCAGAATAAGAGGGGGATAGCTAGTCCTATCGAAGACTACGCTTCTGGCAGCCTCCATCTTGAAGCATGTAGAAAAGATTAGCTGGTAAGTTCATCAAGTATCATCGCACAGCATAATCCTACCCGGCGATCCTCTCCTCGTCGCCCTGTGAGAGAGCGATCACCGGGTTGTATCTGACACTTGAAAGGGTGTGTTTTATTAAGTATCTGGTTCTAATTGTCATAAAGTCGAAGTGCAACTCTGGATCGTCTTGTTACCGTGGACACGGCTATTCGAATAGATCAATCTTCCTTGCAGGGGTGCATCATATTACCCGACAAGCTCGATCCCTCTAGCTGGGCACACTTTCCTGGGTCATTTCCGGCCTCGAGAGATCAACACGTCGCAGCCCTACCTAGGCCTAACAGATAGGTCAGCACGGCGGTCTAAATTCTATGCGCGCAGGGGTCTAGGCTCATCGTCCATTGCACACCTGCACGTTGCGTACGTGGCCAGTGCGCAGACTTAGCAACCTCCATTACAAAGGAAGTTGCGCTACGCGGTCCAACCCGGCGCGCGCCGCTTAGTTGCTTACGTCTAGGAGGCTTCGGCTGATACCATGACGCCGGTTGCCCATATCTTGTCCCACGTGGCGATTAGTGCGTATAAGGTCAACGACCCAACTCAGATCAAATACGTAGATCTCGTTAAGCATGTTATTTTATGTATCCGCGGATGCTGACCAGGGACCAGGCCCACCTGTCTCCTAGGTGGTCTCAACCTGCCCTGTCGCTCCGCCTCAAAGATCCACTCAGAGGGCCGTCGGGACAAATGTTCTTTCAGCCCCCAATCCGTGAGTCACTCGTGGGTACTCTACGAGCCGACCCGACTTTAGTCACCAACTGTATCATGTATAATATGTATTTAAGTATAAACCCGTGATCACGGCCCAGTAGTATAGCCTGGCAGACGGACAAGAATGTAGGGCCACTGATGATAAACTAGCATCCTATACTAAGCATTTAGGATAGCACGTAAAGGTATCAACAATTATAGCAACAATGATAGGCTATGCAACAGAATAGGAGCTATCGAATCAACAACAGTAGCAAATCTAATGCAAGAATAAGAGAGAAGAGAGTGGGTGATATCTGGTTGATCAAAGTTGGTTTGCTTGTCTGGTTGCTCGGGAAAGAAGGAGGTTCATCGTCGACGTAGTCGATCACAAGGGTAACGGCAGCGGTCTCGAGGTCTACCGGAAAGAAGTAACGAAGGGGGAACTCAACAAATACCAGAGCAATCAAAGCATCACAAAGCATAACATGGCAATACGCGCTGATAGGGGTGACTTAACCCGATACTAGGCGATATCGGCAAAGGAGGAAACATCCGGGAATGTTTTCTTGAAGTTTGGTATTTTTGGACAGATGAAAGGGAGGGGGCGGTTGCATGCACTACTAGAGAAAACCTTACCAGTAGCGCTTGTTTTTGTGCTACCAGTAGCGCGGGTACCAGCGCTACTGCTACGACGCTACAGCTATTTTCTAGCAGTAGCCTGTTTATAGACCAGCGCTACTGGTAAGCTCAACTACTAGTAGGGCGTTCTTAGGCCAGCGCTACTGCTAACATTTATGTTTTCTTTTTAATATTTTGGCGTTGACATTTTTAAACAGATATATCTTTTATACAATAACAACTCATCATGAACTAGTATGTTTAAATAGCATATTCATTACAAGTAGTCATCACCACCAAACAATGTTCGTCAATGAGACATCGTATATATAACAAGTTGGTCACTAGTTATAATCACAACTCCTCATCCTCCTCATCAACTCTAACACATTATAGCACATAATAACACATTCTACCTAGGACCTACTCCTCTCATAGGACCTACTCTATCCTCTCTTAGGTAAAATATCATAAAACAAGATAGGCATTGACTCTTCATTAAGGAAACTGAACTCTCCATAATGAAGAGCGGAGATCATCATGTCTCCAAGTCTTGGCCTACGCACAATGTTGCTTCCAAGTAGCTCTCTACGATGGTTGAAACATTTTTTCCAATTATTTATTATCATGGCTTCCTCGCTTTTGGAAATCCGGTATGGACAGGAGTGATGTGGATACTGTGGCTGACCTGGCCGTGGTGGCCATAAGCTCATAACTTCAACGTGACCTCTTGGCAACATCAGATGAGGCACACAATCCATCGGGATTTTCTGTTCAAAAACATAGTAACAACTTTGTAGTTAGCAATGTTCAAAGATGCACAGATGTCGTAATAGTAGAAAATCTTGCCATGATATCTCCATTAATGTTACCGTAGCACACCGCGTGCACTAGTGGCACATATGGACCATAATTTTGAGGAATTCAATAATAGCTATTGTAATTCTCAAGATCAGTAAAAAACGTGATAAGACCATCTTTCTCCTTATAAGTTAATTGTGCTTCATCATTGTAGTAGTAGGTTCTGTCTACCATCTTCCGTACATTTTTTGAAGAATGAAAATAAGCTGTCAATGGAAATAAGCTGTCAAATATTTTAAAATTAATAATATAAATTACTTAGTAAATATGTTTAAGAAACTCACACAGCGGTAGAACTGGAAGCGTGTCAACAAGGACCCAAATGGTCATATCATTTTTGTTGATGTCAGGATCACCAAGATCGAAGGTGAGAAGCATACCCTCATGAAAATCATACGCCTTGGAAAGGGCTTCCCAATTCGGGCAACCAAAATTGGATGAGTTCACAGAATTGTATAGTTTTACAGCAAAATCATAACCATGATGGGTCCTTAGTTGAATTATCTTTGTCTCCATGCTTTCATGATCTTCAAAACCCATCTTCTCCAAGACATAGCGTCTTGCATGGCATGGAATAAGCTAGTCGAATTGTAAAAGACGGAAATTACACGTTGAAGAAGCAGAGAAGTCGTGCAAAAATAACATAAAAAACTTGTCATCGTTGCGTACCGTATCAACATCGAAGGTCTCTTGGAGCTTGATGCTGAAGCGCCGACCTTCTACCAGGTGAGGCCTGTCGCACATACCGCGCTTATCTTCGCAGTAATCGCACATAGCAAATTCCCTTTCGTTGCTAGACATTTCCTAATAGGTAATGAATAATCCATCATGAATACATATGTAGTAGTTTGTAGCACAAACCGCGCTCATCTTTTGCATTCAATAAGAAAATAACTAATAGGTAATTAATAATCCATCATCGAATACATATATAGTAGTTTGTAGCAAAGATCATCATATAATAAGACTAATACATCTCGAATAATAGCTCCTCTAGGTTCAGTGGGCCGCGGTGGACACCCAAAGAGAAGGAACCATCACCGGATCATAGCTCCGGTGAGATCCCCAAATAATCTGCCAGGTATTGGAGGACCGGCCGTTCGCCAACGCAACCATGTAGCGTTGGACGTGCGCGTTCTCCTTCGTGACACGGTGTTGAACCACCTGCGCGGGGGACTGAAGCCTCTCCACCGATGCAGGCCCACGTGACCGCCACCATGTTGCAAATATGCCCTAGAGGCAATAATAAAAGGATTATTATTATATTTCCTTGTTCATGATAATTGTCTTTTATTCATGCTATAATTGTATTATCCGGAAATCGTAATACACGTGTGAATACATAGACCACAATACATCCCTAGTGAGCCTCTAGTTGACTAGCTCGTTGATCAACAGATAGTCATGGTTTCCTGACTATGGACATTAGATGTCACTGATAATGGGATCACATCATTAGGAGAATGATGTGATGGACAAGACCCAATCCTAAGCATAGCACAAGATCGTGTAGTTCGTTTGCTAGAGCTTTTCCAATGTCAAGTATCTTTTCCTTAGACCATGAGATCGTGTAACTCCCGGACACCGTAGGAGTGCTTTGGGTGTACCAAACGTCACAACGTAACTGGGTGACTATAAAGATGCACTACAGGTATCTCCGAAAGTGTCTGTTGGATTGACACGGTTCGAGACTGGGATTTGTCACTCTGTATGACGGAGAGGTATCTCTGGGCCCACCCGGTAATGCATCATCATAATGAGCTCAAAGTGACCAAGTGTCTGGTCACGGGATCATGCATTACGGTACGAGTAAAGTGACTTGCCGGTAACGAGATTGAATGAGGTATTGGGATACCGACGATTGAATCTCGGGCAAGTAACGTACCGATTGACAAAGGGAATTGTATAAGGGGTTGCTTGAATCCTCGACATCTTGGTTCATCCGATGAGATCATCGAGGAGCATGTGGGAGCCAACATGGGTATCCAGATCCCGTTGTTGGTTATTGACCGGAGAGCAGTCTCGGTCATGTCTGCGTGTTGCCCGAACCCGTAGGGTCTACACACTTAAGGTTCGGTGACGCTAGGGTTGTAAAGATATTAGTATGCAGCAAACCAAAAGTTGTTCGGAGTCCTGGATGAGATCTCGGATGTCATGAGGAGTTCCGGAATGGTCCGGAGGTAAAGAATTATATATGGGAAGTCGAGTTTCGGCCATCGGGAAAGTTTCGGGGTTCACCGGTATTGTACCGGGACCACCGGAAGGGTCCCGGGGGTCCACCGGGTGGGGCCACCCATCCCGGAGGGCCCCATGGGCTGAAGTGGGAGGGGAACCAGCCCCTGGTGGGCTGGTGCGTCCTCCTAGACCCCCCTCTGCGCCTAGGGTTGGCAACCCTAGGGGAGGGGGCGCCTCCACTTGCCTTGGGGGGCAAGTTTCCCCCCTTGGCCGCCGCCCCCCCTAGGAGATCCCATCTCCTAGGGCCGGCGCCCCCCTTGGGGTCCCTATGTAAAGGGGGGGAGGGCAGCCGCACCCTCACACCTGGCGCCTCCCTTCCCCCCTTGCTACACCTCCTCCTCTGCATCCACCACCACGCCGTCGTGCTGCTGGATCTTCATCAACCTCTCCTTCCCCCTTGCTGGATCAAGAAGGAGGAGACGTCACGCTGACCGTACGTGTGTTAAACGCGGAGGTGCCATCCGTTCGGCGCTAGGATCTCCGGTGATTTGGATCACGATGAGTACGACTCCCTCAACCTCGTTCTCTTGAACGCTTCCGCTCGCGATCTATAAGGGTATGTAGATGCACTCCTCTCTCTCGTTGCTAGATGAACTCATAGATTGATCTTGGTGAACGTAGGAATTTTTTATTTTATGCAACGTTCCCCAACAGTGGCATCATGAGCTAGGTCTATGTGTAGTTCTCTATTGCACGAGTAGAACACAAATCTGTTGTGGGTGTAGATGTTGTCAACTTTCTTGCCACTACTAGTCTTATTTTGCTTCAGCGGTATTGTGGGATGAAGCGGCCCGGACCGACCTTACACGTACGCTTACGTGAGACAGGTTCCACCGACTGACATGCACTAGTTGCATAAGGTGGCTAGCGGGTGTCTGTCTCTCCCACTTTAGTTGGAGCGGATTCGATGAAAAGGGTCCTTATGAAGGGTAAATAGAAGTTGACAAATCACATTGTGGTTATTCATAGGTAAAAAACGTTCTTGCTAGAACCCTATTGCAGCCACGTAAAAGATGCAACAACAATTAGAGGACGTCTAACTTGTTTTTGCAGCAATTGCTTTGTGATGTGATATGGCCAAAAGTTGTGATGAATGATGAATGATATATTGTGATGTATGAGATCATGTTCTTGTAATAGGAATCACGACTTGCATGTCGATGAGTATGACAACCGGCAGGAGCCATATGAGTTGTCTTAATTATTGTATGACCTGCATGACAATGATTTAACGCCATGTAATTACTTTACTTTATTGCTAAACCGTTAGTCATAGTAGTAGAAGTAATAGTTGGAGAGAAACTTCATGGAGACACGATGATGGAGATCATGATGATGGAGATCATGGTGTCATGCCGGTGACGAACATGATCATGGAGCCCCAAAGATGGAGATCAAAGGAGCTATATGATATTGGCCATATCATGTCACTACTATTTAATTGCATGTGATGTTTATTATGTTTATGCATCTTGTTTACTTAGAACGGCGGTAGTAAATAAGATGATCCCTCATAATAATTTCAAGAAAGTGTTCCCCCTAACTGTGCGCCGTTGCTAAAGTTCGTCGTTTCGAAGCACCACGTGATGGTCGGGTGTGATAGATTCCTACGTTCACATACAACGGGTGTAAGACAGTTTTACACATCCAAAAACACTTAGGTTAACTTGACGAGCCTAGCATGTACAGACATGGCCTCGGAACACAGAGACCGAAAGGTCGAACATGAGTCGTATGGAAGATACGATCAACATGGAGATGTTCACCGATGATGACTAGTCCGTCTCACGTGATGATCGGACACGGCCTAGTCGACTCGGATCATGTAACACTTAGATGACTAGAGGGATGTCTAATCTGAGTGGGAGTTCATTAAATAATTTGATTAGATGAACATTATTATCATGAACTTAGTCTAAAATCTTTGCAAAAATGTCTTGTAGATCAGCTGCCCAACGCTCATGTCAACATGAACTTCAACGCGTTCCTAGAGAAAACCAAGCTGAAAGATGATGGCAGCAACTATTCGGACTGGGTCCAGAACCTCAGGATCATCCTCATAGCTGCCAAGAAAGCATATGTCCTAGAAGGACCGCTAGGTGAAGCACCCATCCTAGAGAACCAAGATGTTATGAACGCTTGGTAGTCACGTGCTGATGATTACTCCCGCGTTCAGTGCGGCATGCTTTACAGCTTAGAACCGGGGCTCCAAAAGCGTTTTGAGCAACACGGAGCATATGAGATGTTCGAGGAGGTGAAAATGGTTTTCCAAGCTCATGCCCGGGTCGAGAGATATGAAGTCTCCGACAAGTTCTATAGTTGTAAGATGGAGGAAAATAGTTCTGTCAGTGAGCACATACTCAAAATGTTTGGGTTGCACAACCGCCTGTGCCAGCTGGACATTAACCTCCCGGACGAGGCGGTCATTGACAGAATCCTTCAGTCGCTCCCAAACGAGCTACAAGAGCTTTGTGATGAACTACAATATGCAGGGGATGGTGAAAACTATTCCTGAAGTATTTTCAATGTTGAAGTCAGCAGAGGTAGAAATAAAGAAGGAGCATCAAGTGTTGTTGGTCAATAAAACCACTAAGTTCAAGAAGGTCAAGGGTAAGAAGAACTTCAAGAAGGACGGCAAAGATGTTGCCGCGCCCGGTAAGCCAGTTGCTGGGAAGAAGTCAAAGAATGGATCCAAGCCTGAGACTGAGTGCTTTTATTGCAAAGGGAAGGGTCACTGGAAGCGGAACTGCTCCAAATACTTAGCAGACAAGAAGGCCGGCAACACTAAAGGTATATGTGATATACATGTAATTGATGTGTACCTTACCAGCACTCGTAGTAACTCCTGGGTATTTGATATCGGTGTCGTTGCTCATATTTGTAACTCACAGCAGGAGCTGCGGAATAACGGAGACTGGCGAAGGACGAGGTGACGATGCGCGTCGGGAATGGTTCCAAGGTCGATGTGATCGCCGTCAGCACGCTACCTCTACATTTACCCACCGGATTAGTTTTAAACCTCAATAATTGTTATTTACTGCCAAGTTTGAGCATGAACATTGTATGTGGATCTCGTTTAATACGAGATGGCTACTCATTTAAATCCGAGAATAATGGTTGTTCTATTTATATGAGAGATATGTTTTATGGTCATGCCCCGATGGTCAATGGTTTATTCTTAATGAATCTCGAACGTAATGTTACATATATTCATAGTGTGAATACCAAAAAATGTAAAGTTGATAACGATAGTCCCACATACTTGTGGCACTGCCGCCTTGGTCACATTGGTGTCAAGCACATGAAGAAGCTCCATGCTGATGGACTTCTAGAGTCTCTCGATTATGAATCATTTGACACATGCGAACCATGCCTCATGGGCAAAATGACCAAGACTCCGTTCTCCGGAACAATGGAGCGAGCAACCAACTTATTGGAAATCATACATACTGATGTGTGTGGTCCAATGAGCGTTGAGGCTCGCGAAGGATATCGTTATGTTCTCACTCTCACTGATAACTTAAGTAGATATGGGTATGTCTACTTGATGAAACACAAGTCTGAGACCTTTGAAAAGTTCAAGGAATTTCAGAATGAAGTAGAGAATCAACGTGACCGAAAGATAAAATTCTTACGATCAGATCGTGGAGGAGAATATTTAAGTCATGAATTTGGTACACACTTAAGAAAATATAGAATCATTTCACAACTCACGCCGCCTGGAACACCTCAGCGTAATGGTGTGTCCGAACGTCGTAATCGCACTCTATTGGATATGGTGCGATCTATGATGTCTCTTACCGATTTACCGCTATCATTTTGCGGATACGCTCTAGAGACAGCTAAATTCACTTTAAATAGGGCTCCATCTCAATCCGTTGAGACGACACCGTATGAATTATGGTTTGGGAAGAAACCTAAGCTGTCATTTCTAAAAGTTTGGGGATGCGATGCTTATGTCAAGAAACTTCAACCTGAAAAGCTCGAACCCAAGTCGGAAAAATGCGTCTTCATAGGATACCCTAAGGAAACCATTGGGTATAACTTCTACCTTAGATCCGAAGGCAAGATCTTTGTTGCCAAGAACGGATCCTTTCTGGAAAAAGAGTTTCTCTCGAAAGGAGTAAGTGGGAGGAAAGTAGAACTCGATGAAGTACTACCTCTTGAACCGGAAAGTAGTGCAGCTCATGAAAATGTTCCTGTGGTGCCTACACCGACTGGGGAGGAAATGAATGATGATGATCAAGGTACTTCGGATCAAGTTGCTACTGAACTTCGTATGTCCACAAGGACATGTTCCACACCAAAGTGGTATGGCAACCCTGTCCTAGAAATCATGTTGTTAGACAACGATGAACCTTCGAACTATGAAGAAGTGATGGCGGGCCCAGATTCCAACAAATGGCTTGAAGCCATGCAATCTGAGATAAAATCTATGTATGAAAACAAAGTGTGGACTTTGACAGACTTGCCCGATGATCGGCAAGCGATAGAAAACAAATGGATCTTTAAGAAGAAGACGGACGCGGATGGTAATGTTACCATCTATAAAGCTCGACTTGTCGCTAAGGGTTATCGACAAGTTCAAGGGGTTGACTACGACGAGACTTTCTCTCCCGTAGCGAAGCTGAAGTCCGTCCGAATCATGTTAGCAATTGACGCATACTATGATTATGAGATATGGCAGATGGACGTCAAAATGGCATTCCTTAACGGCTATCTTAACGAAGAATTGTATATGATGCAGCCGGAAGGTTTTGTCGATCCTAAGAATGCTAACAAGGTATGAAAGCTCCAGCGATCCATTTATGGGCTGGTGCAAGCATCTCGGAGTTGGAACATTCGCTTTGATGAGATGATCAAAGCGTTTGGGTTTGTGCAGACTTATGGAGAAGCCTGCATTTACAAGAAAGTGAGTGGGAGCTCTGTAGCATTTCTCATATTATATGTGGATGACATACTTTTGATGGGAAATGATATAGAACTTTTGGACAGCATTAAGGCCTACTTGAATATGTGTTTTGCAATGAAGGACCTTGGAGAAGCTGCTTACATATTAGGCATCAAGATCTATAGGGATAGATCGAGACGCCTCATAGGTCTTTCACAAAGCACATACCTTGATAAGATATTGAAGAAGTTCAATATGGATCAGTCCAAGAAAGGGTTCTTGCCTGTATTGCAAGGTGTGAGATTGAGCTCGGCTCAATGCCCGACCACGACAGAAGATAAAGAAGAGATGAGTGTCATCCCCTATGCCTCAGCCATAGGATCTATTATGTATGCCATGCTGTGTACCAGACCTGATGTAAACCTAGCCGTAAGTTTGGTAGGAAGGTACCAAAGTAATCCCGGCAAGGAACACTGGACAGCGGTCAAGAATATCCTAAAGTACCTGAAAAGGACAAAGGACGTGTTTCTCGTCTATGGAGGTGACGAAGAGCTCGTCGTAAAGGGTTACGTCGACGCTAGCTTCGACACAGATCTGGATGACTCTAAGTCACAAACCGGATACGTGTATATATTGAATCGTGGAGCAGTAAGCTGGTGCAGTTGCAAGCAGAGCGTCGTGGCGGGATCTACATGTGAAGCGGAGTACATGGCAGCCTCGGAGGCAGCGCATGAAGCAATATGGATGAAGGAGTTCATCACCGACCTAGGAGTCATACCCAATGTGTCGGGGCCAATCACTCTCTTCTGTGACAACACTGGAGCTATTGCCCTTGCCAAGGAGCCCAGGTTTCACAAGAAGACTAGGCACATCAAGCGTCGTTTCAACTCCATCCGTGAAAATGTTCAAGATGGAGACATAGATATTTGCAAAGTACACACGGATCTGAATGTCGCAGATCCGTTGACTAAACCTCTTCTGCGAGCAAAACATGATCAAAACCAGAACTCTATGGGTGTTCTATTCATCACAATGTAACTAGATTGTTGACTCTAGTGCAAGTGGGAGACTGTTGGAAATATGCCCTAGAGGCAATAATAAAAGTATTATTATTATATTTCCTTGTTCATGATAATTGTCTTTTATTCATGCTATAATTGTATTATCCAGAAATCGTAATACACGTGTGAATACATAGACCACAATATGTCCATAGTGAGCCTCTAGTTGACTAGCTTGTTGATCAATAGATAGTCATGGTTTCCTAACTATGGACATTAGATGTCATTGATAACGGGATCACATCATTAGGAGAATGGTGTGATGGACAAGACCCAATCCTAAGCATAGCACAAAATCGTGTAGTTCGTTTGCTAGAGCTTTTCCAATGTCAAGTATCTTTTCCTTAGACCATGAGATCGTGTAACTCCCGGACACCGTAGGAGTGCTTTGGGTGTACCAAACATCACAACGTAACTGGGTGACTATAAAGGTGCACTACAGGTATCTCTGAAAGTGTCTGTTGGGTTGACACGGATCGAGACTGGGATTTGTCACTCCTTATGACGGAGAGGTATCTCTGGGCCCACTCGGTAATGCATCATCATAATGAGCTCAAAGTGACCAAGTGTCTGGTCACGGGATCATGCATTATGGTACGAGTAAAGTGACTTGCCGGTAACGAGATTGAACGAGGTATTGGGATACCGACGATCGAATCTCGGGCAAGTAACGTACCGATTGACGAAGGGAATTGTATACGGGGTTGCTTGAATCCTCGACATCATGGTTCATCCGATGAGATCATCGAGGAGCATGTGGGAGCCAACATGGGTATCCAGATCCCGCTATTGGTTATTGACCGGAGAGCAGTCTCGGTCATGTCTGCGTGTCTCCCGAACCCGTAGGGTCTACACACTTAAGGTTCGGTGACGCTAGGGTTGTAAAGATATTAGTATGCAGCAAACCAAAAGTTGTTTGGAGTCCCGGATGAGATCTCGGATGTCATGAGGAGTTCCGGAATGGTCCGGAGGTAAAGAATTATATATGGGAAGTCGAGTTTCGGCCATCGGGAAAGTTTCGGGGTTCACCGGTATTGTACCGGGACCACCGGAAGGTTCTCGGGGGTCCACCGAGTGGGGCCACCCATCCCGGAGGGCCCCATGGGCTGAAGTGGGAGGGGAACCAGCCCCTGGTGGGCTGGTGCGCCCCCCTCTGCGCCTAGGGTTGGGAACCATAGGGGAGGGGCGCCTCCGCTTGCCTTGGGGGGCAAGTTTCCCCCCTTGGCCGCCGCCCCCTAGGAGATCCCATCTCCTAGGGCCGGCGCCCCCCCCCCCCCCCTTGGGGTCCCTATATAAAGAGGGGGTGGGAGGGCAGCCGCACCCTGACACCTGGCGCCTCCCTTCCCCCCTTGCTACACCTCCTCCTCCCGTAGTCGCTTGGCGAAGCCCTGCCGGAACCCTGCTGCATCCACCACCACGCTGTCGTGCTGCTGGATCTTCATCAACCTCTCCTTCCCCCTTGCTGGATCAAGAAGGAGGTGACGTCACGCTGACCGTACGTGTGTTGAACGCGGAGGTGCCGTCCGTTCGGCGCTAGGATCTCCGGTGATTTGGATCATGACGAGTGCGACTCCCTCAACCTCGTTCTCTTGAATGCTTCCGCTCGCGATCTACAAGGGTATGTAGATGCATTCCTCTCTCTCGTTGCTAGATGAACTCATAGATTGATCTTGGTGAACGTAGGAAATTTTTTATTTTATGCAACGTTCCCCAACACACCAAAGAAGCTCCGGGTCGACGATGGGCTGGCTCCTCACTAAGCTGTGCTCAGCAGAAGGTAGCACAACCCAGTACCTGCCCGGCGGAGCCCAGTCCCGGACATGGCCCCTCGGCTCAAGCAGGAGTCCTCCGCCGAGTCGACGACGAGGATGCGGGATAGGCATCGTCGACGTCGAGAACAAAATGCTTAATTATGAAAACAAAATTAATAAACACTTAGAAAAATTTGACATGACCTTTGCTAAAAATTGGACCAATCGAGCGCCTGAAATTTGCCAGAACATAAACGAATCGACATTTCTAGCAAAACATAGGCCACGCGGGAAAATATGGCATTGTCCAAAATTTGACATGTTCAAAATATGACATGTCCACTGCAATTTGCATAAAACAGGAAAAATTGCTTTAACTAAAAAAATAACAACAATTGCTTCAACTAAAAAAATACCTAGAATTCTGTTAACTACACCTAAAACAACTAAAACACCTTAACCACACCTAAAACAACTAAACCACCTAAAATTCTATTAACTACACCTAAAACAACTAAAACACCTAAAACAAATTCAGTTATTCTAAGAACACCTACATTATTCTAAGAACCTACGTTTTTAACTAAAACACCTACAAATTTAACTAAAACACCTAAAAATTCAACTAGAGCACCTACATTATTTAACTAAAACACCTATAATTCAACTAAAACACCTACAAATTAACTACTATCTAATAACTATAACTAGGGAGGGAGGGAGGAGGAGGAAGAAGGGAGGAGTATACCTCTCAGTGG
>NC_041381.1:26201213-26241997 GCF_002162155.2 Triticum dicoccoides | reverse complement strand
GTCGCCGGCAGGGGAGGAGTGCCGGCGCCGGGGAGGGCGGCTGGATTAGGACGCGGGGGCGGCGGACGGATCGGGGGACGACTGGGATTCGATCTGGTGTGAGCGTGTGAGTGTGAGTGAGGGGAAGGGTGGTGCGCGGGCCGGCGCGGGGGGAAGCAGAGAGGTGGGCTTAGTGGCAGCCGGGGTAGGCGGCCCAGCGCTATAGCTAAAGCTGCAACGGGGCCCGAGAGTGTGGCCCATTAGCAGTAGCGCTGGCTATGAAATCCAGCGCTACTGCTAACGTGCACTTGTAGCGCTTGTGCTTGCCGGCGCTACTGCTAAATAGCAGTAGCGATGGGTATCTAACCAACGCTACTGATAAATGTCTATCTATAAGCATTTTCCTAGTAGTGATGTTTGCTATGTTAGGGACATGTGACTGATAAACGGACTGCATATTCGAATTTGTCTCGTTGTTCTGAGTAACTTTCATGCACAAAGCATTTTCATCTGACAAACGGTCTATCTTATATTAATCTTCAAAGTTTTAATACATTTTCTGGAATTAATATTAATTCAAAAATTAAATAGCTAAAAGCTATGGGTACACATAAGTGTACCCAGAGGTGTACACATGGGGCTGACTGATGGGGACAGGGGGTTGAGTCAGCAGTCAAAGTTTGACTATTGACTAGTCAAACTGACCAGTGGGTTCCCGTGTCATAGTCACATCAACTAACTAAAAATAATTAGTTTAATTAAATAGATTAGGTTAGTTAACAAAGTTAATTAAGTTAGTTAATTAATTAATTAATTCAATAATAACTATTTTATTAATTCTTATTTTTAATTTTTTATAAACGTTCCTGGGGGCGGCCCCACATGTCATTGGCCGGGGGGCTTAGCGGGCACCGGGCGGCGGTTACGGGCGCTGGCGGTCCGCTGGCGGAGCCCTGTGAGCGCGTGGGCGCCCGGGCGCTGGCTCGGGCGCCGGCCAGGGGAAGCGTCGGAGGTAGGCGAGCGCGGGTGTGGCCAGTCGTGGGCGACGTTGGTTGCGACCGACCGTGGCCGGCAGCGTCGGGCTCTAGCCGACAGAGCGGAGTGCGACGACCGAGGCGGAACGGACGCAAGGTGCGAGCGGCACAGGCGAGCGGAGCGCGGCGAATGCGGCAGCGCGTGGCGAGCCGTGGTGTGGCTGGAGCGGGCGGACGTGGGAGCAGCGCACAGGTGGGCTGCGGGCGAGGCCAGGGGCCGAGCGAGAGCGCGACGAGGGGCGACGTCGTGGCGGATGGGGAGGGAGCCGAGGCGGCACAACAGTAATGCAGCACGGCCGCGGGGGGGTGAGTGGGGGCGCAGGGGCGCGATGAGGCCGGCAAGGGTGCGTGCGAGGCCATGTGGGCGCGAGCCGAGCGCCGTGAGGGGCGAGGACAGAGGAGGAGAGGCCGGGGTTTTCCTCACCCTCCGATGCAGGGGTTCGCCGGCGAGGCTCGATGGAGTCCGCCAGCGAGGAGGTCAGGGAGGCGGGCGTCGACGGCAGGCGGCGGGTGGTACGGAGCATGGCGATGGTGAACGACGAGGTTTTCAGGCGTGGTGCGGTGCACGACGAGGTCTTCGGGCGTGCTGTGGCACACGACGACGGTGTTGATGGGGGGGTGGGGGTTCGTGCCCCCGATCCAGATCGGATCGGGAGGGGAAGAGTGAGTGGCGACGTGGTGGGGGAGTAGGAGCGAGTGGGTTAGGGTTTCGGTAGTGGGGGGTTTTGTAGGCGCGGTTGGGCCGAGGGGAATAGCTGGGCCGGCCTGGGGTTGGCCTGTTGGCCGAACCGCCTAGGAGGGTTCCTTACCTTTTGTTTTATTCTTTTCTGTATTATTTTAGTTTCACATTTTATTTTTAGTTTAGTACAATATGAGAATACCTCCTAAAATAGTGCTCCATAATAACCCACCACCATAAAAAGTTTTCCCCGAAATAAAATAGTTTGGTATTTAAAAAAATACCAAAGGCATTTATTTAATCATTTCAACTACTGTTGTAATCATTTTAGAGTATTTAAACATTTTGTAAAAGTGGGGTTTCGCCACCATAATTACTTATGCGATATTTGTCACAACCCGAACATTTTAGTTTTAATATTTGAAAACCTTTACTGTTTGACTTGATTTTGAATTTGAATTTAGATTGGTTTTGAATCAACGTGAGTTTATCAACAGTAACCGTGATGACATGGCTTAATTATTCGAGCGTTACAATTCTCCTCTGCTACAAGAAATCTCGTCCGAAGAAATCTCTTCGGGCTTTGGCTTTTTGGCAGGTTCATCTAAAAAGCTCTCAAAGCTAGAGCTCTGGCCTATTTTCTATAGATATTGGACCAAATGTGCCGCGCACTTATTAATTACGAGTAATTTGGGTAGTGTATATGTGCAGTACACTGGTATCTCTACCGAATGATCCGCAATCATACAGGTCTCTTGAACTGCTTGTAATTACAGGCTGTCCAGCAATAAGGAAGCTTCCTAGATGCCTGCAGCAGCGACTGGGTAGCATTGGCTACAAAAACCTTGATGCCCAGTATGAAGGCATGCACGTCTTTCTATCTTTGCCACATTAAACCAACAACCGCAGAACCCATCACATTTACCAGCTCAACACGATTGTACTAGTTGTCCATTATTTGCATGTGGTATAATTTGTCAAGGTACATTAGTCTGTACAAGTTTGTTCTCACATCATTTCTGATTTATACGGTAATGGAATTTAATAAACCATTTAAAGCGAAGACATGGAAGGAGATACCAAGACTAGTCCGTGGGCGGCTGCAGGCCGATCGCGATTGAAGGATATTCAGCTTTTTTCCGGGGGAAACCTTGAAAGGGCTGGAAGCTCTTGCAGTTCATATAGCAGAACAGCGTTTGCCAGTTAACCAAGGAAAACAGGACGAAAGCGACATGGAAAGGACATGAATTCTGTTTGCTTCAAATAATGTAACTTATGCCATGGTTGTAATCAATCGGATTTGCTGAACTTTGACCTGTATATTGTTCAAATACGTGTAATGCAAATGAATTTATCTGCCAGATTTAGTAGATGGCTGTGGGTACTCACGTTTGTGAGCATGAACACGTACGCAGATTGATTTCAGGGGGTATTGACTGCAGCAGGTGTTGATTTTGTTCCTGCAGTTTGGTTCCCCTGTCGTGCTGCAGTCGTCGATTTGCAAGTAGATGGTTTAGTAATAAAAATATCTTACTCTGCTTCCTCTTCTGCTACCTTATGGGAGACGCACAGCTAGTGATGTTCACTTTTGCTTTGATAAAATATTCGGCCGCAGAAGGAAAGCCTTTTGGCGTGGCTTGTGAGGTGAGGAAGAAACCGAAGATGTACAACAACGTACTTTGCTTGGCTGCTGTTGTTATTGAATTGAATGGTGATCTCTTTCAGGAGATGTAGCAATGGAATGTTGCTGTTTAGAACTGACTTTGTTTCATTCTTAGTGATGCAGCAGTAGAACTTACTGACGGTGTGATTGAGATTTGTAATCTGATCACCTGTGGCCAGGCGAATTCAGGCTTCAATTGAAGGTTTTCTTGCAGAAACTAAGCAGGGGTAATCGGCTTCTTCTCAAGGAATTTTTTTAGTGTTTATTATCTTTGGAGCCTCTTGTAGTCAGTCAGTCCTCTGCTTCTATAGTATTGTTTCTAAAGCGCCGCAAAGTCGCTGTCGCCGTTGCGTGGGAAACTGCCGCCGGTGACCATTGGCCGCCGAGAGCCCTGTTTCTCTGCCATGCTTGTACTGGTTAGATTGTACTCCCTCACGATCCAAAAAAAAGTGTCGCAGTTTTGAACTATGGTTAGTTTAAAACTGCAACACTTTTTTTTATCGGAGGGAGTAGCCGTTCGTTCAATTATTTGACATGAAGCATCTGCTGCTCTGTTGGTAGCTGTTTAACCACTTCTGTACTCTCTGTAACTAGCAAGTACTCACTCCGTCCGAAAAAGCTTGTCCCAAGCTTGTCCCTCAAATGAATGTATCTAGCACTAACTTGGTGCTAGATACATCCATTTGAGGGACAAGCTTTTCCGGACAGGAGTAGCAACTACTGTAGAGTAGATCAAATTACATGCATTTGGATAATGCTTAGCTAACTAGCAGTCTAGCACAATAGGGATTCTATTCGTTCGACCGTGCTAATCTGTTCCTTGTAAACAGTGTCTAGCTGCTTGATAATCTGATTCATTAGCTATTTAACCATATGCCGCTAAATGCAGGTGCTAGTTTATATGTACAAGCTCTAGTCTTACAGTAGGCAAATGTCAATCCTATGCCCATGTGCAAAATGTTTAGTGTTTAGTGTTTACAATTTTGCTTAGTGTTTAGTGTTTACAATTTTGTTCTGACATCATTTGTGATGTATACAGTAATGGCATCTAAACTGAAGACATGAAAGGAAATACCAAGACTAGTCTGTGAGCGGAGGCAGGGCACTCGAGAAGCCAAAGAACTCGAGTAATCCATGCAGGAGTAAACAGGGCTGAAATCACATAGAGAGGGCATGGATTCTGTTTGGTTCAATATACTTGCAATATGGATTAATCGGCTTGGTTGAACTTTGGCCTTTTATCTTCTTCAGATATACTTGTAATGTGGATTAATTCATCTCCTTCAACATTTCCCAGGTTTAGTACAAGTTGGGATATATACTCATATTTGTGAGCTCTGTATCTATGTGTCTAGTATTGGCTATTTAGTTGAGAAGAGATTGGGCCGTCAACATGTTGAGAAACTTTGTAAACTGCGGTTTTATCTGCTTCGATACTGATGGTGAGTTCAGACATTCTTGCATAGGAGGCCTCCCAGATGGCTTCTCTGCCCTGCTCTGAGTTTCTAGCGGAATGGCACTGTTTGCTTGATGGGAATTAACAAGTACGTATGCTCTTAACGCTGCGGGATTTCAGGTTGAACCTTATTCTGCATCTCTGCTGAAACTTGGATAAATTCCATGTACAATGGTGACTGTATTCACCGTGTAGTTTGGAGCCTGCCCATGGATGCTGTGAGTTTCTTGGATAACAAATAGGCCTCCCTGATGGCTGCTCTGCAATTGCTTGTACAGATAAACTAAACTGTAGTGCAGTTGCTCTGGATTGAGAACTATCAGGGGCTGCAGTAGTACTGTTTGTTGTCGGGTTGGGCTGCATTGCTGAATTACATCCCAGACTGAGATAATCTGATCTGGATTTGGTTTGCTACAGATATCGTCAGAGTCAGCAGCTTAGCCTACACTTTACATTTGTGCTCGCAGTAGCCCGGTAGGCCAGTAGTGTTCTAGATATCTCAATAACCTGCACCACATATCCTCAGAGGATAATTTATCCTAGCTAGGCCCACAATCTGATCTGGATTTGGTTTGCTGTTGGTACTTAAGGGGTGTACAGGAGGGTCATCAGTTTAGTCTTCCTATAAATGCTGGTTACCAGTGACACGTGTAGAGATGGCCTCCTTTTCACAGATAAGATACCAGGCTTTTTCTTGTTTGCACGTGATTACCTTGTCAAACAAATATTTTTATTTAGAACTAGCAAAGTGGCCCGCTCGATGCGTAGGCTAGAATTTTATAAAATTTAATAATTAGTGCATATTATTTGATTTTTCTTATGAACAACATTTATGAATATAAGAGTTTCACAAACATACTTTTGTCTTAGTTATGTTTTTCTATTTGTATTTAGATATAAATATATATTATCAATTTATCATCTAACTTCTAATTATTCATATCGTAATAATATCCTTCTGACATTTTCATCATGTTTCATTGTTGAATTTTCTTCTTTAAACACACATTTAATAGTTCAAGCATCTTGATCATCAAAAAATAGTGCGCAGGCAACCTATTAATTTTTCATACAACAATTTTATATGGATTGACTATATAGGAAACATTTGAGCCTTTTATTGAAAACACAATCATTGATTATTCCAAAATAACTTCTAAGTAACTATGTGAATAAAAGATAAATATGTGAGTTATGATTTAACTATTTTGAGCAAAAATACAATAGTTTAGAGAACCTGCAATCGTTTGGTTTGTTAGTATAGTGTTTTCACCCAATTTATAGTTGTCTCATGTATTGGAGTGAGTTATTTTTCTCGATTGGTCGTCAGGTGTAAGGGCACGTCGGCACATATGTTGCACTTGGTGTTTCCATCGGTCTATGTCTGCTCCTGCATTTCCCCCCTCTCCGCCTCATCGGGTGAAAACCCTAACTCCGGTGGGCAGCGGCGGCGTCCTTGACGCTGCTACCTCTTGAGCACTACGTTGGTTTCCCTTGAAGAGGGAAGGGTGATGCAGCAAAATAGCGTAAGTATTTTCCTCGGTTTTTGAGAACCAAGATATCAATCCAGTAGGAGACTACACGCAAGTCGCCTCGTACCTACACAAACAAATAAGAACCTTGCAACAAACGCGATAAAGGGGTTGTCAATCCCTTCACAGCCACTTGCAAAAGTGAGATCTGATAAAGAGAATAAGATAAATATTTTTGGTCTTTTTTATGATATAGATTGAAAGTAAAGATTGCAAAGTAAAATACATTGGAAACTTATATGATGGAAAATAGACTCGGGGGCCATAGGTTTCACTAGTGGCTTCTCTCAAGATAGCATAAGTATTACGGTGGGTGAACAAATTACTGTAGAGCAACTGATAGAAAAGTGCATAGTTATGAGAATATCTAGGCATGATCATATATATAGTCATCATGTCCGCGACAAGTAGACCGAAACGATTCTTCATATACCACTATTACTCCACACATCGACCGCTATCCAGCATGCATCTAGAGTATTAAGTTCATAAGAACAGAGTAACACATTAGGCAAGATGACATGATGTAGAGGGATAAACTCAAGCAATATGATATAAACCCCATCTTTTTATCCTCGATGGCAACAATACAATGCGTGCCTTGCTGCCCCTGCTGTCACTGGGAAAGGACACCGCAAGATTGAACCCAAAGCTAAGCACTTCTCCCATTACAAGAAAGATCAAACTAGTAGGCCAAACCAAACTGATAATTCGAAGAGACTTGCAAAGATAACCAATCATACATAAAAGAATTCAGAGGAGATTCAAATATTGTTCATAGATAATCTTGATCATAAACCCACAATTCATCGGATCTTGACAAACACACCGCAAAAGAATTACATCGAATAGATCTCCAAGAAGATCGAGGAGAACTTTGTATTGAGATCCAAATAGAGAGAAGAAGTCATTTAGCTAATAACTATTGACCCGAAGGTCTATGGTAAACTACTCACACATCATCGGAGAGGCTATGGTGTTGATGTAGAAGCCCTCCGTGATCGATTCCCCCTCCGGCGGAGCGCCGGAAAAGGACTCGAGATGGGATCTCACGGGTACAGAAGGTTACGGCAGTGGAAATAGGGTTTTGTGGCGCTCTCGGATGTTTCCGGCATATATGAGTATATATAGGCGAAAGAAGTCGGTTAGGGGAGCCACGAGGGGCCCACAAGGGTGGGGGGCGCGCCTACCCCCCTGGGCGTGCCCTCCTGCCTCGTGGCCTCCTCGTTTCTTTCTTGACCTCCACTCCAAGTCTCCTGGATTGCGTTTGTTCCAAAAATAACTCTCCCGAAGGTTTCATTCTGTTTGGACTCCATTTGATATTCCTTTTCTGCGAAACACTGAAATAGGCTAAAAACAACAATTTGCACTGGGCCTTTGGTTAGTAGGTTAGTCCCAAAAATAATATAAAAGTGTATAATAAATCCCATTAAACATCCAAAACAGATAATATAATAGCATGGAACAATCAAATATTATAGATACGTTGGAGGCGTATCAAGCATCCCCAAGCTTAATTCCTGCTCGTCCTCGAGTAGGTAAATGATAAAAACAGAAATTTTGATGTGGAATGCTATCTAGCATAATTTTCAATGTAATTTTCTTTATTGTGGCATGAATGTTCAGATCCGAAAGATTCAAGATAAAAGTTTAATATTGACATAAAAACAATAATACTTCAAGCATACTAACAAAGAAATCATGTCTTCTCAAAATAACATGGCCAAAGAAAGTTATCCCTATAAATCATATAGTCTGGCTATGCTCTATCTTCACCACACAAAATATTTAAATCATGCATAACCCCGATGACAAGCCAAGTAATTGTTTCATACTTTTGATATTCTCAAACTTTTTCAATCTTCACGCAATACATGAGCGTGAGCCATGTACATAGCGCTATACGTGGAATAGAAAGGTGGTTGTGGAGAAAAAAAGGAAAAGATAGTCTCACATCAACTAGGCGTATCAACGGGCTATGGAGATGCCCATCAATAGATATCAATGTGAGTGAGTAGGGATTGCCATTCAACAGATGCACTAGAGCTATAAATGTATGAAAGTCCAACAAAAGAAACTAAGTGGGTGTGCATCCAACTCGCTTGCTCACGAAGACCTAGGGCATTTTGAGGAAGCCCATCATTGGAATATACAAGGCAAGTTCTATAATGTAAAATTCCCACTAGTATATGAAAGTGAAAACATAGGACACTCTCTATCATGAAGATCATGGTTCTACTTTGAAGCACAAGTGTGGTAAAAGGATAGTAACATTGTCCCTTCTCTCTTTTTCTCTAATTTTTTGGGCCTTTTCTCTTTTTTATGGCCTCCTTTTTTTCGTCTGGAGTCTCATCCCGACTTGTTGGGGAGTCATGGTCTCCACCATCCTTTCCTCACTTGGGACAATGCTCTAATAATGATGATCATCACACTTTTATTTACTTACAACTCAAAAATTACAACTCAATAGTTAGAACAAAATATGACTCTATGTGAGTGCCTCTAGCGGTGTACCGAGATATGCAATGAATCAAGAGCGACATATATGAAATAATTATAAAGGTGTCTTTGCCACAAATACGATGTCAACTACATGATCATGCAAAGCAATATGACAATGATGGAGCGTGCCATAATAAATGGAACGGTGGTAAGTTGCATGGCAATATATCTCGGAATGGCTATGGAAATGCCATAATAGGTAGGTATGGTGGTTGTTTTGAGGAAGGTATATGGTGGGTGTATGATACCGGTGAAAGGTGCGCGGTATTAGAGAGACTAGCAATGATGGAAGGGTGAGAGTGCTTATAATCCATGGACTCAACATTAGTCATAAAGAACCCACATACTTATTGCAAAAATCTATTAGTTATCGAAACGAAGTACTACGCGCATGCTCCTATGGGGATAGATTTGTAGGAAAAGACCATCGCTCGTCCCCGACCGCCACTCATAAGGAAGACAATCAATAAATAAATCATGCTCCGACTTCATCACATAACAGTTCACCATACGTGCATGCTACAGGAATCACAAACTTTAGAACAAGTATATCTCAAATTCACAACTACTCAACTAGCATGACTCTAATATCACCATCTTCATATCTCAAAACAATTATCAAGTATCAAACTTCTCATAGTATTCGATGCACTTTATATGATAGTTTTTATTATACCCATATTGGATGTTCATCATATTAGGACTAATTTTATAGCCAAAGCAAACTACCATGCTGTTCTAAAAGACTCTGAAAATAATATAAGTGAAGCATGAGAGATCAATAATTTCTATAAAATAAAACCACCACCGTGCTCTAAAAAGATATAAGTGAAGCACTAGAGCAAAATTATCTAGCTCAAAAGATATAAGTGAAGCACATAGAGTATTCTAATAAATTCCGATTCATGTGTGTCTCTCCCAAAAGGTGTGTACAGCAAGGATGATTGTGGTAAACTAAAAAGAAAAGACTCAAATCATACAAGACGCTCCAAGCAAAACACATATCATGTAGTAAATAAAAATATAACATCAAGTAAAGTTACCGATGGATGAAGACGAAAGAGGGGATGCCTTCCGGGGCATCCCCAAGCTTAGGATTTTGGTTGTCCTTGAATTTTACCTTGGGGTGCCTTGGGCATCCCCAATCTTAGGCTCTTGCTACTCCTTATTCCATAATCCATAAAATCTTTACCCAAAAACTTGAAAACTTCACAACACAAAACTCAACAGAAAGTCTCATGAGCTCCGTTAGAGAAATAAAATAAACCACCACTTTAAGGTACTGTAATGAACTCATTCTTTATTTATATTGTTGTTAAACCTACTGTATTCCAACTTCTCTATGGTTCATACCCCCCGATACTAGCCATAGATTCATCAAAATAAGCAAACAACACACGAAAAACAGAATCCGTCAAAAACAGAACAGTATGTAGTAATGTGTATCAAACGTATACTTATGAACTACAAAAATTCTGAAATAAATTGGAGGACGTGAGTAATTTATCTATTAATCATATGCAAAAAGAATCAACCTAAAATCACTCTCCAGTAAAAAATGGCAGCTAATCTCGTGAGCGCTAAAGTTTCTGTTTTTTACAGCAAGATCATAAAGACTTCACCCAAGTCTTCCCAAAGGTTCTACTTGGCACAAGCACTAATTTAAAACATAAAACCACATCTAAACAGAGGCTAGATAAATTATTTATTACTAAACATAACCAAAAAGCAAGAAAAAAAATAAAATTGGGTTGCCTCCCAACAAGCGCTATCGTTTAACACCACTAGCTAGGCATAAAGGCAAGGATAGATCTAGGTATTATCATCTTTGGTATGCAATCCATAAGTGGTTCTCATAATAGATTCATAAGGCAATTTAATTTTATTTCTAGGAAAGTGTTCCATGCCTTTCCTTAACGGAAATTGAAATCTAATATTTCCTTGTTTCATATCAATAATTGCACCAATCGTTCTAAGGAAAGGTCTACCAAGAATAATAGGACATGTAGGATTGCAATCTATATCAAGAACAATGAAATCTACGGGCACATAATTCCTATTTGTAACAATAAGAACATCATTAATCCTTCCCATAGGTTTCTTAATGGTGGAATCCGCAAGATGCAAGTTTAAGGAACAATCATCAAATTCACGGAAACCTAACACATCACACAAAGTTTTTGGAACCGTAGAAACACTAGCACCCAAATCACATAAAGCATAGCATTCATGATCTTTAATCTTAATTTTAATAGTAGGTACCCACTCATCATAAAGTTTTTTAGGGATAGAAACTTCTAATTCAAGCTTTTCTTCATAAGATTGCATTAAAGCATCAACGATATGTTTGGTAAAAGCTTTATTTTGACTATAGGCATAAGGAGAATTTAACACGGATTGCAACAAGGAAATACAATCTATTAAAGAATAATTATCATAATTAAATTACTTGAAATCCAAAATTGTGGGTTCATTGTTATGTAAACTTTTGACCTCTTCAATCCCACTTTTACCAATTTTTGCATCAAGATCTAAAAACTCCGAATCATTGGGACGCCCTTTAACTAAAGTTGACACATCTCCAGTCCCATCATTATTAAGATTCATATTGCAAAACAAAGATTTAATAGGAGACACGTCAATCACTTATAGATCTTCATCCTTATTATCATGAAAACTAGAAGAACACGCTTTCATAAAGCAATCTTTTTTGGCATGCATCATAGCGGTTATTTCTTTGCACTCATCAATGGAAATTTCTGATAGCTTTGAGAGAATCATTGATATCATGCTTAGGTGGAATAGATCTAAGTTTCAAAGAATCAACATCAAGAGAAACTCTATCCATGTTCCTAGCCAACTCATCAATCTTAGGCAATTTTTCTTTAAGCAAAGCATTGAAATTCCTTTAAGAAATCATAAATTCTTTAACACTAATCTCAAAATCAGAGGGCATCTTATTAAAATTTCCATAAGAGTTGTTGTAGTAATTACCATAATTATTAGAGGAATTACTAGGAAACGGCCTAGGATTAAAGTTTCCTCTATAAGCGTTATTACCAAAATTGTTCCTACCAACAAAATTCACATCCATAGATCATTGTAATTCTCAATCAAAGCAGACAAAGGCATATCATTAGGATCAGAAGAGCACTCTTATTAGCAAACAATTTCATAAGTTCATTCATCTTTCCACTCAAAACATTAATCTCTTCTATCGCATGAACCTTTTTACTAGTAGATCTTTCGGTGTGCCATTGAGAATAATTGACCATAATATTATCTAGGAGTTTAGTAGCTTCTCCTAAAGTGATTTCCATAAAAGTGCCTCCCGCGGCCGAATCTAAAAGATTTCTAGAAGTAAAATTCAATCTGGCATAAAATTTTTGTATAATCATCCATAAATTCAAACCATGTGTAGGGCAATTAAGTATCATTAATTTCATCCTCTCCCAAGCTTGCGCAACATGCTCATGATCAAGTTGCTTAAAATTCATAACATCGTTTCTGAGAGAGATGATCTTAGAGGGAGGAAAATACTTAGAGATAAAAGCATCTTTGCACTTATTCCAAGAATCAATACTATTTTTAGGCAAAGACGAAAACCAAGTTTTAGCACGATCTCTAAGCGAAAACGGAAATAGCTTCAATTTAACAATATCATTATCCACATCTTTCTTCTTTTGCATATCACACAAATCAACAAAGTTGTTTAGATGAGTAGCGGCATCTTCACTAGGAAGGCCAGATAATTGATATTTCATGACAAGATTCAGCAAGGCAGCATTAATTTCACAAGATTCAGTATCGGTAATAGGAGCAATCGGAGTGCTAAGAAAATCATTGTTGTTGGTATTGGAAAAATCACACAATTTAGTATTATCTTGAGCCATCGTGACAAATGATCCAACACACAAGCACACAAGCACACAAGAAGCAAGCGAAAAAGAGGCGAACGGAAAAAGAGGATGAATAAAACGGCAAGGGTGAAGTGGGGGAGAGGAAAACGAGAGGCCAATGGCGAATAATGTAATGCGAGGGGTAAGAGTTTGTGATGGGTACTTGATATCTCTTGACTTGACTTGACTTGGCGTAGATCTCCCCGGCAACGGCGCCAGAAATCCTTCTTGCTACCCCTTGAGCACTACGTTGGTTTTCCCTTGAAGAGGAAAGGGTGATGCAGCAAAGTAGCGTAAGTATTTCCCTTAGTTTTTGAGAACCAAGGTATCAATCCAGTAGGAGACTACACGCAAATCGCCTCGTACCTACACAAACAAATAAGAACCTTGCAACCAACGCGACAAAGGGGTTGTCAATCCCTTCACGGCCACTTGCAAAAGTGAGATCTGATAGATATAATAAGATAAATATTTTTGGTATTTTTTATGATTTAGATTGAAAGTAAAGATTGCAAAGTAAAATAGATTGGAAACTTATCTGATGGAAAATAGACTCGGGGCCATAGGTTTCACTAGTGGCTTCTTGATATGTCTTCAACGTATCTATAATTTTTGATTGTTCCATGCTATTATATTACCCGTTTTGGTTGTTTACGGGATTTACTTTACACTTTTATATCATTTTTGGGACTAACCTACTAACCGGAGGCCCAACCCGAATTGCTGTTTTTTTGCCTATTTCAGTGTTTTGAAGAAAAGGAATATCAAACGGAGTCCAAACATAATGAAACCTTCGGGAGCTATATTTTTGGAACAAACGCAATCCAGAGGACTTGGAGTGGAAGTCAAGAAACAAGCGAGGCGGCCATGAGGGTGGAGGGCGCGCCCACCCCTACTATGCGCCCCCCTGCCTCGTGGGTCCCTCGAGCATCCACCGACCTACTTCTTCCTCCTATATATACCCACGTACCCTGAAACCATCGAGGGGCGCCACGAAAAACTAATTCCACCGCCGCAACCTTCTGTATCCGCGAGATCCCATCTTGGAGCCTTCGTCGGTGCTCCGCCGGAGGGGGAATCGACCATGGAGGGCCTCTACATCATCTCCAAGGCCCTTCCGATGAGTTGTGAGTAGCTTACCATAGACCTTTGGGTCCATAGTTATTAGCTAGATGGATTCATCTCTCTCTTTGAATCTCAATACAAAGTTCTCCTCGATCTTCTTGGAGATCTATTCGATGTAACTCTTTTTGCGGTGTGTTTGTCGAGATCCGATGAATTGTGGGTTTATGATCAAGTTTATCTATGAGAAATATTTAAATCTCCTATGAATTCTTTTATGTGTGATTAAGTTATCATTGCAAGTCTCTTCGAATTATCAGTTTGGTTTGGCCTACTAGATTGATCTGTCTTGCAATGGGAGAAGTGCTTAGTTTTGGGTTCAATCTTGCGGTGTCCTTTCCCAGTGACAGCAGGGGCAGCAAGGCACATATTGTACTGTTGTCATCGAGGATAAAAAGTTGGGGTTTACATCATATTGCATGAGTTTATCCCTCTACATCATGTCATCTTTCTTAATGTGTTACTCTGTTCTTTATGAACTTAACACTCTAGATGCATGTTGGATAGTGGTCGATGTGTGGAGTAATAGTAGTAGATGCAGGCAGGAGTCGGTCTACTTGTCGCGGACGTGATGCCTATATACATGATCATGCCTAGATAATCTCATAATTATTTGCTTTTCTATCAATTGCTGGATAGTAATTTTTTCACCCACCGTAATACTTATATATGCTATGTTGAGAGAAGCCACTAGTGAAACCTATGGCCCCCGGGTCTATCTCTTATCATATAAGTTTTCAATCTACTTTTATTTGCATCCTTACCTTTCCAATCTATATCATAAAAATACCAAAAATATTATCTTGTCATATTATCTCTATCAGATCTCACTTTCGCAAGTGGCCGTGAAGGGATTGACAACCCCTTTATTGCGTTGGTTGCGAGTTCTTGTTTTTTTGTGTAGGTGTGTGGGACTTTTGAGGAGCCTCCTACTGGATTGATACATTGGTTCTCAAAAACTAAGGGAAATACTTACGCTACTTTGTTGCATCACCCTTTTCCTCTTCAAGGAAAACTAACGCAAGCTCAAGACGTAGCAAGAACGATTTCTGGCGCCGTTGCCAGGGAGGTCTTTGCTCAAGTCAAGACATACCAAGTACCCATCACAAACTCATCTCCCTCGCAATACATTATTTGCCATTTGTCTCTCGTTTTCCTCTCCCCCACTTTACCCTTGCCATTTTATTCGCCCTCTCTCTCCTCTCTTTTTCGCTTGTCTTTTGGTGTGCCTGTTTGCTCTTATGGCTTTGCCTAAGAACACCGACCATCATCTTAGAAGGATGGAAGAGATTGAATTGAACGTTAGAAGTTTTATGACTTTACAATTTGAGCATAATAGTTTCTTTAGAAAAGAGCTTAAACAACAAAAAATCTTTATGGAGTATATGAACAAAGAGCTTGATGATATGTCTACGGAATTTTATGGTTTGAATTCTCAAATTACTCGTCTTGAAAAATCAATAGCCCAAATTTCTGATAAGCAAGCCACCTTGGTCAATAAGATCGCTGCCAAACCAAAAAAGTTAGATGAAAATAATGATGAAGATCTAAAAGTTATTGATGTGTCCCCTATTAAATCTTTGTTTTGCAATATGAGTCTTAATAATGATGGGACTGGAGATGAGTCAACTTTAGTTAAAAGGCGTCCCAATGATTCTGAGTTTTTAGATCTTGATGCTAAATTTGGTAAAAGTGGGATTGGAGAGGTCAAGACTTTAAATAGCATTGAACCCACTGTCTTGGATTTCAAGGATTTAATTATGATAATTGTTCTTTCGTAGATTGTATTTCCTTGTTGCAATCCGTGTTGAATTCTCCTCATGCTTATAGCCAAAATAAAGCTTTTACCAAACATATTGTTGATGCCTTGATACAATCTTATGAGGAAAACCTTAATTTGGAAGTTTCTATACCTAGAAAACTTTATGATGAATGGGAACCTACTATAAATATTAAAATTAAATATCATGAGTGTTATTCTTTGTGTGCTTTGGGTGCTAGTGTTTCCACAATTGCAAAAACTTTATGTGATATTCTAGGTTTCCATGATCTTGATGATTGCTCTTTAAATTTGCACCTTGCGGATTCCACCATTAAAAAGCCTATGGGAAGAATCAATGATGTTCTTATTGTTGCAAATGGGAATTATGTGCCCATAGATTTTATCGTTCACGATATAGATTGCAATCTTTCTTGTCCTATTATTCTTGGTAGACCTTTCCTTAGAACGATTGGTGCAATTATTGATATGAAGGAAGGGAATATTAGATTCTAATTTCCATTAAGGAAAGGCATGAAGCACTTTCCAAGAAAGAAAGTTAAATTAACTTATGAATCTATCATGTGAGCTACTTATGAATTGAGTGCCCAAGATGGCACTACTTAGATATATCCTCGCTTTTATGCCTAGCTAGGGGCGTTAAACGATAGCGCTAGTTGGGAGGCAACCTAATTTTATTTTTGTTTTTTGCTTTTTGCTTCAGCTTAGTAATAAATTTTGCATCTACCTTCAGTTTAGATGTGTTTTCATATTTTAATTAGTGTTTGTGCCAAGTAGAACCTATAGGATAACCTATGGTGATAGTTAATTTGATTCTGCTGAAAAACAGAAACTTTGCACGCACGAAAATAATTGTAGTAATTCACAGAAACATGATTTTGCGTTGATTCTTTTTGCTGTAGATCAATAGACAAATTTCCCAGGACTTCCTATTTTTGTAGGATTTTTAGAGTTCCATAAGTATTCTAGAGTTACAGATTGCTACAGACTGTTCTGTTTTTGACAGATTCTGTTTTTCGTGTGTTGTTTGCTTATTTTGATGCATCTATGGCTAGTATTAAGTGGTATTAACCATAGAGAAGTTGGAATAAAGTAGGATTAACACAAATATAAATAAAGAATGAGTTCATTACATTACCTTATGTGGTGGTTTTTCTTTCTTGCACTAACGGAGCTTATGAGATTTCCTGTTGAGTTTTGTGTTGTGAAGTTTACAAGTTTTGGGTAAAGATTTGATGGATTATGGAATAAGGAGTGGCAAGAGCCTAAGCTTTGGGATGCCCATGGCACCCCAAGATATTCAAGGATAACCAAAAGCCTAAGCTTGGGGATGCCCTAGAAGGCATCCCCTCTTTCGTCTTCGTCTATCGGTAACTTTACTTGGAGCTATATTTTTATTCACCACATGATATGTGTTTTTCTTGGAGCGTCTTGTATGATATTAGTCTTTGCTTTTTAGATTACCACAATCATCCTTTCTGTACACACCTTTTGGGAAAAGACCACTTGATTAGAATTTATTAGAACACTCTATGTGCTTCACTTATATCTTTTGAGCTAGATAGTTTTGCTCTAGTACTTCACTTATATCTTTTAGAGCACAGCGGTGGTTTAATTTTGAAGAAATTGTTGATCTCTCATGATTCACTTATATTATTTTGAGAGTCTTTTAGAACAGCATGGTATTTGCTATGGTTATGAATTTGGTCCTAGAATGATGAGCATCCAAGTTGGGTATAATAAAAACTATCATAGAAAGTGCATTAAACTTTATGATCAATTTGATGCTTGATAATTGTTTTGAGATATAAAGGTGGTAATGTTAGAGTCATGCTAGTTGGGTAATTATGAAATTAAGAAATACTTGTGTTGAAGTTGGCAAGTCCCGGAGCATGCACGTATGGTAAAAGTTGTGTGACAAATTTGTCACATGGGGTGCTCTTTTAATTGTCTTCCTTATGAGTGGAGGTCGGGATCGCGCGATGGTTAACTCCTGCCAACCCTTCCCCTAGGAGCATGCATAGTAGTACTTTGCTTCAAGGGCAAGTAGACTTTTGCAATAAGTATATGAGTTCTTTTGACTAATGTGAGTCCATGGATATACGCACACTCACCCTTCCACTTTGCTAGCCTCTCTTTTGGCGTGCAACTTTCGCCGGTATCATGCACCCATTATTTACCTTCCTCAAAATAGCCACCATACCTACCTATTAATTATGGCATTTCCATAGCCATTATGAGATATATTGCCATGCAACTTTCCATCGTTCCGTTTATTATGACACGCTCCATCATTGTCATATTGCTCTTTGCATGATCATGCAGTTGACATCGTATTTGTGGCAAGGCCACCTTCATAATTTTTCATACATGTCACTCTTGATTCATTGCATATCCCGGTACACCGCCGGAGGCATTCATATAGAGTCATAATTTTGTTCTAAATATTGAGTTGTAATCTTGAGTTGTAAGTAAATAAAAGTGTGATGATCTTCATTATTAGAGCATTGTCCCAAGTGAGGAAAGGATGATGAAGACTATGATTGCCCCACAAGTCGGGATGAGACTTCGGACTTTATAAAAGTAAAAGAGGCCAAAGAAGCCAATAAAAAGAGAGGCCAAAGAAGCCCACCAAAAAAAGAGAGAAAAAGAGAGAAGGGACAATGTTACTATCTCTTTTCCACACTTGTGCTTCAAAATAGCACCATGATCTTCATGATAGAGAGTCTCCTATGTTGTCACTTTCATATACTAGTGGGAATTTTTCATTATAGAAATTGGCTTGCATATTCCAATGATAGGCTTCTCAAAATGCCCTAGGTCTTCGTGAGCAAGCGAGTTGGATGCACCCCCACTTAGTTTCTTTTGTTGAGCTTTCATACATTTATAGCTCTAGTGCATCCGTTGCATGGCAATCCCTACTCACTCACATTGATATCTATTGATGGGCATCTCCATAGCCCGTTGATACGCCTAGTTGATGTGAGATTATCTTCTCCCTTTTTTGTCTTCACAACCACCACCATATACCACATATAGTGCTATGTCCATGGCTTGCGCTCATGTGTTGCGTAAGAGTTGAAAAAGCTGAAGCGCGTTAAAAAGTATGAACCAATTGCTTGGCTGAAACCGGGGTTGTGCATGATGGGAGTATTTTGTGTAATGAAAATGAAGCATGGCCTAACTATATGATTTTGTAGGGATAAACTTTCTTTGGCTATGCTATTTTGATAAGACATGATTACTTGCTAGTATGCTTCAAGTATTACTATTTTTATGTTTTATAAGCATTTATCATGAATCATTTGGATCTAAACATTCATGCCACAATAAAGTAAATTACATTGAGAATTATGCTAGATAGCATTCCACATCAAAAAATATGTTTTTATAATTTACCTACTCGAGGACGAGCAAGAATTAAGCTTGGGGATGCTTGATACGTCTCCAATGTATCTATAATTTTTTATTGTTCCATGCTATTATATTACCCGTTTTGGATGATTATGGGCTTTACTTTACACATTTATATCATTTTTGGGACTAACCTACTAACCGGAGGCCCAACCTGAATTGCTATTTTGTTGCCTATTTCAGTGTTTCGAAGAAAAGGAATATCAAATGGAGTTCAAACGGAATGAAACCTTCGGGAGCGATCTTTTTGGAACAAACGCAATCCAGAGGACTTGGAGTGGAAGTCAAGAAACAAGCGAGGCGGCCACGAGGGTGGAGGGCGCGCCCACCCCTACTGGGCGCGCCCCCTACCTCGTGGGCCCCTCGAGCATCCACCGACCTACTTATTCTACCTATATATACCCACGTACCCTGAAACCATCAAGGGGCACCATGAAAAACTAATTCCACCGCCGCAACCTTCTGTATCCGCGAGGATCCCATCTTGGAGCCTTCGTCGGCGCTCCGCCGGAGGGGGAATCGACCATGGAGGGCCTCTACATCATCTCCAAGGCCCTTTCAATGAGTTGTGAGTAGTTTACTACATACATTCGGGTCCATAGTTATTAGCTAGATGGCTTCTTCTCTCTCTTTGAATCTCAATACAAAGTTCTCCTTGATCTTCTTGGAGATCTATTCGATGTAACTCTTTTTGCGGTGTGTTTGTCGAGATCCGATGAATTGTTGGTTTATGATCAAATTTATCTATGAGAAATATTTGAATCTCCTATGAATTCTTTTATGTGTGATTAAGTTATCTTTGCAAGTCTCTTCGAATTATCAGTTTGGTTTGGCCTATTAGATTGATCTTTCTTGCAATGGGAGAAGTGCTTAGCTTTGGGTTCAATCTTGCGGTGTCCTTTCCCAGTGACATCAGGGGCAGCAAGGCACATATTGTATTGTTGCCATCGAGGATAAAAAGATGGGGTTTATATCATATTGTATGAGTTTATCCCTCTACATCATGTCATCTTTCTTAATGCGTTACTCTGTTCTTTATGAACTTAATACTCTAGATGCATGCTGGATAGCGATCGATTTGTGGAGTAATAGTAGTAGATGCAGGCAGGAGTCAGTCTACTTGTCGTGGACGTGATGCCTATATACATGATCATGCCTAGATAATCTCATAATTATTTGGTTTTCTATCAATTGCTCGACAGTAATTTGTTCACCCACCGTAGTACTTATGCTATCTTGAGAGAAGCCACTAGTGAAACCTATGGCCCCCGGGTCTATCTCTTATCATATAAGTTTTCAATCTACTTTTACTTGCATCCTTACTTTTCCAATCTATATCATAAAAATACCAAAAATATTATCTTATCATCTTATCTCTATCAGATCTCACTTTCGCAAGTGGCCGTGAAGGGATTGACATCCCCTTTATTGCGTTGGTTGGGAGTTCTTGTTTGTTTGTGTAGGTGCGTGGGACTTTTGAGGAGCCTCCTACTGGATTGATACCTTGGTTCTCAAAAACTGAGGGAAATACTTACGCTACTTTTCTGCATCACCCTTTCCTCTTGAAGGAAAACCAACGCAAGCTCAAGACGTAGCACTTCTCTCAAGATAGCATAAGTATTATTATGGGTGAACAAATTACTATCGAGCAATTGATAGAAAAGTGCATAGTTATGAGAATATCTAGGCATGATCATGTATATAGGCATCACGTCAGCGACAAGTAGACCGAAACGATTCTGCAGCTACTACTATTACTCCACACATTGACCGCTATCCAGCATGCATCTAGAGTATTATGTTCATAAGAACAGAGTAACGCATTAGGCAAGATGACATGATGTAGAGGGATAAACTCAAGCAATATGATATAAACCCCATCTTTTTTTCCTCGATGGCAACAATATAATGCTTGCCTTGCTGCCCCTGCTGTCACTGGGAAAGGACACCGGAAGATTGAACCCAAAGCTAAGCACTTCTCCTATTGCAAGAAAGATCAATTTAGTAGGCCAAACCAAACTGATAATTCGAAGAGACTTGCAAAGATAACAAATCATACATGGAAGAATTCAGAGGAGATTCAAATATTCTTCATAGATAATCTTGATCATAAACCCACAATTCACTGGATCTCGACAAACACACCGCAAAAAGAATTACATCGAATAGATCTCCAAGAAGATCGAGGAGAACTTTGTATTGAGATCCAAAGAGAGAGAAGAAGCCATCTAGCTAATAACTAAGGACCCGAAGGTCTATGGTAAACTACTCACACATCATCGAAGAGGCTATGGTGTTGATGTAGAAGCCCTCCATGATCGATTCCCCCTCCGGCAGAGCACCGGAAAAGGCCCCAAGATGGGATCTCATGGGTACAGAAGGTTGCGACGGTGGAAATAGGGTTTCGTGGTGCTCTCAGATGTTTTCGTGGTATATGAGTATATATAGGCGAAAGAAGTCGGTCAGGGGATCCACGAGGGGACCACTAGGGTGGGGGGCGCCCTCCTGCCTCGTGGCCTCCTCATTTCTTTCTTGACCTCCACTCCAAGTCTCCTGGATTGCGTTTGTTCTAAAAATAACTCTCCCGAAGGTTTCATTCCGTTTGGACTCCGTTTGATATTCCTTTTCTGCAAAACACTGAAATAGGCAAAAAAAATAGCAATTTGCACCGGGCCTTTGGTTAGTAGGTTAGTCCCAAAAATAATATAAAAAGTGTATAATAAAGCCCATTAAACATCCAAAACAGCTAATATGATAGGATGGAACAATCAAAAATTATAGATACGTTGGAGACGTATCAGACGCCGTGACCTTCCTGAAGGCGTCGCCTTGAGGGCTGAGTGCTGGTGGGCACTGTGTGGGTCCTTGACAGTTGTTGGTGATGGGCACTGTTTCAGGGGAAACCCTAGGATCTGGTTCTCCAGATCGGACGATGGCGGTATTGCGGTGCCGTTTCTCTCCAGGGAGCATCGTTTGTGGAGCAGCGCTAGAAGACACAGGCAGGAGGTGGAGCAGCTCCGTCTTGCACGGAGCTTCGGTGGAGTTGTCAAGTCATGCCTGGCCGACAGGTGCTACACTGAGTCATGCCTAGTTGGCAGGTGCTACGCACGATAGCTCTTCCAGAGTCTTCGCGTCTGGACGGAAGCGCATGGCAGTGGCACCGTTGGGCGCCGTGGTGGCGTCGATGGATGTCCGGACTGGCAAGGAGGATACCAATTTATCTCCTGAAGATGGGTCAGTGGTCCGATGAAGATGGCGGCTTCTAAAACGTGTGAAGGTGGTGTGCTCTTTAGGTCTGCTGCACCGGTTGTTAGTCTTACCAGGATGATACTGCACATTCAAATCATAATCCTTAATAAGCTCCAACCATCTCCTCTGCCTGAGGTTCAAATCCTTCTGAGTAAAAATATACTTCAAGCTCTTATGATCAGTAAATATATCACAATGATTACCAATAAGGTATGGCCTCCAACTTTTCAATGCATGCACAACTGAGGCTAACTCCAAATCATGTGTATGATAATTATGCTCATGATTCTTAAGCTGACGTGAAGCATATGAAACAACTTTACCTTCCTGCATCAAAACACTCCCAAGTCCTTGACGAGAAGCATCACAATATACCTGGAAGTCCTTATGTATATCTGGCAGTGTTAAGACTGGTGATGTAACCAAACGCTGCTTCGACTCCTAAAAACTGGCTTCACATTCATCAGTCCAAACAAATCTCTTCTCCTTCTTCAACAATTCAGTCATAGGCTTTGCAATCTTGGAAAAGTTTTCAATAAACCTCCTGTAATAACCTGCAAGGCCCAAAAAGCTGCGAATCTCCCCAACTGTCGTGGGTGTCTCCCACTCTGTAACTGCAGCAACCTTAGATGGATCAACTGCAACTCCATTACCTGACACAACATGTCCAAGGAATGCTACCTCATCCAGCCAAAACTCACATTTGCTGAATTTGGCATACAGTTGATGTTCCCTCAATTTCTCCAATACCAAACGCAGATGCACCTCATGCTCTTGCTTATTCTTGGAGAACACCAATATATCATCAATGAAAACAACCACAAATTTATCCAAGAACTCCATAAACACCTTGTTCATCATATTCATGAAGTATGCAGGAGCATTAGTTAATCCAAATGACATAACAGTATATTCATACAACCCATACCTCGTGGTGAAAGCAGTCTTTGGAATATCTTGCTCACGAATCTTTAATTGATGATAACCAGAACAAAGATCAATCTTAGAAAACACAGTAGCTCCCTCCAACTGGTCAAATAGATCATTTATCATAGGCAAAGGATACTTATTCTTAATGGTTACCTCATTCAGAGAACGATAATCAACACACATCCTCAAAGTCCCATCCTTCTTCTCCACAAACAAAACTGGAGCTCCCCAAGGTGATGAACTTGGGCGAATAAATCCCTGTGCCTGCAATTCCCTTATCTGCTTCTTCAATTCCTCCAACTCTTGAGGAGGCATTCTATACGGTCTCTTTGCAATAGGTCCAGTGCCTGGTATTAAATCAATAAGAAACTCAATATCTCTATCTGGTGGCATACCTGGCAACTCCTCTGGAAACACATCTGGATAATCCCTCACAACTGGCACCTCTTCCAGGCTACCCCCCTTAAGAGAGTTCACCTGCACCTGATTATCCTTATACTTACACACATATTTGACCCTCTTCCCTCCTGGTGCATTGAGAGTAATAGATCGACTGGCACAATCAATACGACATTTATATAACTGCAACCAATCCATACCCAAAATAATATCCAGACCTTGTGACTTCAATATAATCAAATCCGTAGGAAAGTCATGCTCCCCCATCAGACATGGTCAACTGATGACAACCAACACCTACTATCATCTCAACTCCTGGGGAACTCACTCTAATAGGCATACTAAGGGTTTTGGTTGGCAAGAATAGATGCGTTATAAATATAATAGGGCCAAAGACTGTATATATAAATATATTCTACCCATATGCATAATATGATCAAGACAACAAAACACAACAACGAATAACACCAACAAACAAACAACAAACAACAAGATAGTATTATATATATAGTCGAATAATTTCGACAAGATATAAATTAACAAACAAACTACCAATCAAGCAAACAATCTAGTATCTTCATACCACAAAAGTGGGCATAATCAGATACGCTAACACGATAACGTTGCAATATAAAACAAGCATGAATGGTGGTCTCAGCACTAATTCCTACTTAACTGGTCAACATACTTGAGGGCTTAACTAATAAACAGTAAGAAGGATAGCTAGTTGATAAAATAATTTTCACTCCTATGGCTTTTCTAATCCATTTTCTAGGGTCACGTCCTACAGTCAACACACTGCTCTAATACCATCTGTAATGACCAAATCTCGAAGGATTTGAGTCTCTGTGCTTACCGTGCTAGTCCCTGGATCGAACTCGCTAGCACACACAGTATAGATGAATACCAGAATAGCAAGTGCATCATTTATTACATCGTATGATCCAGAATATATAAAATAAAACAATCTGCATAGCACTTGGCTAGCTTTATTCAATCAAACAGCGGAAATGTAGCAGCAAATAGCAATGAGTCCCATCATAGCCCACTGGCGATGCTGAGTGCAGACTCGCGACCCTAACGGTACCTTACTCTTCGTCTGAATATCCTGCAACATG
Source organism: Triticum dicoccoides (assembly GCF_002162155.2). NCBI lineage: Eukaryota > Viridiplantae > Streptophyta > Magnoliopsida > Poales > Poaceae > Triticum > Triticum dicoccoides. Next base: position 26,217,241 of record NC_041381.1, on the reverse strand, counting down.
AGACATTGCAGCTATATAGGTCAATACTTTGAATGTATTGGCAAGTTACACAGGAGTAATAATAGCAGACCTACATGTATATGCATAGTACAACAAAGGAAGGCTTGAGGGTTTATGTTTGCATAAAGCTGATTTTATCCTAATAACTACCTAATAGTCAAATAATTTATTTAGTTCTTTTATTACTACAATTAAATACACAAGGTTGAGTTGGCAAAATCAACTCCAACCTACCCTTTTATTAAGTTGCCCACAAATATTATTAAGTGTCACATCTATCAAGATCATCCAACAACTGTAATGGCATAGTGGCTCAAATTTACCCATAACTGGGGGCACGACTAATCATGATTAGTTTTAATACTCTGCAGAGTTTAGTACGCTTTACCCACTGGAGCCAATCCGAAGATCGAGATGAAGTCTTTCAGAAGAGGTTCTCTTAACCACCTGACGGCCACATCCCACCTACATAAGCTACATCTATCGACACAGTCTGGGCAAGGGTTCCAACAACTGATCAACTAAGCCAGAGCCCATATAGCCAGTGGCCGCACATGGAAGCTACTAGTCACTAAGTCTATCTGATCTTTTTGAACCTAGGCGGCATTCCACTTAGGGTGCACTCTCATGGGCGCAAGGCCTTAGAAAAGGTGCAAGACCCCATGATGCCTTCCCTCAAACACCAAGCAATACCACTTCCGCCCAGAGGTGAATTAAATCCTTAATTACTACTCAATTTAGTTAAATATGTAATCCTCACATAAACTCAATGTATACACGAACCACCCTCGTCTACAAAGCATAGCAAAATACAACTACCACGATTTGCAAAAGACGGGAAGATAGCTCAATAGCATAAAGCAAAATAATATAGTAATCTTATACATGCATATATTCATAGTGTGATATAACTACATGCATAGAAAACAATAGGTAAAGGATGATCAACATGTAACTTGCCTTGGTTCTGGTTCAGAAGGTCACACTCCTGACAATAGTTCGCGTCGCACTCCGGACAATCTACACGTTTCACACAATTCGACAAATCAATCACCGGAACACGAAAAGAACCAAAACAAAACCAACAGAAAGAAAATCAATTTTAAAACTCAACAACAGAAGCTTAACAGCACCTAAATTGCACTACGGTCACAACACAAAAAGAATCACTCGATTCCGATAAACGGTTTAAGAGTTACAGTCTCCGGAAGGTTTATTTCAATTTCGAACGAATTCAAATTTGAACAGTGCAAACATGTGCAAAGTCGGTACTGTGATAATGTGCTGGTTTTTGTGAGATCACAGGAAAAAGAATTACCTAAATTGGACTTATAGAATAAAAGATATAGCTAAAAGAATATTGAATGAAAATCTGTGAAAAACAAAAAGAAACAAAAATCCCCTGGGTACTGTAGCAACTCATGTGCGTGTCCTGTAGTGAACTGCCGCTTGGCGGTTCTTGATTGGTCGGGCGCGTGTGCTCACCCAAAACAGAGGAAAATGATGACGGTGGCTCGGGCGTCAGCGGTGGCGCTTCTCCGGCGACTCTCCGGCGAGGGGGAAGTGACAGGCGGATGCGGCGGTGAGTGGAGGAGGTGGTGGTGGTGTTCCACGGCGGCGTTGCTCCCTCTGTAGGCGACGGCGACGAGGTGAAACACGGCGTGCTCCGGCAGCGGCGGGTCGGCCTGCTTCTCTCGCTCTGCAGCGAGATGGGCAAACCCAGAGTGTCAGACATGTGCACAACAGGGAGAGGGGTCGAACGGAGTAGGTGGTGCGGCTCTGCAGGTCCTTACGGCAGCGGCAACGACCGGCGAACGGCGGCGGCAACGACCGGCGAACGGCGGTGGTCTCGAGCTCCTCCGGCGAGATCCGTTTCGCCCTAGCTCACGCTTGCGGCAACAGAAGACGGGGAAAAAGGCTGCAGGGTTCCTCGCGGAGGTTGGCTCGCGTGCGGTGCCCTGAAAGGTCACGGGGTCGAACAGGGGCAAAGATCGACTCGGGCTCGGGCGCGGCTGCGTGTGCGATGCGGCACAGCGGTCTCCGGCTCGGGGAAGAGGACGAACAGGCGCGGGACCCGCTGGTCAGTGGCTGGGGCGAGGTGGATCGGGGGCGGGCGAGCGATGCGGGTCAGGTGCGGGCGTACCGCTTCGGCATAGATTGCGAGCGAGCGGGCTGCGGGGCTGGCGGTTGGCTGGGCCGCGGTTGCTGGGCCGCGCGCTTGCGCTGCTGCGCTGGCTGGCCGTTTTTTTTAAACAAAAACTATAGAAGTAATAACTAAAAATAAAACAACAGTATAAAAACTAAATAAAAATACATAGACACACAGTAAAATGTATACTACTAAAATAAACTACAGGAACACTAGTTCCTCACCTAATGCAATTTTGGAAAATTATTTTTATGCAATAGGCCACACAAACAGCAACAAAACACTCAAATAAAATACTTTGGTGACTAATAAAAATACCAGAACATAACAGATGAACTGGAAATAATATTCTTGACATTATGAACATTTTTAAACAGGGGAGAAGTCATGTTATCTCCACTCCAATAAATTGCCTTTAGTTGCATAATGAAAAGAATATTGCAAAAGAGCAAATAATGCATGGAAAATATGATATGCATATGTATGATCTAATAACATCCTAATTTAGGAAAATTGGGATGTTACAAACCTACCCCCTTAAGATGAATCTCGCCCTTGAGATTCGGGTTGGCTAGAGAATAGGTGTGGGTAATCCTGCTTGAGATCTTCCTCTCGTTCTCAGGTAGCTTCCTCCTCTGTATGGTGATCCCACTGAACCTTGCATAACTTGATTGTCTTGGTGCGAGTGACTCTCTCTGCTGTCTCCAGAATCTTAACAGGCTTCTCCTTATATGTCAAATCACTCTCCAACAGAATTGCCTCAAGGGGCACTGTGTCCCTCAATGAAACATCCATCATCTCTGCATGACACTTCTTCAACTGAGATACATGAAACACATCGTGAACTCCTGACAAGGATTCTGGCAACTCCAGCTGATAAGCTACCTCTCCTCTACGCTCCAAGACCGTGTAAGGCCCCACAAAACGTGGTGCTAACTTTCCCTTGATTCCAAACCTCTTAATTCCACGAAGTGGTGAAACTCTAAGATATGCACGGTCTCCTACCTCATATGTCACTTCCTTACATTTTGCATCTGCATAACTCTTCTGTCTTGACGGTGCTATCTTCAGTCTGTCACGAATCAACTTGACCTTCTCCTCAGCATCTTTGATCAAGTCTGGTCCAAAGAACTGACGCTCTCCAACCTCATCCCACATCAACGGTGTCATGCACTTTCTGCCATACAATACCTCAAATGGTGCTGTCTTCACACTAGCCTGATAACTGTTATTATATGAGAACTCTGCATAAGGTAAATTATCATCCCAACCGGACCCGTAGTCCAAAGCACAAGCTCTCAACATATCCTCCAAAATCTGATTTACCCTCTCTGTCTGCCCATCTGTCTGTGGATGGAAAGCTGTACTGAACTCCAGCCTGGTTCCCAAGGATTCATGCAACTGATGCCAAAATTTGGACGTGAACTGAGTACCTCTATCAGACACTACCTTCCTTGGAACTCCATGCAGACAAACAATTTTAGACATATAAATCTTTGCTAGCTGAGCACTGGTATAAGTAGTCTTTACCGGGATGAAGTGAGCAACTTTAGTCAAACGATCAACAACTACCCAAATAGAATCATAACCTGACCGAGTCCTGGGTAGACCTGTAATGAAATCCATACCAATCTCATCCCACTTCCAATCAGGTATAGGCAATGGCTGTAGCAAACCTGCCGGTCTCTGATGTTATGCTTTAACTCTCTGGCACACATCACATGTTGCAATATATCCAGCAATTTCCCTCTTCAGGCTAGGCCACCAAAATCTTTCCCTCAAATCCAAATACATCTTAGTATTACCTGGATGAATAGAATAAGGTGAATCATGTGCCTCTTGAAGAATTAATTTCCTGATATCTGCATCTTGAGGTACACAAATACGCTTATCAAACCATATGGTCCCATGTTCATCCTCATGGAAACCTTCTTCCTTACCTTTAACCATGTTCTCTTTTATCTCAGCAATCTCCTTATCACCCTTTTGAGCTTCTCTAATCCTGTCAAGCAAAGTAGGCTTTACCTCAAGTGTTGCCAAATATCCCTTAGGAACCATCTCCAACCTGAGATTCATGAACTGTTCACATAACTCGGGTGGCATATTATCAATATTAATTGCGTTAGCATGGCTCCTACGACTCAATGCATCAGCAACAACATTAGCCTTACCAGGATGATACTGCACATTCAAATAATAATCCTTAATAAGCTCCAACCATCTCCTCTGCCTGAGGTTCAAATCCTTCTGAGTAAAAATATACTTCAAGCTCTTATGATCAGTAAATATATCACAATGATTACCAATAAGGTATGGCCTCCAAGTTTTCAATGCATGCACAACTGAGGCTAACTCCAAATCATGTGTATGATAATTATGCTCATGATTCTTAAGCTGACGTGAAGCATATGAAACAACTTTACCTTCCTGCATCAAAACACTCCCAAGTCCTTGACGAGAAGCATCACAATATACCTGGAAGTCCTTATGTATATCTGGCAGTGTTAAGACTGGTGATGTAACCAAACACTGCTTCAACTCCTAAAAACTGGCTTCACATTCATCAGTCCAAACAAATCTCTTCTCCTTCTTCAACAATTCAGTCATAGGCTTTGCAATCTTGGAAAAGTTTTCAATAAACCTCCTGTAATAACCTGCAAGGCCCAAAAAGCTGCGAATCTCCCCAACTGTCGTGGGTGTCTCCCACTCTGTAACTGCAGCAACCTTAGATGGATCAACTGCAACTCCATTACCTGACACAACATGTCCAAGGAATGCTACCTCATCCAGCCAAAACTCACATTTGCTGAATTTGGCATACAGTTGATGTTCCCTCAATTTCTCCAATACCAAACGCAGATGCACCTCATGCTCTTGCTTATTCTTGGAGAACACCAATATATCATCAATGAAAACAACCACAAATTTATCCAAGAACTCCATAAACACCTTGTTCATCATATTCATGAAGTATGCAGGAGCGTTAGTCAATCCAAATGACATAACAGTATATTCATACAACCCATACCTCGTGGTGAAAGTAGTCTTTGGAATATCTTGCTCACGAATCTTTAATTGATGATAACCAGAACAAAGATCAATCTTAAAAACATAGTAGCTCCCTCCAACTGGTCAAATAGATCATTTATCATAGGCAAAGGATACTTATTCTTAATGGTTACCTCATTCAGAGAATGATAATCAACACACATCCTCAAAGTCCCATCCTTCTTCTCCACAAACAAAACTGGAGCTCCCCAAGGTGATGAACTTGGGCGAATAAATCCCTGTGCCTGCAATTCCCTTATCTGCTTCTTCAATTCCTCCAACTCTTGAGGAGGCATTCTATACGGTCTCTTTGCAATAGGTCCAGTGCCTGGTATTAAATCAATAAGAAACTCAATATCTCTATCTGGTGGCATACCTGGCAACTCCTCTGGAAACACATCTGGATAATCCCTCACAACTGGCACCTCTTCCAGGCTACCCCCCTTAAGAGAGTTCACCTGCACCTGATTATGCTTATACTTACACACATATTTGATCCTCTTCCCTCCTGGTGCATTGAGAGTAATAGATCGACTGGCACAATCAATATGACATTTATATAACTGCAACCAATCCATACCCAAAATAATATCCAGACCTTGTGACTTCAATATAATCAAATCCGTAGGAAAGTCATGCTCCCCCATCAGACATGGTCAACTGATGACAACCAACACCTACTATCATCTCAGCTCCTGGGGAACTCACTCTAATAGGCATACTAAGGGTTTTGGTTGGCAAGAATAGATGCGTTATAAATATAATAGGGCCAAAGACTGTATATATAAATATATTCTACCCATATGCATAATATGATCAAGACAACAAAACACAACAACGAATAACACCAACAAACAAACAACAAACAACAAGATAGTATTATATATATAGTCGAATAATTTCGACAAGATATAAATTAACAAACAAACTACCAATCAAGCAAACAATCTAGTATCTTCATACCACAAAAGTGGGCATAATCAGATACGCTAACACGATAACGTTGCAATATAAAACAAGCATGAATGGTGGTCTCAGCACTAATTCCTACTTAACTGGTCAACATACTTGAGGGCTTAACTAATAAACAGTAAGAAGGATAGCTAGTTGATAAAATAATTTTCACTCCTATGGCTTTTCTAATCCATTTTCTAGGGTCACGTCCTACAGTCAACACACTGCTCTAATACCATCTGTAACGACCAAATCTCGAAGGATTTGAGTCTCTGTGCTTACCGTGCTAGTCCCTGGATCGAACTCGCTAGCACACACAGTATAGATGAATACCAGAATAGCAAGTGCATCATTTATTACATCGTATGATCCAGAATATATAAAATAAAACAATCTGCATAGCACTTGGCTAGCTTTATTCAATCAAACAGCGGAAATGTAGCAGCAAATAACAATGAGTCCCATCATAGCCCACTGGCGATGCTGAGTGCAGACTCGCGACCCTAACGGTACCTTACTCTTCGTCTGAATATCCTGCAACATGAGACGTTGCAGCTATATAGGTCAATACTTTGAATGTATTGGCAAGTTACACAGGAGTAATAATAGCAGACCTACATGTATATGCATAGTACAACAAAGGAAGGCTCGAGGGTTTATTTTTGCATAAAGCTGATTTTATCCTAATAACTACCTAATAGTCAAATAATTTATTTAGTTCTTTTATTACTACAATTAAATACACAAGGTTGAGTTGGCAAAATCAACTCCAACCTACCCTTTTATTAAGTTGCCCACAAATATTATTAAGTGTCACATCTGTCAAGATCATCCAACAACTGTAATGGCATATTGGCTCAAATTTACCCATAACCGGGGCACGGCTAATCATGATTAGTTTTAATACTCTGCAGAGTTTAGTACGCTTTACCCACTGGACCCAATCCGAAGATCGAGACGAAGTCTTTCAGAAGAGGTTCCCTTAACCACCTGACGGCCACATCCCACCTACATAAGCTACATCTGTCGACACAGTCTGGGCAAGGGTTCCAACAACTGATCAACTAAGCCAGAGCCCATATAGCCAGTGGCCGCACATGGAAGCTACTAGTCACTAAGTCTGTCTGATCTTTTTGAACCTGGGCAGCATTCCACTTAGGGTGCACTCTCATGGGCGCAAGGCCTTAGAAAAGGTGCAAGACCCCATGATGCCTTCCCTCAAACACCAAGCAATACCACTTCCGCCTAGAGGTGAATTAAATCCTTAATTACTACTCAATTTAGTTAAATATGTAATCCTCACATAAACTCAATGTATACACGAACCACCCACGTCTACAAAGCATAGCAAAATACAACTACCACGATTTGCAAAAGACGGGAAGATAGCTCAACAGCATAAAGCAAAATAATATAGTAATCCTATACATGCATATATTCATAGTGTGATATAACTACATGCATAGAAAACAATAGGTAAAGGATGATCAACATGTAACTTGCCTTGGTTCTGGTTCAGAAGGTCACACTCCTGACAATAGTTCGCGTCGCACTCCGGACAATCTACACGTTTCACACAATTCAACAAATCAATTACCGGAACACAAAAAGAACCAAAACAAAACCAACAGCAAGAAAATCAATTTTAAAACTCAACAACAGAAGCTTAACAGCACCTAAATTGCACTACGGTCACAACACAAAAAGAATCACTCGATTCCGATAAACGGTTTAAGAGTTACGGTCTCCGGAAGGTTTATTTCAATTTCGAACGAATTCAAATTTGAACAGTGCAAACATGTGCAAAGTTGGTACTGTGATAATGTGCTGGTTTTTGTGAGATCACAGGAAAAAGAATTACCTAAATTGGACTTATAGAATAAAAGATATAGCTAAAAGAATATTGGATGAAAATCTGTGAAAAACAAAAAGAAACAGAAATCCCCTGGGTACTGTAGCTACTCCTGTTCGTGTCCTGTAGCGAACTGCCGCGTGGCGGTTCTTGATTGGTCGGGCGCGTGTGCTCACCCAAAACAGAGGAAAACGACGACGACGCTCGGGCGTCAGCGGTGGCGCTTCTCCGGCGACTCTCCGACGAGGGGGAAGTGACAGGAGGATGCGGCGGTGAGTGGAGGAGGTGGTGGTGGTGTTCCACGGTGGCGTTGCTCCCTCTGTAGGCGACGGCGACGAGGTGAAACACGGTGTGCTCCGGCGGCGGCGGGTCGGCCTGCTTCTCTCGCTCTGCAGCGAGTTGGGCAAACCCAGAGTGTCAGACGTGTGAACAATAGGGAGAGGGGTCGAACGGAGTAGGTGGTGCGGCTCTGCAGGTCCTTACGGCGGCGACAACCACCGGCGAACAGCGGTGGTCTCGAGCTTCTCCGGCGAGATCCGTTTTGCCCTAGCTAACGCTTGCGGCAACAGAAGACGGGGAAAAAGGCTGCGGGGTTCCTCGCGGAGGTTGGCTCGCGTGCGGTGCCCTGAAAGGTCACGGGGTCGAACAGGGGCGCAGATCGACTCGGGCTCGGGCGCGGCTGCGTGCGCGATGCGGCACAGCGGTCTCCGGCTCGGGGAAGAGGATGAACAGGCGCGGGACCCGCTGGTCAGTGGCTTGGGCGAGGTGGATCGGGGGCGGGCGAGCGATGCGGGTCAGGTGCGGGCGTACCGCTTCGGCATAGACTGCGAGCGAGCGGGCTGCGGGGGTGGCGGTTGGCTGGGCCGCGGTTGCTGGGCCGTGCGCATGCGCTGCTGCGCTGGCTGGCTATTTTTTTTTAAACAAAAACTACAGAAGTAATAACTAAAAATAAAACAACAGTATAAAAACTAAATAAAAATATGTAGACACACAGTAAAATGTATACTACTAAAATAAACTACAGGAACACTAGTTCCTCACCTAATGCAATTTTGGAAAATTATTTTTATGCAATAGGCCACACAAACAGCAACATAACACTCAAATAAAATACTTTGGTGACTAATAAAAATACTAGAACATAACAGATAACTGGAAATAATATTCTTGACATTATGAACATTTTTAAACAGGGGAGAAGTCATGTTATCTCCACTCCAATAAATTGCCTTTAGTTGCATAATGAAAAGAATATTGCAGAAGAGCAAATAATGCATGGAAAATATGATATGCATATGTATGATCTAATAACATCCTAATTTAGGAAAATTGGGATGTTACAATAAGCCCTTTAGAGATATCTATATATCATATCAGAATTATACCAAGTTGATTTTATTTGAGAATTATTTAACATCAAGTGTGAATAGGGCTACTTTTTCATAGCGAACTTTTATATTATTCTTTTTTTGAGAAAGAACTTTTATATTATTCTAGAACGTAATGTATTATGGCCGACCACATGAATACATTTTTAACATGACCACCAAGATTGAAATAGTAGGTGATTTTTCATGCATGTTTTTTCCATTATTGTAGGTCCGAATGATTACCTCTTGTTTTCTTGCTAATGATAAAAGTTTTACTTTGGGCTTCAGACATACACTTTCCCACAAACAAATGAATTATAAATAATTGGACAGTAAAAATATGTTTGGTAGCTTTCTAGTACATATAAAATTATATAGATACATGAATGCTCTGAGAATATTGGCTTGTACTTCCTCCGTTCTTTTATCTAAGGTGTATTATTTTCGGCACGGTGACCAAGGCACATAATTATGGACGTGTTAGGATGAAACTACCCTTGGCAAATTTATTGGTTAGTGGCAAGTAAATCAGTTAGTATAGGAAAGTAAGATATAAATGCAATCAACATAGAGATAGTTTCCTTCTTTTGCTACAAGGAGAGATACAGACAATCAGAAGAGATATACTTTCCTTTTTTCTGGAAGGCTAACAAGGGAATTATGAGGAATTAGAAGAAATGCACCTTATATTCTGGAATTTTATCAAAAAACAAATACACCTTATATAAAGGAATTGAAAGGACATGCGGTGCCCCCATGTGTGGTTTTGGTAATTGATGACATTCTCTATGGACTAATGGTTGCATTGAGTTATATTTGAAGGATTTGTCCATAGGCATTTCTTGAAGTCCATGTGTTGGTTTCAAGGAGTTTATGTGTTGACCAAGGTGCTATTAAGGAATTATCCAAAGATTGGTCATGTGAATGTTGAGCTTATTGCGAGCATGTCTTGAAGAAGAAGATTGTGTGATCATTCATGTTTACCTTCAAGACACCATCCAAACTAAGAGAGTTGGAAAGATTTAAGGTTGGTCAAGACTAAGTCAAGAGTGAATCAACTTGATCAACTCACAAAGCGTAAAAGATGTACCAAGAGGGATCAAGTGATCCCATGGTATGGTAAGCATTGTCCATTGCACTTTGTGTACTAACCCATGGTCTATGTGAGAGTTCTATGTGGGGTTAGGTACATGTCCATGGGCTTGCGTCAAGAGGAAGATATCATACAACCCATGGAAAGGATGACATAAAGTAGTGATCATCATCAAGATTGTCATGTGCAAGTTCAAGTGTAGCATCACGAAGAGATCAAGTGCTTGAAGCTTGCCATCCATTGTGGTGTCAATGGACTTGTGAAGATGTGCCGAAAAGTGGCTCACCCATAGTGGAGTATGGGGGAGCAATCATCTAGTCTTCATCGACCCAACGCAATCAAGAAAGGTGGTCCATCTTGCGGAGGACAAGATCGTCATCATCTAGCTCAAGTGGATCATGTGCAAGACAAAGGTTTGCCCTTGATAGGTTTTCTATTTTACCGGTCTCGTGGTGGTAGTTGGGAGACCGGGTTATAGGATCGATAGCCTACTATCAAGGGGGGCTCTCAAGTGAGTAGCTTGATCGTATCGTTCGTCGAGAGCTCAAACCATTGCATCCTTGCATCATGTTTCTTGATTCTTGTTTGGTTCTCTTTGTGAGTCTTAGAGCTTATGGTCATCTTGATGACAAGCTTGAGTTCATCGAAAACGGAGTTTGCATGCGTCTTCTATGATGTTTTCGGTGTTGGAGGTTTTACCGGGCTTATCCGAGGAAGGGTTCTCACCATTTTCTTTTGGGCCTTTTCTCATTTGCTTATTATTGGTATTCATATCAAGATTGTGTTAGCCCTTGTCACTAGCTTTCCAACAAACTTGGTTTTGTTGAATTCGGAGTCCGAATGCAGAAGTTGTGGTAGTTTTGGTGTTCTGAAAAGGCTGCAGTGGTACTACCGCGGGTAGGAGCGGAAGTAATTTTTTACTACCGCCCTTGGGAGCGGTACTATCGCTCTTGGGAGCGGTAGGAGCAGTACTACCGTGTCTACTTCCGTGGCTACTTCCGCTCGGGACCAAAAATTCGTCACAAGTCCAGCGGTGGTAGGCACGGATGTAATTTTTTAGTACCGCTCGCAAGCAGTAGTACCGCTTCCCTTAGCAGTAGTACCGCTACCCCTTGCGGTAGTACCCTGATGTCAAGCCGTACTACCGCTCGGTGCGGGCTGTGAGCATAACGGTTGGATTTTTCCCCACCTATAAAAGGGGGTGTTCTTCCCCATTGAACCTTATCCTTTGAGCTCGTGTTCTTCCCCCATTGTTAACCTTCTTCGAGCTTGCTAACTCTCAATCCCTCCAATGATTATTGCTAGTTCTTGAGGAAAAAGAGAGAGGACATCTAGATCCACGTTTCCACCAATCAATTTCTCCTCTAACTGAGGGGAACCCCTTGGATCTAGATCTTGGAGTTCTTCGTGATCTTCTTTCATTCTTCCTCTCATTTTCCTCCCTAGCATTAGTTGCTTTGGTGGGATTTGGGAGAGAAGGACTTGGGCACTCCGTGTGCCCTTGCCATTGCATTTGGTGCATCGGTTTGAGTTCTCCACGTGATACGTGGAAGTTACAAGTTGAGAATCTTATTACTCTTGGGTGCTTGGTGCCCTTGAGCTTGTTCCTCTTGGGTGCTTGGGCTCCCTAGACGGTTGGTGGTGTTTGAAGCTCAATCATTGTTGTGTAAAGCTCCGGGCAAGCGTCGGGGTCTCCAATTAGGTTGTGGAGATCGCCCTGAGCAATTTGACGGGTTCCGGTGACCGCCCCCAAGGGTTGCCAAAGTGTACGGCGGGTTCGGTGACTGCCCCCAAGGGTTGCCATTTGTACGGGTTCGGTGACTACCCTCAAGGGTCCCTTAGTGGAATAACGGCATCTTGCATTGTGCGAGGGCGTGAGGAGATTACGGTGGTCCTAGTGGCTTCTTGGGGAGCATTGTGCCTCCGCACCGCTCCAAACGGAGATTAGCATCCGCAAGGGTGTGAACTTCGGGATACATCGTCGTCTCCGCGTGCCTCGGTTATCTCTTACCCGAGCTCTTTACTTATGCACTTTTACCTTGTGATAGCCATATTGGTTCTTGTCATATATCTTGCTATCCCATAGTTGATTATCTTGCTTAGCATAAGTTGTTGGTGCACATAGGTGAGCCTAGTTGTTTTTGGTTTTGTGCTTGACAAATTAACCGCTAGGTTTATTCCGCATTTGTTCAAGCCTAAACCGCAATTATTTTAAAGCGCCTATTCACCCCCCCTCCTCTAGGAGACATCCACGATCTTTCAATTGGTATCAGAGCCTCGTCTCTCTTTGTTAGGCTTAACTGCCTAGAGAGTAAAGATGTCGACTAGCTGATTAGGATTCTCTGGCACTCTTAGTTTCGATGGCACAAATTTTGATGTTTGGGTAATTCGCATGCTTAATCTCTTTAGGGTCATGGACCCAAATTTAGAGCGAATTGTAGATATGGGTTTTTTCTCCTCCAATGGATCCCCAAAGATTATCTTTAGATGATGAGAAAAACTCTTATCTCAATGCTCAAGATTCTAATGTGCTTTTTGATGCTTTGAGCAATGTAGTTATATTTAAACTCATGCCATTTCGAGATGCTCATGAGTTGTGGACGAAGCTTCAAGATAAATATGATGTGTCCAAGATTTGTGGGGATGATTGTTCTCCCTCCACCTCCGGTCGTATAGTCTTCTCAACTTCTTCTACTTCACCTACATGTGGTTTGCCACAAGGTAATGATATGGTGAGTAGTGTTGGTCATTGCAATGATGATAGTATGCTTATTGTGGATGATCCTTCATCACTATATTATTGCAATGCTCCTTCTTTGGGCTTTAACACTTCGAGCACTCCAAATGTTTCACATGCTTGTGTTGATAGTCCTTGCATATCATGTAGAAATTTCTTGACTAAATCTCATGATGATATACTTGCTATGTCTTGTTGCCATGATAAAAATGCATCTATTTACTCGAATTGTTGTTCTAACAATGTAGAGGAAAGCCAACACTCCATGGAACAAGATGTGGTGTTTAATGGTGCCTCAAGGGATCCTACACCAAAATCTATTGCTTTTTGCCTTATGGCTAAGGCGTCAAAGGTATCTCCTACTTTGTACCCCAATATGTCTCTTCATGATGATGTTGATGCTAATGATGATGAGGATAATGATGAAGAGAATGATAATGTTGCCTCCTTAAAAACTAAGGGGGAAATGATTTTTAAAGCTCTTCATAAAAATAAAATTGCTCGTTCCAACTTCATGGAAATAATGTCCATTGCCATTGATGGCAAGAAATACATTGAGGAGTTGGAATCTCATCTAGAGGAGCATGAGGTCACCATTGAGAAAATGGAAGCTCATGGGTGTGATTACGCAAATGAGATCGCGGAGCTATCTCAAGCTCTTGAACATGAACAAACCACCTCTGAATCTCTTGAGGAGACTTTTGCTCTAGAATTATCTAGAGTGAGGGAATCTCATGATAGAACTCTTGAGGTGGCCAATGATTTCAAAACTAAAAATGCTAAGCTTGAAGTTGCTCATGCTAGACTCCTTGAGGACTTTGAGCACCTCGAAAATGGCTCAAGGGTCATCAAGGGTGAGCTCATCAAACTCACCGAGTCTCATGCTCAACTTGAAGCTTCTTATTTAAAAGAGCTTGCTAAGTTGCCCCCTCCTATTGTTGTTAATGATGATGCTTGTGCTACTAACTCTATTACTTGTGAAGCATCCATTTTGAAGGACAATGTTGAGCTACGGGTTCAACTTGAGTTGCTATCTAGCAATTATGGGAAATTGGAAGAAAGCCATGAAAAGCTCTCAAGCTCTCATGACGATCTTCTAGTATCCCATAATGTGCTAAAGATAGCTCATGAGGCCATGATTGCTAAGGTAACATCTAGTGAGCCTCATATTGATACTAGCACCACTTCTAGTCAAAATACTATATTGCCATGTGCTAGTCCTTGTAATTCATCTACTCACAATGTTGGTACATCTTGTGATGAATTGCTTTCCTTGCCTTGTTGCTCTAACGATGAAGCTTATACTTCCTCTAGTACTTGTGTTGAGACTAACCATGTAGAGGAAATAAAAGAGCTCAAGGCCCAAGTCACTTCTTTGAAGAAAGACTTGGAAAAGAGTCATGAAGGGAAATCTACACTCAACAATATCTTGAGTGTGCAAAAATCCCCCAATGACAAAGGTGGACTTGGATTCAACTCCAATAAGAAGAAGAAGAAGTCCAAGAGCAACAAGAAGAAGGGCCAAAAACAAGTCAAGAATTTGGCCAAGATTATTTGCTTCAAGTGCAAAATTGAAGGGCATCATGTTAGATATTGCCCATTGAAGAAGAATGCCATTGGTGACAAGCAACAAGGGAAGAGGCCGCAAGTTCAATCTCATGCTCAACCTCAAGTTGAAGAAAGGACACTTCCCAAGAAGACTCAAGTTAATGCCTCTCTTGTTGAGAAATCAAGTGAGAAGAAAATGAAGAGTAGACGTTGCTACTTATGTCATGAGAAAGGTTACATCGCTTCTTCATGCACTAGCGGTAACTTATCCAACCCAATTATTATTGATGATATCTATTCTCTTGGGAAGGATAAGGTTGGCAATGTGTTTGCCAAGTTTGTCGGTACTCAAAGTGGTGTCAAGAAAATAACCATTTGGGTTGCCAAGCCTATTGTGACTAACCTCTTAGGACCCAACTTGGTTGGGGACCAACAAGCTCAAACTTGATCAATAGGTGTTGTTGGAGGGCATTAGAGACTTGGCTACATTATGAAGAATTAAGGGGACTTCATCATTCTTATTGTCTCAAGCCAAGTCAATTGGATTATCAAGTTTCTATCTTATATCCAATGTGCCTCCTTGCGGTAACTTGTACTTAAATTGTTTACATTGGAATTTACTTTCCCCCATGCATGTGTTGGTTTTGTTCCTTGCATGTGCTTGTATATGTTGTGCTTCCAATTTGCTTATCTTGAGAAATCAAGTATGTGTATGTTGGTTTGCACATCATGTACATGTGTGTTGTGTGTTGAGCCTTTTTGCATCTTGTTTATTTCTTAGTTGGCTCTTGTGAGAGATTAATGGAATATCCCATTATGGGGGAGTGATGTGCTTTGTGCACCTCACAATCCTATAAATGTGTGTACATGAGTAATACCATCTAGTATTGATATTTCAAGATTATCTAGTCACTAGTGCAGAACCGGGCTTTCGTGCCGGTTCGTGACGGCCTTTAGTGCCGGTTGGCGAACCGGCACTAAAGAGTGGGGACTAAAGCCCCCTCCCCTTTAGTACCGGTTCGTCACGAACCGGCGCTAAAGTGCAAACACGTGGCATGAGCCAGGCCCGTGTGCGTGTAGGACATTAGTACCGGTTGGTAACACCAACCGGTACTAAATGTTTGGGTGTTTTTTTTTTAATTTTTGCTTCAATTTTGTGTTTTCAATTTGGCTTTATTTTCCATTTAATTCTTTTTTGTTTGCTGGTATTTCACGATACTACAAATTGTACACGTTAAGTATATATATTAAATAGATTTTCTCGTACATAGAACCGC
>NC_041381.1:26172191-26200729 GCF_002162155.2 Triticum dicoccoides | reverse complement strand
ATATATCATCGAATGTCTCACAGCCAACACGTACCATTAACTATTCACACATACACATGTATATACATATACAATTTGTCCTACATGTTGCCTTGGTGCCTTCGGAGCACGATGACAAGTGGTTCATGGGGGCGGTAGCGAGTAATAGTATTCTCCTTTCGGATCTATGACCTGGTCGAGCAAAAATCCGGCTATTTCCTCTTGAAGTGCTTGTATGCAGTCCGATGGTAGGAGCTTATCCCGCACCGATCTGAACTGTTAAGAAGGAGATCAATATGCATGTGTGTTAGTTGTGTGACTAGATATCGATAATTGTGTGAATAGTGTTCTGACAAAAACGTACCCAGTCCTGTCTATCAGATCTGCTCCTTTCACACGTCATCATGCGAATGTTCTCGCAAACGTAGTATGCACATAGATTATTCCCTTTCGCCTACCTCAGGGCCTTTACGAGAATGGAATTGAATCAGTAATGATTAATCAAGCATAATAATTAATTAATGATATTGAAATAAGAATTAAAGAGATGGTAGCTAGCTAGTACTACTTAATTACTTACCTTGGGTCGATGCCAAAACAACTTTTTTAGCCACGTGCCTGGAGTCACCTTGATGAACTTTGCCCATGCCCTGCCCGCCGGCAAAGAAAATTAATAAAGGGGTTATTAAATAGTTCATATCAGGAACTAATAGTTAATAATGATTGAAATTATACCTGTTGACTATCCCCTTCACGATGGTGTAGTCTTTATCTTCTTTAGTTAGTGAGTCCAGTAATTCAACTTTTCCATCCTCAACTTTAATGTCTAACAAGACCCAGTGCCAACTGCATACGCACACGTTTGCATGTCTTAATTAAGTGGGCATGTGCATAAAATTAATCAACTACCGTAAACCGTATACACTTAATTATTAACATCTAGCTAGCTAGTAAGCAAAAACAGAATTTGTAGTACAAGACAGTGTGACTCACGGGAAGTTGTAAGGAAGTAGTATATCTTCATTGGTATTGAGGCGCTTCAAGAACTCTAGCATGCTTTCCTCTACAGCAGCTTGACAATGTTCAATCTCCCATATGTCCTGATTAATGTTATTTGGGTCAATGAACCCAACGCCATAGCGTCCAGCTTTTTTCATTTCATACATCTTCATCCTGCATATAATACCACAGAGAAAGAATATAGTGAGGATAATTACATGTAATGATTGATCAAAATTATCACTACATAACTAGCTTGAGACTTAAATTACAAAAAGAAATCACTTACAGACAATAGCAACTGACGATAGACTTGTCGAGTGCGTCTTGATTAAATAACTGAAATAGTTCTGGATACTCAATGGTCAGAGCTTTCTCATGGTAATAATGCTCATGCTTGACATTCACCATGAGGGACTCTCGATTGGAAATCTTGGTAATGTTCATGTACCATTGATGCAATTGATACATTCTCGTTGGGAGGTCCTTGACCTTGTCTGGATGGACCAAAGGTTTGCCCCGGACATATTGCCATGCTATTTCCAATTCTTTAAGCGTAGGCATGGGCTCGATTTTGAGGAGTTGTCCAACAGAGATATTGAGCATTTGAGCCTGCATTATATGATCCTCTGTTATTACCACATCGCCATGTTGGGGAACGCTAACGGTTTGCCCACAATAATATTTGGCGCGCGTACTACTCCTCTCATGTGTTGTTGGCACAACAAGCGGGGGGATCGCTTGCGCCGCCTGTTCTCCCAACTGGGGAACGGTTTTCCCGCATTTTTGCCAGCTGCTTGTTGGCTTGAGCTTGAGCGCTTCCTTCTGTAGTCGTGCTCGATGTGTCTTCCTGATTTGGCGCTCATACTCCGAGTCAACAGGCTTGGGAACTGGTTCTCTAGCCATACGAATGAAGTGGTCAATTACTTTCTCAGGCACTTTCTCCTTTGGCGGCGGTGCCGGTTTTGGTCCAAAATGGGCGTCCACTTGGGCTTGCACTATGGCTGTGTTTTGCTCCTTAGTCATGTCGTAAGGCCTCTGAGGAAGAGGAGCGAGACTTGGACCATATTTATATCGCTTGCCTTCGCCTGTACTTCCTGAACTACCTCGACTCGTACCGCTACGCACCAAAGTTGTGGGATGTCTTTTCTGCGATTGCTGAGACGGCGGAGACGGCTGACGTGGAGTTGGACCAGGAGAAGTGGCCTGACGATGTGCCGGACTTGAAGCAGGAGGTGTGGCTAGACACGGTGCCGGACTTGCAACCAGAGAAGTGGCATGACGCTGTGCCGGGCTTGAAATCGGAGGAGTCAGCTCACGCGTTCGGGGACTTGGAGGAGGTGGCGGACTTCGAGGAGGAGTCGTCTCACGCGTTCGTGGACTTGGAGGAGCGGGAGTCTGCTGACTAGGTGGCGGACTTCGAGGAGTCGGCAGACGACGCGGTGTCGATGGACTTCGAAAGATGATGCAATCCTTTCTCCATAGGATGATACAATGTATGGCCTCTCCCATTGTGCGCTCGTCTTCACCTCCAGGAATGTCAAGCGTTAGGCCCGAATATGGGTCCACCACTTCATCAACCATGACACGAGCATAGCCCTTTGGAATCGGGATGCAATGGTAGGTTGCTTCGGGGGTAACTAGAAAAGCAACGCCGTCCGCCACCTTCATGGATATGTTCTTCATTTTGGAGTGTAGCTCGCAGTTAGTGTTCTCTATGATGTCATCCACAAGGTATTTATCTAGCAGTGTGTCGTGCGGGGCAGAACCAACGCTGCTTCTCGGCATGGATGGCAGTGCTATCCAATGCTGGACGATCATCCACTTGCTGCTGCCGCTGCTGAGACCCCCTTTCCTGGCTAAGTGAGTCAATCTGCTGTTGCTGCTACTGGAATTTGAGTGCCAGGTCCGCGTGCCTTGCTTCTAGGCCTTGAAGGCGTTCTGCGTCCTGCTTCCTCTGCTCCTCCTCCAGCTTCCTTTTCTTCTCCTCCTCCATCTTCCTTCTTGCACGGCTCCTGTAGTCCTCATTCCATTCTGAAAAGCCCTCATACCAGGGAATAACGCCCATGCCTTGTGTTATTCCCGGGTGTTCAGGATTTCCCAGGGCGCGCGTAAGCTCGTCGTTCTCTCTGTTGGGCGTGAACACCCCCCTTCGAGCTTCATCTATTGCGTCAATTATCTTTTGTTCGGCTCCTTTTAGACTTGCCTTCCGTGAAACTCCGCCTGTCTTCGGGTCCAACGCTCCCCCATGCGCATAGAACCAAGTTCTGCACCTGGGGGTCCAGTGCCGGGTAATCGGAGTGACCCCTGCATCCTCCATCTCTTGCTCAGACTTATCCCACTTAGGCAATCCCACCGCGTAGCCACCTGGACCCAGCCTATGGAACTGCGTCTTTCTTGCAGCATTTGCCTTGTTTTTCATCGACCGTTCCTTAAATATTTCTGAATCCTTGAAGGTCACGAAATTGTCCCAGTGCTCTCTTTGCTTCTCTAGTGTTCCCGTGAATTCTGGAGTCTTCCTTTCATTAGCGAGGTAGTTGGCCCATACAGTTTTCTTGTGGGTGTTGAATGCAATTTCCATCTTCTTAAGAGCAGTGGCCTTGACTTTCTCCACATCTGCTTCAGTGAAATGATCTGGTAGGGTGAAATGTTCCATCAGAGATTTCACAAGGTCTTTTTTGGCTCTATTGTCGACCCAAGTAACACCTGGACGTTTAGTCTTCGGCTCTTTCCATTCTTGAATGGAGATCGGGAGTTTGTCCTTCATAAGAACTCCGCACTGACGAGTCCACTTGTTCGCAATGTTCTTAGGCGTGAGGGGTTCACCACTAGGTTTGATGGATTCGATGTGGTACTTTACACCATCCTTCAACAATCTGCCCGGGCCTCACTTTGTCTTGCTGTCTGTAGAAGCAGATTTGCTCGATCCGGAGGGCTGAAAGAAGAAAGATCGATTCGTTAATATATCTTCAATAAAAAAAATGTGATGATCACCATGATGCATGCTTATATAAATATACCTCGCCGGTAGTGTTTGTTATTTGAAGATCAGCATTGTCTATGTCATCACAAACATTGTCCGTGTCATAATCATAATCATAGTTTATGACTTCATCAGCCCGGTCGTCGAGATCGAATATCTTTTCATCACCCTCTCCGGTATTGTTAAGATATTGGGAGCCGTCATCTCTTCATTCAGATCATCTAGCCTGTGAGGGCTGCGTATGATGTCGAACAATTCCTCTTCTCTCTCTCTGCCGGTATTGTCCACCATAGCTTTTACTTTACTAATAATACAGAAGAAATATAAAACAATTTAGTATTCAAATTACAATGCATGGATGCAATTAATCAATAAGGAAAATCTGAATCTCGAATACATCATCGTCTTAATATATATAATCTCCCTTTAGTACCGGTTGGAGCCACCACCCGGTACTAAAGGGGGTGCGCTGGCTCCAGGCGGTGCGCAAGTTTAGTCCCACCTCGCTAGCCGAGAGGCTACCGCACTGGTTTATAAGCTCCAGTGCGGTAGCTCTCTCGAGCTCCTCTCCTAGTCAGGCCTACTGGGCCTACCTGTCCTCTCCGCCTAGTGGGCCTACTGGGCCTTTGCCGGCCTGCATCCTGGCCCAACAAAAGATTGTGTTCCTAGTCGTATGCAGGCCGCTTTGGCCCAGTAGGTGGGCTTTTTTATTTTTTTTCGCTTTATTTTTTCGCTTTATTTATTTTTGAGTTGTTTTTTGCTGTATTTAGAGTTTCTTTGTGAATATTTTTGCTTTAGGTACAAAAAAGTACAAACTTTCTGTTAGTGCCGGTAGTTTTCAAATTTGAATAGTTTAAATTTTGAATTATTTGAGATCTGTGTGAATCACTAGTTTGTGAATAACTTAACTTTGAAAAAAAATCAGTGATTCTTTTTTTTATGTTTAATATTAGTGTGTTTTATCATTATATTCAATTTGGTAATGCTTAGGTTATTTAAAAAATCAAATGCCTTTGTAACAGTTCAGTTTTCGTCGGAAACCCTGATACTTCGAAAGAGATTGTCCATTTTATACACGAAGTGCATCCAGTTTTTGTCGTAACCCTCTCTACTTTCTTGCACATGCTATTTGTATGAAATTATGATACCATGCCAACTTTCAACCTTTTCTGAGTTCATTTCAAATGGTTTTCAATTTCAGGGTCATTTAGCTCGAAAAAATCAGTAAATGCATGAAAAGAATTTGTTTGCACATCAAATTCCTTCGCGTTTCAAATGCCAAAACACATAACTACCCTAACTATTATAGACATTCCCTCCTGGGTGTGAAACACAGAAGAAAGTGATGATAGTGAAGCCGATCACATCCCAGATCTTTGGGTGTGAAACTTTTTCTTCGCGTCTGTCCCTTTGCGTCGTAGCCATGGAAAATCTTCATCATTTAACTGGATGCTCGGGTCAATATTCACTGTGAATGGAGCAATTTCATCAAACTTTTCATAATCTTCTGACATGTCTGTCTTGTCATCCACTCCCATGATGTTTCTTTTTCCTGAAAGAACTATGTGGCGCTTTGGCTCGTCGTATGATCCATTCGCTTCCTTATCTTTTCTTTTTCTCGGCCTGGTAGACATGTCTTTCACATAAAAAACCTGCACCAGATCATTGGCTAGGACGAATGGTTCGTCTGCATACGCAAGATTGTTGAGATCCACTGTTGTCATTCCGTACTGCGGGTCTTCCGTTACCCCGCCTCGTGTCATATTGACCCATTTGCACCGAAACAAAGGGACCTTCAAATCACCTGATCCATAATTAAGTTCCCATATGTCCTCTATATAACCATAATATGTTTCCTTTCCCGTGTTGGTTGTTGCATCAAAGCGGACACCACTGTTTTGGTTGGTGCTCTTCTTATCTTGGGCGATCGTGTAAAATGTATTCCCATTTATCTGGTACTCTTTGAAAGTCATTATATTCGAAGATGGTAACTGGGACAGCGAGTACAGGTCATTTTGAATATCGCCATCACTCAGGGCACGTTTCTGCAACCAACCGGCGAAAGTCCTCGTTTGTTCGCGTGTAATCCAGTCGTCAGACTTCTTCGGGTGTTTGGACTATAGAAAATTCTTGTGTTCCTCCATATACGGAGCCACCAAGGCGGAATTCTGTAGAACTGTGTAGTGTGCTTCAGTAAGAGAATGCCCGTCCATACATATTATTTGATGCCCTCCTAGCGTGCCTTTTCCTTCCAGTCTGCCCTTATGCCTCGATTCAGGAACACCAATCGGCTTAAGGTCAGGAATGAAGTCAATACAAAACTCAATGACCTCCTCATTTTCATGGCCCTTCGAGATGCTTCCTTCTGGCCTAGCACGGTTATGAACATATTTCTTCAAGACTCCCATGAACCTTTCAAAGGGGAACATATTGTGTAGAAATACAGGACCCAAAACGTTAATCTCTTCGCAAAGGTGAACTAGGACGTGTGTCATGATGTTGAAGAAGGATGGTGGGAACACCAACTCAAAACTGACAAGACATTGCACCAAATCATTCTGTAACCTTGGTATGATTTCTGGATCGATTACCTTCTGAGAGATTGCATTGAGGAATGCACATAGCTTCACAATGGCTAATCGAACGTTTTCCGGTAGAAGCCCCCTCAATGCAACCAAAAGGAGTTGCGTCATAATCACGTGGCAGTCATGAGACTTTAGGTTCTGGAACTTTTTCTCTGCCATATTTATTATTCCCTTTATATTCGACGAGAAGCCAGACGGTACCTTCATGCTGAGCAGGCATTCGAAGAAGATTTCCTTCTCTTCTTTGGTAAGAGCGTAGCTGGCCTGACCCTGATGTATGCCGTCTTTTCCATGCATACGTTGCTGGTCCTTCCGTGCCTCTGGTGTATCTTTTGTCTTCCCATACACGCCCAAAACGCCAAGCAGGGTCACGCAAAGATTCTTCGTCACGTGCATCACGTCGATTGCGGAGCAGACCTCTAGGTCTTTCCAATATGGCAGGTCCCAAAATATAGATTTCTTCTTCCACATGGGTGCGCGTCCGTCAGCGTCCTTCGGAATAGGTTTTCCGCCAGGACCCTTTCCAAAGATTACCTCCAAATCCTTGACCATATCATGTACATCAGCACCAGTACGGTGGCGAGGCTTCGTCCGGTGATCCGCCTCACCTTTGAAATGCTTGCCTTTCTTTCTTACGGGATGCCTTGTCGGAAGAAATCGACGATGTCCCAGGTACACATTCTTCCTACAACTATCCAAATATATAATGTCGGTATCATCCAAACAGTGCGTGCATCCGCGGTATCCCTTGTTTGTCTGTCCTGAAAGGTTACTGAGAGCAGGCCAATCATTGATGGTCACGAACAGCAACACCTTTAGGTCAAATTCTTCATGTTCATGCTCATCCCACGCACGTACACCTGTTCCATTCCACAGCTGTAATAGTTCTTCAACTAATGGCCTTAGGTACACATCAATGTCGTTGTCGGGTTGCTTAGGGCCTTGGATGAGCACTGGCATCATAATGAACTTCCGCTTCATGCACAACCAAGGAGGAAGGTTATACAAACATAGAGTCACAGGCCACGTGCTATGGTTGCTGCTCTGCTCCCCAAAAGGATTAATGCCATCTGCGCTTAGACCAAACCATACGTTCCTTGGATCACCTGCAAACTCCTCCCAGTACTTTCTCTCAATTTTTCTCCACTGCAAACCGTCAGCGGGTACTCTCAACTTTCCGCCTTTCTTACGGTCTTCTGCGTGCCACCGCATCGCCTTCGCATGCTCTTTGTTTTGGAACAAACATTTCAACCGTGATATTATAGGAGCATACCACATCACCTTGGCAGGAATCTTCTTCTTGGGGTGCTCGCCCTCGACATCACCAGGGTCATCGCGAGTGATCTTATAACGCAATGCACCGCATATCGGGCAAGTGTTCAAATCCTCGTACTCACCGCGATAGAGGATGCAGTCATTAGGGCATGCATGTATCTTTTGCACCTCTAACCCTAGAGGGCAGACAGCTTTCTTTGCTTCATACGTACTCTCGGGCAATTCGTTGTCCTTTGGAAGCATATTCTTTATCATTACCAGCAACTTTCCAAATCCCTTGTCAGATACACCATTCTCTGCCTTCCATTGCAGCAATTCAAGTGTGGTGCCCAACTTTTTTTTGTCAGCTTCGCAATTCGAGTACAACAATTTCTTGTGATCCTCTAACATGCGCTGCAACTTCGACCTCTCCAGATCACTTGCACAGTTTCTCTTTGCATCGGCAATGGCCCGACCTAGATCATCAGCGGGCTCATCTGATGCCTCTTCTTCAGCTTCTTCCCGCATTGCCGGCTCAGCTTCTTCCTCCATTGTTGTATCATCGTATTCAGGGAACCCATGGCCAGGATAGCCGTCGTCGTCCTCTTCTTCTTCATTGTCTTCCATCATAACCCCTATTTCTCCGTGCTTGGTCCAAACATTATAGTGGGACATGAAACAGGACTCAAATAGGTGGACGTGAATGGTTCTTGACATAGAGTAACTGTGACCATTCTTACAGCCAGCACATGGACAAGGCATAAAACTATCCGCCCGCTTGTTTGTCTCAGCGGCAAGCAGAAAAGTATGCACACCATTAATGAACTCGGGAGAGCATCGGTCATCATACATCCATTGTCGGCTCATCTTCATTACACAACACCAAATAGACCAAATTAATACAAGTTCATACATAAAGTTCATACATAAAGTTCATATACAACACTTAATTAAATGCAACATACAAATAACTCTCTAGCTAAAGAATTTAAATGCAACAACAAATGCGATGAAGATCGCAACTAAGGTAACAATTGATCCAACAACATAATGATACCAAGCCACACTATCAATGGCATATTTTCTAATCTTTCTAATCTTCAACCTCATTTTCTCCATCTTGATCTTGTGATCATAGACGACATCGGCAACATGCAACTCCAATTCCATCTTCTCCCCCTCAATTCTTTTCAATTTTTCTTTCAAATACTCATTTTCTCTTTCAACTAAATTTAACCTCTCGACAATAGGGTCGGTTGGAATTTCCGGTTCACATACCTCCTAGATAAAAATATCTATGTCAACTTGATGGGCATAATTTGTCATAAACACAAAATGCAACAACTAGTTTTAAAAGAGAATATACCACATCTGAATCATAACAAGGACGAGGGCCGACGGGGACAGATATCAAAACCATGGCACTATGTATAACAAACAACGTACAGGTAAGATAATTATACGAGTAACTATATATCCAAATCACATAAACATCAATTTGGTAATGTAAAACATTCATGAACAAGAGCCTCACCAGAAGGTGGTGCCGGCGACGGGACGGTGCGGACGATCGACGGTGGTTACGACGGCGATTTAGAAGGCACTAAGTAAACCACACCTACATATGCAAACTAAGTGTTATTTTTACCTCAAATTGCATATAAATCAAATACTAGCAAATATAATTATTCCTTCCAAATTAATCACTATACAAAGCATTGCAAGAGCTAATCTAGCAATAAGAGTTGAAAGGACAAAGTTGCTAACCTTTGTGATCATTTGAATGGATGGGGGCCTTCAAATCTTGACAACTTTTGGGCAAAATTTGTGAGGAGCTCGAGGAGAGAGGGGGAAGAACAGAGGAAGTGAGGGGAAAGGGGAAGAACAGAGTGGCTCGGGGGGGTGAAGGGTTTATGTACGTCGACCTTTAGTACCGGTTCGTGCCACAAACCGGTACTAAAGGTGCTGGACGGGCCCCATACTGACAAACCCTGCCACCACCCTCTTTAGTACCGGTTCGTGGCACGAACCGGTACTATAGGTTTGCCACGAACCAGTACTAATGAGAAGGGCCGGCTAGCCATTGGAACCGGCACTAATGGACACATTAGTGCCGGCTCAAAACCAAACCGGCACTAATGTGTCTCATATTAGGTCCTTTTTCTACTAGTGAGTCTCTAGGTGGTATATCTCTCATGAGAAATTCAAATTCTAAATTGTCCATTAATTATCTCTTGTTGGATCCTTTTAATTGCCTCTTTTCTATCTTTAATTGGTATCACATTATGGGGGAGTAATATGCTATGTGTGTATTACTAGCCTAGAAAATGTGTACATTTGAGATATTGTCACCTAGAATTGATATTGTAAATTATCTTGTTCCTAGGTGGCATGATAGCTCTACAAGTTGCAATTTGCTTGTGTTTGGTGTGAAGATCATGTCGGATATCCTTGCTATCTACCACCGGGAATTATTTCCAAATACTTCTTGTCTTTTGACAATTGGTACTCACATATGTGTGGTAGAATTTATTGATCATCTTTACATTGGCTTTTATTTTTATTTGCCTTTTCTCTTGCCAAGGTTTGTGTCAACTCCCATTGTCTTCCCTACCACTTGTGGATCTTGTTTGTTTCTCGTTCTTGTCTAGTGCTTTCTAGATATAGTGAAAGTGGTGATCCCACCTTGTGCATTTTGTATTCAAATGCAAATCATATATAATGCACAACTCGTGGGGGAGCTATCCTATTTTCTTTAGAACACTCTTCTTGCGATCCTTATCAAGTGTGTGTTGGTGGAAGGCAAGCCGTTTTCGTTTTGGTACTTTGTGCCATCATGAAACTTTGTAGAGATCTTGGTTTTTTTGGAACCATCATCTCTTTTGGGAGTTTGATATCTTTTATTTTGAGTGTATCAATGGATATCTCATTCCTTGATGTATCTTTTATGGATATCCTCCAACTGATGTTTTATTCATTTGGTATCCTTTTCACTTGGCATTTCTTTGTCTTTTGGTTTCGTTTCTTGAAAGTCTTGAGCATGCATATTAATTTGATGTAGTATTTTTAGCATGCTTTCTTTCTTGGACCCAATATATAGGGGAAACTCCACCAAGTCTCAAATTGGATGAGATGTGCATGAAATTCATTTTCATATCTATATGCACATATTTATGTGGAGGTTGTCCTATGTATTGTTGGTTCTCTAACTCCTTGGTCCCAATGAGTTTGGGTACCATTTTGTTTGTGTTGTTGTTCTAGGAACAATTGGAGATGCATTGGATGCTCGGCTCACTCACAAGGAAGATGGTGTCATCATGTGCTAATTGGAGTCAAGCTAGGATGATCAATGAACTACTACCTACCTTTAATCGGTATCTACTACATCCTTCCAATGATATCTCGATAACAAGTATCTCTTCATGCATTCTTTCTAGCATTCAACCTTGTGTAGGTTGCATCTTAGCATGTTTTTCATTCCATCTTGTGATACTTGTTTCCTTTCTCAAAGCATCTCAACGATGATCTCATGTTGCTAGTTGTGATGCCTTTGATGTTTGTGTGGTAGGAATTCATTTATATACAATAAGACCATATCTAGCCAAGTGCTATGCTTTCAAGAAAATATCTTATTGGTATATGTATGACTTCCTTTTGGATATCTTGTTCCTTTGTGTTGTAACTATTTCGGGTGTACATCCTTCTTTGTAGATATATATCATCATGATTTCGTCTACCTAGAATCTTATACACTTGAGAGAAGTTGCATATCTAGATGATATCCTTTCTTTCAAGTCCATCTTTTCTTTCTTGTATTATTTCTTTGGTGGCTCCGTGAAAGCTTTTGCCTTGAGTGTGTGTCCTCTATCGTTGCATCTTGATGCACTCTTGTGTGGTGAAGATTATTTTCCTCTTGCTTATCTTTACGAGGCGTTTGCCGTCTTAATTGGTACCCCTCGTCTTGATGAGCCTCTCATCGTCTATCTTCACCACGGGTTGTCACAAGCATAGGTTCTCTATTTTCTTATTAGTAAGCTTGTGAACCCATTTGCTAGTTGTGTGTGAGAATGAAAGGCTTTGCACCATGTATCTCATTCATTCGAGACTATGTTGATGCTTATGCTCATCCGTATATTAGTCTTCTCATGTGCTTTGCCATGACTCACACACATCATTTTGGTTGAGCCTATTCTTAAGTTGCCTCTTTTACAATGTTGCTCAACCATGTGCTTGTCGCAAGTGCTAGGCTTAGTTTCCTATATGCTCACTTGCACTTGTTGTAAGTTTCTATTGATTCTGGGAGAGCTATGATCCTATTTTGTGCACTTTGTATCCTAATACAAAAATTCTTGATGTGCACAAATCATGGGGAGCTTCTCTAGTTTCTTTAGAACACTCCTCTGCTCATATCATAATATCTTTATTCATGTGGCACGTAGGTTCATTGGTCTAGTTGGTTCAATTGGTATCTTCTGATAGCTTGCTTCAATTTGTATCTTTTGATTGCTTGATTGCTTGTTTCTCTCTTTGTTATGTCTTTGTGGCATATCATTCTTTTGCAATCTTGGTGCCTCAATATAGTTGGTCTTCCTCCAAGTATTACCTTTGGATATGTGTATGGCATTCCACTCTCTTGTTGAGAAATACACAACTTTTGGAGGAACACCTTTTATATTGGTCTTCTTAGCTTTTCGCCCATTTTGGCAATCGATGCCAATGGGGGAGAAGTTTCAGAGAGTTTTGTGGAGAAGTCTTCAGAGTTTTCTCCTTGCTTTGGTTTTGTTCCTAAGCATTTGCATCTCATACGCATGCATTATTGGTTGTTGCATTGCATGGTGATGCATAATTCCTTATATAAACTCTCTTGAAAGTGATTGTCATCAATTACCAAAATGGGGGAGATTGAAAGGACATGCGGTGCCCCCATGTGTGGTTTTGGTAATTGATGACATTCTCTATGGACTAATGGTTGCATTGAGTTATATTTGAAGGATTTGTCCATAGGCATTTCTTGAAGTCCATGTGTTGGTTTCAAGGAGTTTATGTGTTGACCAAGGTGCTATTAAGGAATTATCCAAAGATTGGTCATGTGAGTGTTCAGCTTATTGCAAGCATGTGTTGAAGAAGAAGATTGTGTGATCATTCATGTTTACCTTCAAGAAACCATCCAAACTAAGAGAGTTGGAAAGATTCAAGGTTGATCAAGACTAAGTCAAGAGTGAATCAAGTTGATCAACTCACAAAGCGTAAAAGATGTACTGAGAGGGATCAAGTGATCCCATGGTATGGTAAGCATTGTCCATTGCACTTCGTGTACTAACCCATGGTCTATGTGAGAGTTCTCTGTGGGGTTAGGTACATGTCCATGGGCTTGCGTCAAGAGGAAGATATCATACAACCCATGGAAAGGATGACATCAAGTAGTGATCGTCATCAAGATTGTCATGTGCAAGTTCAAGTGTAGCATCACGAAGAGATCAAGTGCTTGAATCTTGCCATCCATTGTGGTGTCAATGGACTTGTGAAGATGTGCCGAAGAGTGGCTCACCCATAGTGGAGTATGGGGGAGCAATCATCTAGTCTCCATCGACCCAACGCAATCAAGAAAGGTGGTCCATCTTGCGGAGGACAAGATCGTCATCATCTAGCTCAAGTGGATCATGTGCAAGACAAAGGTTTGCCCTTGATAGGTTTTCTATTTTACCGGTCTCGTGGTGGTAGTTGGGAGACCGGATTATAGGATCAATAGCCGTACTATCAAGGGGGGCTCTCAAGTGAGTAGCTTGATCGTATCATTCGTCGAGAGATCAAACCATTGCATCCTTGCATCATGTTTCTTGGTTCTTGTTTGGTTCTCTTTGTGAGTCTTAGAGCTTATGGTCATCTTGATGACAAGCTTGAGTTCATCGAAAACGGAGTTTGCATGCGTCTTCTATGATGTTTTCGGTGTTGGAGGTTTTACCGGGCTTATCCGAGGAAGGGTTCTCACCATTTTATTTTGGGCCTTTTCTCATTTGCTTATTATTGGTATTTATATCAAGATTGTGTTAGCCCTTGTCGCTAGCTTTCCAACAAACTTGGTTTCATCGAATTCGGAGTCCGAATGCAGAAGTTGTGGTAGTTTTGGTGTTCTGAAAAGGCTGCAGCGGTACTACCGCGGGTAGGAGCGGAAGTAATTTTTTACTACCGCCCTTGGGAGCGGTACTACCGCTTGGAGCAGTACTACCGCGGCTACTTTAGTGGCTACTTCCGCTCGGGACCAAAAACTCGTCACAAGTCCAGCGGTGGTAGACACAGATGTAATTTTTTAGTACCGCTCGCAAGCAGTAGTACCGCTTCCCTTAGCAGTAGTACCGCTACCCCTTGCGGTAGTACGGTGATGTCAAGCGGTACTACCGCTTGGTGCGGGCTGTGAGCATAACGGTCGGATTTTTTCCCACCTATAAAAAGGGGTCTTCTTTCCCATTGAACCTTATCCTTTGAGCTCGTGTTCTTCCCCCATTGTTGACCTTCTTCGAGCTTGCTAACTCTCAATCCCTCCAATGATTCTTGCTAGTTCTTGAGGGAAAAGAGAGAGGAGATCTAGATCCACGTTTCCACCAATCACTTTCTCCTCTAAGTGAGGGGAACCCCTTGGATCTAAATCTTGGAGTTCTTCGTGATCTTCTTTCGTTCTTCCTCTCATTTTCCTCCCTAGCATTAGTTGCTTTGGTGGGATTTGGGAGAGAAGGACTTGGGCACTCCGTGTTCCCTTGCCATTGCATTTGGTGCATCGGTTTGAGTTCTCCACGTGATACGTGGAAGTTACAAGTTGAGAAGCTTATTACTCTTGGGTGCTTGGTGCCCTTGAGCTTGTTCCTCTTGGGTGCTTGGGCGCCCTAGACGGTTGGTGGTGTCTGGAGCTCAATCATTGTGGTGTAAAGCTCCGGGCAAGCGTCGAGGTCTCCAATTAGGTTGTGAAGATCGCCCTGAGCAATTTGACGGGTCCCGGTGACCGCCCCCAAGGGTTGCCAAAGTGTACGGGTTCGGTGACCGCCCCCAAGGGTTGCCATTTGTACGGGTTCGGTGACCGCCCTCAAGGTTCCCTTAGTGGAATCACGGCATCTTGCATTGTGCGAGGGCGTGAGGAGATTACGGTGGCCCTAGTGGCTTCTTGGGGAGCATTGTGCCTCCACACCGCTCCAAACGGAGATTAGCATCCGCAAGGGTGTGAACTTCGGGATACATCATCGTCTCCGCGTGCCTCGGTTATCTCTTACTCGAGCTCTTTACTTATGCACTTTACCTTGTGATAGCCATATTGGTTCTTGTCATATATCTTGCTATCCCATAGTTGATTATCTTGCTTAGCATAAGTTGTTGGTGCACATAGGTGAGCCTAGTTGTTTTTGGTTTTGTGCTTGACAAATTAACCGCTAGGTTTATTCCGCATTTGTTCAAGCCTAAACCGTAATTATTTTAAAGCGCCTATTCACCCCCCCCCCCCATCTAGGCGACATCCACGATCTTTCAGGAATGGAGGGAGTACTATATAGTAATCACAAAATATCATATAACAAAGTGTATGGCTATTCCCTATTATCCCAATGATTATTAAGTTGTAACTTCTGTCTAGTTGTATGAAGCAAGGTACCAATGCTTCTTTACAGTAGTATAGTGGACCATATTCATCCATCTAAATATTGCATAAGAATCATATCAACCTATCATATGCCAATTATTCTAATTGAAGATGTTTATGTTGCAGCAATCTAATTTCTCAAGTATTTATGCTTATCTAGAAGCTAGAAACATCATCTCATTGATGAAGCGTCAGAAAATTTTAGACTATTGGCTTAATCACATCATCTTATTCGCTATTTTCATCATTTATGATTGCCTACAGTATGTCCCTTTTTTGTGACTTTTGATGGAGCTCTCCACGTGTCAAAATTTGGTTTTGCTGACACATCCCTACCTTATTTAGAGATTGTCCCCTCGTTACATCGATATATGATATTGTCTCATCTTTAGAAGGAGCAGCCCCATAGATTCAGTTTGTGTCATGACTATATAACTTTCTACAATGTGTAGTAGCTGGATCTGAAGTTATTTTTTTTCTGAAAACTAATCTTCCATGTATTTACACTTAGAAAAAGGCCAAAAAAATCTGTAATTGAAGAAGCATCATAGAAGAAGTGTTTATTTATGTTTCTCTCCGAAGAAGAAAAAAACTTCGTATACTATTGTGTTGATCATGTCATCTTCTTTACAACATTAGTCGGTTACCATTACATATTGTTCGCCCATTTTTGACTCTTGAGAGTTCTATGAAAGGATCTCAATGTGAAAAATTGTCTTGGCCAACATAGCCTACCTTTATATAGATTCTCCCGAGCCTTACGCCGGACAGAATATTGTCTCGGCTTTAGCACGGAGGTAACACATACTCAATTAGTGACTTGATTATTCTCGGAGTGGAAACCTCTTGCCCTCATGTGTTCTTATTATTATCTACATAATCTTCTTCCAAACACAATAATACTATGTCTTACCACTCCATAAACCGATACTTTGGTTCATATTATATAGGAGAAGCATTGTAGGCCTACTTTAGTTTTAGCTTTGCCTTAAAAGGATTAGAAAATGGTTTGGCCGCTAATTCCATGACGACCATATGACATGCATCCCCGTAGTGCACGTGAAACCGTGAAATAGCATATGGTGCTCGGGCCGTCAAGATGTGCTAGTCTGTGTGGCGCTTTTAAGCAATGCATCCTAGTGGCCGAAAATTATGGTTGGGGCACACGTTGAATAATGGGATTGCAAGCTTCGCTCAGTCCGCCTAATTTTTGTGAGCAAGGTGTGGACGCAGCGGACATTTGGAGGTACTTCATGAACTGATACAAAGTATGTGGGATGTGGGATATGTGTCTTATATATAGCCATTTACAATACAAACTCTATCAATACAAATGTAGAAGGCCTGAATTGCACATGAATACACATGCTCTTCTCCGTTCAAATACAAATGTAGAAGGCCCGAACGGCACATGCACACATGACTTTATTTGGAGTTTGAGCGTGGGTCCTTCAAATTTATGTTGTCACGAAGATTGAATGGCTAGGAATATTGTATAACAAATATTTGCGAGATCAAAGGCTGCTATATTCTGATTAACGTGGAATTTTCTTTTCTAATTCTCTTGTTCCCAGTTCGCCGCATATTACTTGCAATATATAATAGATACTTGTCAAACGATTGCATCCCTACTACTAGTGTTCGCTTGCTAACCTGATTAGCTCTTTAAACATGCTGCCTGACGCGTGTGCTAATTTTATACTTGTGCTCTTGTCCTTACAGTAGGCTTATCTCAGTCCTATGCCCATGTGTACAAGCTATATGACTTTATCTCTGCACACACATGCTTCAGCACAAGTTTATTTATGATTTAATTCTTCTGTGACCCAGACTGTTTATTCTAGATTTTGTTGCATGGTTGTGCCATGTATGCCTATTGCCTAGTAGTGCCATTTCAGCATGCCCATGCTTGTGCATTTGCTACCTTTATTAGCACATGGGCAGATAAAGCAATTCAAGAACTTGGTGGCCATGATGCAAATGTACTTGGAGCACTCTGTTATTACTTTCTAGTCAAGTAATGGTACTTAATTACGAACAAAACTAGCATAACATGCATGTAAATCCATCTACTGCATGGAATTAGTTATGGTGGATCATACAAGACTAACCCATTTTCCATATATATGCGATACCCGTTCGACTACTCGCTCGTTCTTCAGAAACTTCTCACCATTCTTTTAATCGACCAAGTTTCCTTGAACCAAGCACAATATTTGCCTTCACTTTTTTTGTGGTGAGGGATCCTAAACTATCACACAACTAGGATAGTAACACATGGTTCTGTAATCGAGTCACATGATTAAAAGACATGATAAACAGTTCTTGAATTGCTTTATCAACACATACCCCATTCTCACCGTTTGTTCCCCCAAAACTAAGTATTGAAGTTTTTTTAGAAATGGAGATTGAAACCACCGGCCTCTGCATCCAGTGATACACACAACCTTTCTATCATATTATTCAACAAAGTCTGACAAAACAAATACATGAATCAACCCAAAGCTACCTTCCCGACGACCTCTGTCTCTACACCTACAAGCTTGATCATGTGCCCTGACCTCCCACCAATGCACGCCATCTAATATGGTGGCCGCGTTAAACCTCCCAATGGTGAGTCAAGAGTACCAACCGGTTTAGTAGACCCTCAGCGCCCACTGCATGTGCACATTCTAGAATCCGCTGCAACCATCTTCCACCGTCTCATCTTCATGTGACTAAACATGCAAGCAGAATGGTCATACAATATGATTCTGCAATCTAGTCACATGAATAAAAAGAATGTTTTTGCTTGTAACAAATTATTGGTACTCACATGATAAAGAAATGATGAACAACTTTGTCACACTTTTATTAATAATTATCACGCGAACGATATGCTGTCCTCAAAAGGGGGTTGAAAACATAGCTAAAATGAGTCGGTTCCCACATTTTCCACATCTTTCATGATGCAATGGACTTGGAGTGATGCTACGTATGAGTAGAACTAGAATAGCATGCATATCAAGTTGTTCTACTCTTTTTAGTTGGTTATTGTGGATAATTCAAGACAAAACTGTTTGCAAATGCATTTTTTCATTCAAACGTGTTGCCGTTCTTTTCATGTGAGTTGACTTCAATATAACATATTATTTCCCATAATTTTTTGTTTGGCAAGGAATCATATATGAACCAAACATGCAATTAGGATGGTCACATGACTCATAAAGACATGGCAAACAATTCTTGAGTGGCTTGCTCGAGACATATCCCATGCTCAAAGTTTATTTATTTATTTGCTAAAAAGAGCTAACAAAGAAAAGATGTGGATAGAAATCCTATATATAGTCCACTGTCTTAGGGTGTGGAAGTGGATGTGATATGTTTACAGATTTGCTTCTCTCTTTATCCAACTTCAGTCTATTTAAAATATTGGAGGAAAACAAATATACATGTTTCTTCTCCTGCCCAATCCATCTCCCAATGTTTGTCTTTAGTGGCACAAATCCATTAGTTCCACTTCTACCTTTGTCAAGCCAGAGCTCATGTCTATGCCACCATGCAACATTGCAATGATGCTCGAGTCCAGTGTCACGGTCATGGCCATCCAAGCGTCGGTTGTTGACGGGGGAAGCACATAGACAGGCCATGCGAACAGAAGCATCACACTTCGTTGATATGCCGATGGAGGCCAGCAATGCCAAGGCGGTCTGCATTGATCCTTCCAAGGGCTTGCCCATGCTCTGTGAGGATAGTTATTCAGGCAGTCGGCGTGTGAGACAATGACCATCCTCATCACCGTGTCCACGTGCATGATGGTGTGAAGAAAGTCTGTTTTGCTATGTTTCAGTGTTCAAGCTCGGTATTGTTCAGTATGAATCTTAACTACCGAGACGCTCAGTTGTGCCGAGCTGTAACGTATAGGTTCAGGTTGCATATGAGTTTGGAAGTCAAACGTTTCAATTTATATTATGTGAGATGGCACACACAATGTGTGGACTGTGGCGTGTTTAGTGTGAGTACTTTGTTATTTGCGAGGAAAAAAGTGTGAGTACTTTGTTATTCCAGCTCTGCGATCTTAGTGCTGAACTCACATCATGGCCTAATCTCAGCTTCCCTATCTTGTTAACCGCGTGTCACTTTTGTTCTTCTTTTCTCCTTTGATAAAGGATCGTGTTTGTTCCTTGCCGTCTCTTGTTTCGTCCTTGGACTGTTGATCTCGCTGACTAGAAAAAATGGATTACAATACATCGATGGTCATTGTTGATGTCTCGTATAGTCAAATTGGTCACTGTATTCAGAAATGTTGAAATCACAGTCACACTGAGCAAGTAATGGGGAGCAACGGCGGATCTACTTTATGGCCTGAGGGGGCCGTGCCCCCCCCCCCCCAGCCAAATGATTTTTTTTGCATTTGTACTACATATTAGTGGCCCACCTTGTACATCACATATACATGCACATTGCACCCGAATCAATACATTCTGAGTGCATTGCCAATTCTCCTTCTCTACAAGCGCCACCACTCACTTTGTCGCGGCCCTCCTGTCGCACTCCATCACCTCTAGATTTCTTTGCGATGATACGCTGATCTTGAAATGGACCCAAAAACTTAAAGTTACATATGCCTACAAATAGCGTAACCTGCACAATAAGTACCTTCTTTGAAGGTTGGTTACTCCGTACCATTAGGGATTAGCATGTTTGCAAATGAATGGGAGATGTCCATAAATGATTCAGTGGTGGCATGCAAGTAGAATGGTACTGTCACACCATTCTGCAGTATAGTCACATGCTAAAAATGTCATGATAAACGGTTCCTGAATGTTAAATCACATGCTCACGATGTATTTGTTTCGTAAGATGAGCGGAATAGATAAGAGATGCATAGAAGTCCTATATATATACTGCCCCTGGATGTTAAAGTTAGTGTCATATGTGTCCAGATTTGTTTATGTCTTTATCTTCAGAACATTTAAAATATTGGAGGAAAACAAATACATGAGAGTCAAGGGTGTCAAGGAAAAATGGCTGAAAACAGAAGGCGATGTCATACCTTGCTTTGTCCAATTGTGACTAGATTGCCAGTTGATGGAGACTGCAGTGATGGTACTGGAGTTCACAGCTGCAGTGACCTTGGTAGCTCTTGGAAGAACACCTGTATACAATCAATACACAAGCTGGTTACCTAAGATGATTTTTCTGGTTATGTACCAAGTCTAAAGGTTGTGCTGACAACACTAGTCATCAACATCACTGAATCTGCCACGTTCTTCTACACATGGCTTCGCCTCCACCTCCCTCCGCAGAGCTTCTCTCTTCGGCGTCATAGCTTCATGGTGTAGGAGTAGTAGATGGACAGTGGTAGAATAGATATATGTTTACTCCTTCGTTTCACCTGAGGTTGAAAAGCAGTTATATGTTTACTCCTTCGTTTTGCTTGAGGTTGAAAAGCAGTTATATGTTTACTCCTTCGGTTCACACTTTGCTGGCATTTTTTTTCTTTTTCCAAAAAGGAGGATTATTACCCCCGCCTCTGCATCATGCGATGTGCATAGCAATTTTGTTAAAAAAAAGTATCAAACAAAGTATGCAGATCATCTCAGGTTCTCAAGCAAGCTTAAATAAATAAAGTAAAATGTCACAAACGGCATAAATAGCACAACATGACTAAACACCTACCCTATTGTTGGATCGTCATCCAAACCGGTGTACGTAGCCCGTGCTACTTTATTGGCATTCAGATGTTTCACGGTTGTAGTTATGGTAGAATAGATATGCTTAAGTTGCAAAATATACATATGAACTCCTATTTGCTCATATTTGCAAGTAATAAACACGTCTCCTCCTAATTATAACATTATTAAACACTCTAAGGCATTTTTAGTATCCAGGAGTCCCTAGCACTGTGAGGGTGATATTAAGATTAATGAATGGTCATGGATTTATTCTGATCACACAAAGACAGCTCAAACACCCACTAGCTTATTTGCTTGAATATCAATAGATTGGTAAACGGATTTGATCATTTTTTTCTACTTCTCTTCCTTGCCAGTAATATCCAGCTTGTGCCCTTCTGATCACACAAAGCTACTTTTCCTGCTCAGACAGCAACAACAGTGATCGAGGGCTTTCTTATTGCTTCCTTCATTCTTTCATGTTCAACCAGTATTCAGTGTATTTTTTCCATAAGAAAAAAGACAGTGGCACTACAAGAAATATGCTATCTTGTGACCTCCACTATTGGTCACTGAAAGTTCATAGTTTTTCATTTGCGACCTTTTTGTGACCAAAAACAGAAGGTCAAAAGCTGAGGGTCGTAAACTGACTATAGCGACCTTCTCTGTGAGAAGGTCGTGGACGTTTACGACCAAAATATTCCTACTGTGGCGTTTTGGTCACTAGCAGCCTCCCCAGTCCACGTAGGCATCCAGCGTGGCAAGCTGATGTGGCACAAGAATCAGCCCGGTCCAATTCGGTTTTCTACATGGGCCTAGCCCATTAATTCAGCCCATTTATGTTTTTTTCTGTGTGTCAATTTTTGGTTGGGTTCATGGGCCAAGCCCTATATTGCAGCCTTTTTTATTGTTGGGTTGTGGCCTTTTTGTCTAAACGAATTTAGTTTTTCTTTTTTTTTCAAAAGAAAGATCCACTAGTCAGATGGGTCCCAGCTGTTAGGTTCTAGTAACATCATCAGTTGGTTGTAGCCTTTTCAGGCACAATTTTGCGCATATATATTGTTGAGAAATTTTCATAATTTTGCTATCAAAGCAGCATGTACACAGGAATACAATTTTGCTATCAAAGCAACATTTAAAATGTACATCTTCATGACATCGTGCATAAAAACCAGCAATAAAAAGATTACAATATGCCATTTGGCTCAGATCTTGCATGCGCAACATCTCACATTCATGTACAGGAGAGGAGGAGGGGCTTGAGTTGTCCTGAAGGATACGCATTCCTGAAGGACACAAAAAGTAGAGGAATTATTTTGGACAATAAGCTCCAAGACAACATTGTAGGCTAT
The DNA here is from genome assembly GCF_002162155.2 of Triticum dicoccoides. Lineage (NCBI taxonomy): Eukaryota > Viridiplantae > Streptophyta > Magnoliopsida > Poales > Poaceae > Triticum > Triticum dicoccoides. The sequence continues at coordinate 26,178,299 of NC_041381.1, read as the reverse complement.
TAACGTAAAATAAGTTATTATCAGGTTAAGCCTCCTTAGTTTAGTGATCATTTTCTCATACAATTTTATTTCAACTTAATAGTATCCTGAATCAAGCAAGGAACTAAACATCAGCAGCAAAAAGGTGAGAAACTGCATCAATCAACAAGATAATGGTTGTATGATTTGTTCTTCATGAACTTGGACAGCCAATCGACCAAAACAGTTCATGGAGCTTCACAATAAAAAGCCCATGACAGTTAGTTACTATTTGCTTCAATAAATGAATGCCATAAACATTTTCTGACATCCTTTGCTAACACTGCTAGGCTGCTAGCTGTGTGTGTTCATGCATCTATCCATGGACCTAACTAATGTTATTTGTATCTGTAGACTAGAATCAAATGATCATTAGTGTTATTATTAACTTGATGGTGGTATCTTCTAGTTTTGGTATACTTAGGTTCTGAGCCAAAATAGACCAAGCAAAAGAAGCAGTAACTAGTGATGCATGAGCATGAATATGGTGACACGGCGATTCGGTGCTCGAGCTCAGATGCTCCTGAAATCGCTGGCGTCCGTTTCTGGCTCGGGATCTGAACAAATCGTTCTGACGCATCTGAGCAGAAATAGAAGAAAAGAGGCGAACGGCGCTATACAGTATCGTTTTCGTGGGCCCATGTCGTATGGGAGAAACGGCCGGCGCGCGCGGACGACCAGAACGTTATATTTTACGCTGAGCCACGGATCAGATAAGTGGCAACAGCACACCCCCGTCGCCCTACCCCCAACTACCTCCCCCTCCTTCTCCGATACTACGGCGGCGGCGGCTTTCGGTCTGCACCGGCGACTACGGAATGGAAGATGCAGGGTTGGAGTTTTTGCTCGGTGCCGTCGACAGGTTGGTCAACCTTTCATTGCTGGAGATCTATTAGTTTCTGCGATTTGTTTGGCCAGTGGGAGGTTCGGGAGAAGAAAGAAGGCTGACGCCGAGTCTGGATGTCTGCTATTGCCGTCTGTTACAGGTTCCCCACTTCGGTAGGAGTTCGCTGACAGCCTTGAGCACCCAGATCCGGCTCCTTGGGCCCTGTTGCCGGCTAGGCAAGCCAGCCCTGCCGTCCCGGCGGACTGAAACGCTGGGTCTGGGTGCGGGCAACAAGTTGGCTGCGGTGCCCGGAGATACCACAGGGAGGGTGGGGGGTTACTCCGGCGTCTGGATGCATCCCCGACTAGGTCTTCCCTGTCAACCGAGGCCCCGGGATGGACAAAGAGGTCTGCACCAAATTCCTTTTCAGTGTCTTACTGTATTTGTTCGAAGTGACTGCATGTTTATCTGTTTAGCAGTGTTTGATATAGTGTAGTACTAGTATGAAACGATTGCAACCTGACTGTAATTTTTTGATACATAGTTGTCTAGAGATGAAACTTGATGACTACTAGGTATGTTTGGAAAATTCAGGTTGTTCGTAAGGACTGCTAGTTTTAACAGATTGGCCGTCAATTTTTTTGGTTACTTGTTATCTTGAGCAGAAAGTTGATGACTAATAGATACGTATGGAAAATTCAGGTTGCCCCTCGGCAGTGCACCACCCAACCGGACGCCATGTCCCTCTAGGCTGGGTGCACTAGGGCAGTCGATTCACAAGTACGCAGAGGAACCTACAAAAAGTGTAATAAGACCTGAACTTGGCCTAAGTTTCAGTTCATTAGGCGAGGCTATATGACTTCTACAATCTGTATTCTTGAGAAATCGGTTTCGGAATTAGGTATGGCAAGATCAGACTGAACGCCAGGAGGACAAAGTTTAATGCAGAGATCCTTTGCGGGTGCTCTATGCGCTCCGATTTTTGCAACCATCCCAATTTGCCATTTGTGTAGGTTGGTTGCCCTCAGTTTGAACCCCTCAATTTCTAAAATCTGATTGACTGCATGTCATAAACGCGAGGAACTGTTTAATCATCAAGAAATGCTTTGGAGTATGGAGAACTGGAGTAACACGAGTCGACTTGCGATTAACTGTGGTACCCATGACTTATCATTTCTGTTTTGTGAAACGGGACTATGAATTGGAACTAGGAGTTAGTATTAAAAAAGAAAAAACATGGAGGATCAAAATTGCAGTATGATGCAAATCAACTATTTCTTCAATGGCAATTCCTTGCTGTAATTTCTTCCTACTTCCTACACAAGTAAAATTAGTAGTGAAGGACTGTAGGCATGTCATATTTGTTGTAAAAAAAAGATTCTTCCTGCAGCAGATACTCCATGCCATTGATCATAGGCATGTCATATCAGTTTTGCTATAACATTTTTTAAGGTGGATCACCGTGTTTCAAAATCTTAGATCCGCCACTGGTCAATGGTTAGTGCATGGAGCACGACTGATCCGCCGGCGCAAGGAGGGGAAGACTAGTATAGGATCTCACATTAGGTGAGAGCAATGAGATGGACACCCCTGCACAAGGAGGCCAAGGTGATCAAGAATGATACTGCTAATTCTTTTTTTATATGTGTGTCTCCAATCGGTTAGTCTGAAACAAGAACTCGTTGCATTTGAGGGGGAGGTGATATAACAGGGATTCCGTCTGCTATGATCTTCAAGCAGGAGCTGGATGACAAGATAGAAGATGCATCCCTGGAAGAAGGTTTCAGTGAGCATGATCCAAGCACCGGAGTGTTGGCTGACGAAGATGATGGCGACTCGGATGTGCACAACGGATCTGACATAATGTATGCTATCGAGGAAGTTGAATCCGACGAGGAAAATTATGTTAGCAGCAGAGGAGCAACGCGACGGCGTACGCAAGTGTAGGTTTGCTAGATTTGCAGGAATTCGATTTGCGGAGCAGCACAGGGCGTCCAATGTTCGTCCTAGTCTGCTAGTTAGGCAGAGCACTCTTCTTTCAGTTCTTTGTGGTGTCCGTCCTGATGCAAGCAAGAAGTTGAGAGTGCGTTAAAAAGTGTGATGCCAGTGTGTATGTGATGCTTTCCGATTGTCAACTTGAGTTCCTTATGTATTTAAGGTTTAAAGGTTTTTCTGATTTTCCATCCTGAATTAGAATACACAACACCCCGTAATGTAGAATCTGTTTGGAGGAGGAACGTTCTACCTCTAGCTAACGGCCAGTGGTTTCTTTGCGATTAGAACAAACTGTTAAGCCAATGGTCATTAAGATATAATAAACGGCTACAGGATGATGGGGTCAATTAGGAGGAGTTGCATTAAATTCATGGTTGGCCGGGCGCGCGTGCATGCGACGCAGACGGCTCAGTCTGGCTCACGAAATTGGCTGAGCCGTGGGCGGATTAACTGTTCCGCCCGTACAGTACAAGCTGCCATCATATTTAATGCGCCTGCGACCTGGCCATTTTTATTACAATACCTATGATATACGGAGAGAAAATACCACTGACAGCACAGATCCCCATGCTATTGGACGATGCCGATTTCAGGATCATCTGAGCCCGGGCTCAGAAACGAATATCCGACAAAATTGAGCATATTAACTTTAATATTAATTTGGGTCTTCCAACTTTACTGGTCATACATACATATACAGAATTGAGCATGAATCATCGGTCTTAGTTGTATATGAGAGTAGTTGGGTTGTGTATTCTAAGCTCCAAGCAGGTTACAGAAGAAATTGAAGATGAACCGTATATAACAGACTAAAAAATCAAATAGAAACCCAAAAATTAAATACGAGTATAACAGGAAGAATTACAACAGGTTCAATTCAATCAATTTCTAAAGCATTGAATCAGTAGCATAAGCATGCAACAACAACATAAGAATTTAATCAACAGCAGCGTGAGTATAAGCATTTAATTAGCAGCAGCAACACAAGCAGCACCACCACCAGCACAAGTGCGCACCTATTCAAGCTAGTAGCAGTCTAGCAGGCTAGCAGCAGAAGCATTCAGACTAGAGAAGCACAGTACAGCAGCAAAAGCATTGAAAGAGCAGCAAAGCAGGTTTGAACTGTCACATGCATATCTTATAAACTTAGGCAAGTGTTCTCAGGTTATCCTTAACATCATGCATTGACTTGGGTAATTAGCATCAAACAATACATATCAGTACAAGGCTGGGCAAGATAATAAAGACTTGGGAAAAGATAGCAGAGTTATAAAAAATGATATGTGCCCTTAAAGAGAGGGCAGTGTCAAGTGCGGCCACGGACATAGGCATTAGCCGCACCCACGACCCCTGGACACTCTCACAACCGAAGAGCCTTGCGTATAGTCTCCTTCGAGTCTGCGAGAGAAAGAACAAGGTGAAGGTCAGTACGCATCAAGGATGCTGCTGTTCTGGGTCAAGCTAAGTCAAGGGCATAAGAGAATTTAGTCAAAAAATAAAATAACATATGAACATCTTGCACAAACTATCATCATTTATAAAAAATACAAAACAAATATGCATAAAGTTGTACAATGGTTGAGTGCTCATACTTATATTATATCAGGCAATAGCATTTAGCAATAGTGATGATCAACTACACTATTTGCTTATCATGAACAAGATGCAGAAAGCTTATTTACAATTGTTTGGGTTTTAAAATTTGTCATCTTGAAACATCACACTACCAAATGATAGGAAAGATCACAGGAAATAGGACTGCCCTGATCAAGTATACATAAGCATAAAAAGATCAAACAAGCTCATTGTGCATTTTCTTTTTCAATGTGATACACAATAAGCATAAGTAACCACTAGGAAATAACTTGCTATCTACAGACCCTATTATCGGCAACAATAACATTAGGCAAGGAAGAACAGTATATTTCCAATGCAATCTGTTAGACAACATTATGTGGGGGCTGCATGAGTATTATGTGGGGGCTGCATGATCTGTCGTTTTAAAATGCTTCCTAAAAATACAAGACTGGAAGAATGCAAAAGGTGCATCATCTATGATATGTTTAGTGTTTCTATTTGAACTGGAATAGGATTGCACAAGTGTATTCAATTCAACAAGTATAGTGCACACAAGGGAAATATTTCAGGGTATCTGACTTTGTTATCAAGAAATATCACATGAGTGTAGTGCACACCAGGATAAATTGCAAGACGGAAACACTAGGAGCAAGCAACTGATGTAGTAATAAGCTTTCATGGAATTTTATTTTATGTCATGCTAAATGGAGCAGGCATGCATAACTTCATTCACAAGGCTGCACGCAACATACACAGTGAACTCTCATGAACAAACACACCACAGCTTTAAAAACAAAATTTCAAGCATCACAGTGTACACAAAATATATACAGGTTCATCCAGAAACTAAACCAACCCCTACTGTGCTCACTAAACACCATCACCCAGGCCCAACTTTGTAGTGATGATTACATAGACGCACTGCTAAACTAACGCGACATCTAAACCAGATCCACGCATCGAGAGCTAGCAGAGGAGGCCGGGACAGCCGCCAGAACCCCACATGAACAAAGCAAGGGTAATCCATCTAGAAAATGGCGCGTTTCTGGAAGAGAAGCCCGGCGAGCGACGGCGAGAGGGACAGCGAGGGGTCTCACCTTGAGGCCGATGTAGCGGTCGTTGTGCACCCTCTTGAAGTGCTTCACCCCCTTCTTCACGATCGCCTTCTGCAAAGGCACGAAGGAAACTCAGTAACAGAAGCAAAGGCACCGCCATCTGCACAACGCACGGAAGAAACTCAGTAACAGGAAGGCTACCCGTGCCGGCGGCCGGCGATGGTGTATCCCTCAACGGATCTGCATCCACAAGGCGAGGTGAGAGAGGGGGTCAGCTACATCCTACCCGTGCGGATCGATCGGATCAGAGGGGAAAAACAAGCAGGGACGAGGGGCACCTACCCATGCTGGTCCGCCGCCGCGGCCTTGTCGGGGACGAGGGAGAGTTGGGGAGACGACTGTCTCTAGCGTGGACGAGAGGCCGTGACGAAGGGGGAAGTCGGCGAGGTGCAGAGCCCGGAGGAGCGTCGGACGGTGAAGGAGCCGCGACGGAGCGTGGCGTCAAGTGCTCGGAATGGAGCCGCCGTCGCGCCCCGGGCGCGGTCGTCGGAGGCGCTGCAGAGCAGCCATGAAGACGAGGCTGCGGTGTCGGCCATGGACTGCAGAGAGAAGGAGGAGGGCGGCGCTACCGAGCGC
>NC_041381.1:26160320-26171602 GCF_002162155.2 Triticum dicoccoides | reverse complement strand
GGGTGGGTGGGGGTGGAGGCGGGGCATGCCTCGATCGGATCTAGGGGATCGAAGGGAGGGGGAGAGGCCGAGAGGGTGGGTCAGGAGTGGGTGGGTGGGTGGGTTGCGGCGGCGGGGATCGAGGAGGGTGGGTGGGTGGGTGGGTTAGGGTTTTTGTTACTCGGGAGAGGCTCCACCGTTGGATGGTGCATGATAGACGGCTCATATTGCGTCCAATTTGATGATCCGCGTGAAGGTGGTTCCTCGCGTCTCATTGGCTGGTTGTCTCGCTTTTGAATCGTAAAAAATTGGACTCAAATCTCTGATTTTTTCCGAGTGCATAAATGATTTTTCACAATGTTGCCAAATAGAGCTTTAATTTTTATTGCACAAAAAAATCTTTTTCTATTTTCCGAGTGCATAAATGATTTTTTTTGTGAAGAACCTACCAAATGTTTGTTCCAAAATAGCACCACTCCATTTTTTTCTAAAATAGTAGACCACATTTTATATAAAATTGATCAAATAGTTGCATATCAAAAGCTTATGATCCACCTCTCGTGAAAAAACAATTTCCATTTTTTGAGTGCCCAAAATGAGGATTTTTGTGAAGGACCTACCATATATTTGTTGCAAAATTGGACCAAATCAATTTTCTGAAATACTAGGCCATATTTAATGCACAATTGACCAAATTGCTGGGTGTAAAAAGTTTTGATCCACCTCTCGTGAAAAAGACAAATTCCCGCCGATTCAGCTGGAAGCGGGTCAAATTTGAACTGTAGCTGCCTCGTAGTTTGCTCTTTATTTTTTCTAGAATTCATTTATAGATACATAAGTATCTATTTAATCATAGAAACATCAAAACTTTTCCAAGATTCAACCACTAGCTAGGAACGGTCAAGCCCGCCGTTTTGACCGCATTTTGAAACGGGCATAAAAAATTCAAAAAAATTTAAAAAAATTGGAAAACCTTCGCATTATGTCATTATATATGACCAAGTTTTCAGGAAAAATAATAAACTTATAATATGGAAATTATTTTAAAAAAGTGTTTTCGGAAATGCGCTATCATGCATGAAGATTCATGGCTTTCAAGCCAAATGATCAATCTTATGGCCACATTCATGGCATAGTTTGTTCAAATGATCTCATATTGTGCATAAGGGTGCATATTGGAATTCCAAACAATGTTGCTTTGGGGAGTTTTCACTTTCATTGCACAAAAGAAACATTTTCCATTTTTCGAGTGCACCAAATGAGGTTTTTTTGTGAAGAACCTACCAAATAATTATTGCAAAATTAGACCAAATCAATTTTATAAAATACTAGGCCATATTAAATGCACAATTGATTAAATAGTTTGGTGTAAAAAGTTTTGATCCACCTCTGGTGAAAAAGACAAATTCCCGCCGATTCAGTTGGAAGCGGGTCAAATTTGAACTGTAGATGCCTCGTAGTTTGCTCTTTATTTTTTTCAAAAATAATTTATAGGTACATAAGTATCTATTTAATCATAGAAACATCAAAAGTTTTCCAAGATTCAACCACTAGCTAGGAATGGTCAAGCCCGCCGTTTTGACCGCATTTTGAAACGGGCATAAAAAATTCAAAAAAAACAAAAAATTGGAAAACCTTCGCATTGTGTCATTATATATGACCAAGTTTCCAGGAAAAATAATAAACTTGTAATACGGAAATTATTTTAAAAAAGTGTTCTCAGAAACGAGCTATCACGTGTGGAGATCAATGGCTTTCAAGCCAAATGATCAATCTTATGGCCATATTCATGACATAGTTTGTTCAAATGATCTCATATTGTGCACAAGGGTGCATATTGAAATGGAAAACAATGTTGCCTAAGGAAGTTTTCTTTTTCTTTGGACGAAAGAACCATTTTCTATTTTTTGAGTGCCCAAAAGGAGGTTTTTTCGTGAAGGACCTCCCAAATAATTGTTGCAAAATTGGACCAAATCAATTTTCTAAAATACTAGGCCATATTTAATGCACAATTGACTAAATGGTTGGGTGTAAAAAGTTTTGATCCACCTCTGGTGAAAAAGACAAATTCCCGCCGATTCAATTGGAAGCGGGTCAAATTTGAACTGTAGCTGCCTCGTAGTTTGCTCTTTATTTTTTCCAAAAATCATTTATAGGTACATAAGTATCTATTTAATCAGAGAAACACCAAAAAAATTCCAAGATTCAACCACTAGCTAGGAACGGTCATTCCCGCCGTTTTGACCGCATTTTGAAACGGGCATAAAAAATTCAAAAAAATCAAAAAATTGAGAAACCTTCGCATTGTGTCATTATATGTGGCCAAGTTCCCAGGAAAAATAATAAACTTATAATATGGCAATTATTTTAAAAAAGTGTTCTCAGAAACGAGCTATCACGTGTGGAGATCAATGGCTTTCAAGTAAAATGATCAATCTGATGGCCACATTCATGGCATAGTTTGTTCAAATGATCTCATATTGTGCACAAGGGTGCATATTGGAATGGCAAACAATGTTGCCTAAGGAAGTTTTCTTTTTCTTTGGACGAAAGAACCATTTTCCATTTTTCGAGTGCCCAAAAGGAGGTTTTTTTGTGAAGGACCTCCCAAATAATTGTTGCAAAATTGGACCAAATCATTTTTCTAAAATACTAGGACAAATTTAATTCACAATTGACCAAATGGTTGGGTGTCAAAAGTTTTGATCCACCTCTGGTGAAAAAGACAAATTCCCGCCGATTCAGTTGGAAGCGGGTCAAATTTGAACTGCATCTGCCTCATAGTTTACTATTTATTTTTTCCAAAAATCATTTATAGTTATATAAGTACCTATTTAATTATAAATACATGGTTTGGTGGCGATACGTTGAGGTTTGGACGGTGGCCGAGGCCCCCAACTCTAGAGCGCGTAAACTCGCATGCCCGCCGCGTGGTCACCGCGTGACCGTGGCGTTGCCATGTGTTCTGGGCAGCCTAGGCATGTCTAGTGGGTTGGGCACTCCCCAGGTAGGTGCTAGGAAGAAATTTACAACATAACATTCTCACGAGGAGACCGATCGATGCTCAAACATGAATTAGCAGCCAAGTGTTTGATTAGCGGTACGGGAAATGTACATGGATAATGGGCGTGAGTTTTGGCTGAGGATGATCAGTTACTAAGAAGACTGTCTTCACAAATTTTCAGCTCAAAAGGAGAAGCCTAGGTGGTACTTGCTTTGCAAACTACCACACTGGACATAACTACAAATGTTGAAGCTCGGCTCAAAATAATGAATGGATTGAGCTGGCATTTGGTGGAGGATGGTTATTTGGGCATAGGAAAGCACTATAGAAAATGGATACTATTTGGACATGTCAAAGTGGTACTTCCTTCACAAACTGCTGCTCTGAACAGAATAGGAAAATAAATATTGTTGAGTTATTTTTCAACTAGGCAAGGAAGGGTTTTGACATATTTGATGAAGATATTATCCAAACAATTTATGAGAATTATTTGGGAATTTTTGGAATAACAAAAATATTGGTTGCTTCACAACCTAGGGCAAAAACTGCCACATGGACATGACACATAGGCAAAACTGATGAGATGGCGCCTAGTCATCACAACCCACCACAATCTACAAGGCTATGACCATCTATATTGGTCGTTAACAACTAGAAATAAGGCAGCGGACCAGCCCTGTTTGCTTTGTGACCATTTTGTGTAAGGAAATTACGACCTTTCTGACCAAAATGGTCGCAATGGTTTAGGGTTTGGAGCCCCCCGAACAGCTTTTGACCAATTGGTCTCAAATGGTCATAGATCTATGACCAATTCTTTCAGGGTCACTGACAGAAGGTCACTAGTTGACATATTTCTTGTAGTGTGGGAGCCTGGTAGGTATTCCGATTTTGATCTGATTAATGTTGTATAGTAATGGCAATGAAACAGTGTAATTCTTTATGTACAAAATCGATGGTTTCTTGTGAAATGCAGAAAACATATTGTGAAATTATGTGGTCCAAATGGGTCCTAACTGTGCAAATGAGGAGCTGAAGGTGGTGTGCTTGCACACTAAGGTTGTTCTAGGTCATGCATATTAGGTGACCACTAAACCTCTTATATTAACAAGTTCTTCAACGTATACTGCAAAATGTTTATTGTGTATTTGAAATTTGTTTAGTGTTTTATAACAAAAAATTATACTCTTTTCAAAAATTGGTTGCACATGAGCAACCTCGCGCGTACCCCTGCGGCGCCAGATCGAGTGTTTGGCCCGGCTATTGTGTTTTATCTCCACCAGTGTTGGGAAGGTGAACCTACCCTAAACCAACTTTTCGTTCTCCTTTCGGTTTTTTCTTTCTTTTTCTTTTTCCTTATTTTTTATTTATGTTCTTTTTTCTCTTTTATGTTTCCTTCTTCATTCCCTTTTTCTTTTTTCTTTCTATTTCTCTAATTATACTTTTGCCTTTTCATTTTGTGCTAACAATTTTCTGGTTTCTAAACTTTTTTTAAAAATCATGAACATTCTACCAATTTTCATGAATATTGTTTAAATTTGTGAACATTTTATGAATTCATAAACTGTTTCATAAATTTATGAACAATTTTTTGAAATTCGTTAACAGTTTTTAAGCTCATCAATATTTTCTGAATCAGCGGACATTTTTTGTAAATTCGTAAAAAAATTCGAAATTCACCAACATTTTATTTTATTTTGAGGAATTGTTTTTGAAATGCATTATCATTTTTGGATTATCATGAATATTTTTGAATCGATGAACTTTTTTATAATTTAGAACATAAATTTTCCAAAAATTCATGAATGGTTTTCGAATTTCTGAACATTTTTTTAGAATAAGTGAACATTTTGTCAAAATCGTCAACGTGTTTTATTCCAAGAAGCATTTTGTGATTTCTCTAACAAATTTTCAAAATTCACTGATATATTTGGATTTTTTATGAAATGACAACAAACATTTAAAGAAGAAAATGCTGAAACAGAAAAAAACAGAAGGCAAAAAAAAAAGAAATACAATCAAGGTCGGCTTCCAGCACCGCGTATGGGCCGGCTCAATAGGGCGTGCGGGAGGGTAGCGTGTGTGCGTTGGCTTCTTCGCCAGCGTCACGCGCTGTATAGGAGCTCCCGGGAATCATATAGGGACTCTCGCTGCTTTTGTGTCCCTCATTTTGAGCACCGCTACAACATGGTAGGAAACCCCCAGGCTCCTAGCGCATACTTTTTCGGCCTGCCCATGACCGGGACGAGCGCCACGGTTATTTTTCTTTTGTTTTTTTATTATTTTTCTTCATTAAAAATTGTCCTGGATTTCAAACAAAAAATTGAATTTAGAAAACTTCATGAATTTGGAAATGAATGCAATAATTGTTTGTTAGTTCAAAAAAATCTTCTCAATTTTGAAAGTTGCTCATCATTTATAAAAAAATGTGTGAGAATTGATAAAATGTTCAAAATATTACAAACACTTGTAAATTCAAGAAATGTTACTGTGTTTTGACGAAATGTTAAAGAATTTCACCAATTTCAAAAATTGTTCGTGGATTTGTAAAAAATATATTCATGATTTTAAAATATGCCGCGCGATTTGTAAAACAGTGTTCGCGATTTCAAATAAAAATCTTGGTTTCGAAAATGATTCATAGTTCAAAAGAATGTTTGCAAAATGAAAAAGAACAAGAAAGATAAAAGGATAAATAAAACAAAAATAAATAATAAATAAGAAAGAAAAAAGAAAGGTTATCAAAAATAAAAAATAAAAGGAAAAGGAAAAAAAACAAAAAAGTGAAGAAAAACAAAAAAACTGGTGTGGGAAGGTTTGGTTCTATAAGTGGGCGAACCCAATATCGTTATTGCATTACCTAGTGTGCGTATGGTCGATATCAATTGACCTACAAGGTAGGCGGCAAACCCTATTCAGCAATGCAAGCACGGGTTAAGGGCAATTTTCCTGACGGGCGCCTGCAGCCGCGTTAACTGGGCTGGCCCATATATGTGTTTTAATCTGTGGATTTTTTCCTTCTATTCCAAGAGCACAAAAAGAAGTCCGTGTGGTGTGAGTCGAACCAGCGATTTCCTGTTTTGAGGCCCAGTGCGCTAACCAACGTGCCACACAACTTCATCTGATATTGCTCATCTTTCTATTCTTTTGTTACTTTTAGTTGTCCCTTTCTTTTTACCATTTTCTTTCTTCTTCTTCTTGGTTTGATGAAATTTTTTATGCGGGATTGATGAACTTTGTTGTAAAAGTTGCTGAACTATTTTCTGAATTTCAATTATTATTTTTTCAAATTTGATGAACCTAATTCATATTCGATGAACTTTTTTCAAATTCGATGAACTTTTTCTCAAAGTTGTTAATTTTCGTTTCAAATTTTATGTTTTTTTAAATCTATGATTTTTTTTGCAAAATTGATGAACTTTTTCTCGAAATCATTGATTTTTGTTGAACTTTTTTTAAAATGTATGATCTTTTTCAAATTCGATGATCTTTTTTAAACTCGGTGATTTATTTTCAAATTTTGGGAACTTTTTTAAACTCGGTGATTTATTTTAAAATCTATGAACTTTTTCAAAAATTTGGGAACTTTTTCGAAATTTATTTTCAAAACCGATCAATTTTTCAAATTCGATGAACATTTTTTAAAGTCGGTGATTTATTTTCGAATTTTGGGAACTTTTTTTTTGCACTTGCGAACTTTTCTGAATACACGAACAGTTTTTCCAATTCTTCTACATTGCTATGTCTTTTTTTTCTATTTAGGCATGATCACCAGGTGTTCTTGTATTATCTTGATTCGTTGTGTTGTTGTGCATGTGACGGTAACTTGCATGAGTGATTGCAGATGATGGACTCTAACCGTACATACATAGGTACGTATCCTACTCTTTGATTGCAAGAGAAATCAACTAGTCCTCGGGAGGTACCGACTGAACCTGACCCTCTTCGATCTGCTCGAAACAGAACGCAACACGCTCGAGCGATCGAGGGACCAGGCGGCGGGGCAAGTTACATGGGCCGGACTACGATTTGGCGGCTGTGAGCGCCAGCTCTCTTTAGCTGGCGCCTAGAGCGCCAACTAGGAGCACCCTACAAGGTACATAGGGAATGAGAGGGCTACAGTACAAATCCCTATTTGCCGCGCGTTGCGGCAAATTGTTGCCGCATCGCACAGAGGGAGGCGCACCAGCGAAGCGACTGGCCGGCCCATTCGTCCAGTTCGTTCGTTCCGGTTTGGAACCTTTTTTTCTCCTGATTTTAGTGTCTCTTTTTTACTATTTCCGTATTCTTCTGTTAGCTTTTTGTTTTTTTTCTTGTTTTCAGGTTTATTTTATTTTTTTCAAAAATTGTTCGGAAATTTCAAATATTGTTCGAAAATCAAAATTTTCTTCCTATTTTCAAATTATGTTCAAAATTTTAAAAAATGTATGCTAATTTGAAATAAAATGCTTATAATTTCTAAATAAATTGCGGTTTCTGAAGATTTTGTTGGATTCACAAAAAATGTTGAAAATTTTGAAAAAATTTCCCATTTTGTATATTTGTTCACAAATTTTTAAAAATGTTTCCATTTTAAAAATTTGTTCATAAATTTTAAAAATGGTCCTGTTCTTTAAATAAAAAAATTTCGAATTTAAAATATTTGTTCCCATTCTCGCAAATTGTTGACCTATCCAAAAAAAATCTTAACTTTTTCTCTTTCTCAAAATTTGTTCACAAATCCAAAAAAAATGTTCGCTTTTCCAAATTTTCTTCCTAGTTTCAAAAATTATTTCCATTTTTCAAAAAAATTCACATTTTCTATTTTGGTTGAGAATTTTATAAAAAAATTATTGCTTTTCAAAAATTGTTCACAAATTTAAGAAATGTTCGCATTGTAAAAAAAATTCAAAATTATAGACCTGTCGTGGCTTACAGTACTTATCTTGAGAACTCCGTCATTTTACTGGAGAAGCTTTCGTGGTGCAATGGCTAGCCTGGAGTAGCCTACGCGAGAGGTCCCTTGTTTGATTCTCCAGCAGAACACACTATTTTTAGCGTTGCTATAGAACTCACGTTTTTGTCGAGCATGTTAGAGAACGGGCGCTGCTAATGGGCGGGCCCACTAGATCGTCCCTGTGGCAATTGCCGGCATTTTGTCGCAGAATGCGAAAAATAGGAGGTCTCCGCTACACCCATGTTGCTCACGTGCTCCCCCCTCCGTGGGCCTGCCCACATAGCGAAAAGCAGCCGTTATTTCCTATGGGCGAGTTCTTCTAAATAAAATTCTCTTGCAAGCGAGTGGATTCAACTTTTTTACTTTTTGATATTTTCACTTTGTTTTTATTTATGTCATTTATATTTTAGTAGACAATATTCATGAATATAAAAGAATATGTACATGGTATAAAAAATATTCACGAATATTTTTCAATAAAATTGACTTTGTAAGTTTTTCATTTTTTTGTATTAATACATAAAATGTTGACTAGAAAATAAAATTATTGTGATTTTTTGAAAATATTCACAAATTCATAGCTATAGGTGAATCATAAAAATATTCAAGGTTCAATTTTTTTTAAAAAGTTCACAAATAAGAAAAGTAAAGAAAATGAATGTAAAGTGGAATAAAAGAAGAAAAGGAAAATCAGGAAACACAGAAAAAAACAGACGAAACCTTCCCATGACGCCTGAAGTTCTCCCTAACTCCAGCTGGGAGATTTCTTCTGATGTTTGCAACGATAATAATTGACGGACTGTTCGTATCTTTTTTTTGAGGAATATCACGCTTTATTGGTCAAGTATAATCAAGAGAGGTTACATGAAAAATAGAGTCACTAGAGGACTCACAGGATCTAGCTTTGCTGGACTGTTCATATCTCTTTGGTATGCCACAATACATCTAGCCAATAAAGTTACATTTAAGGACAAGCACTTGTATTTTTCTCTTGTTTGTGGGAGTTGGGTAGAAAGAAATTAGATTGAAATGAGGACATGTGTTTTGATGAAATATGCTATCAAGTTTTCACTTTTATTGGTATGAAAATTAAATACACCATGCCTTGGAGACAAACTATATAGGGGAATAATACAAAGATTTTATTTGCTGGTCCAGCACGCTCCCGTCGCGAACCTAGCGCCGCCGCCGCCACCAAAATCTCATTTGCCGCCGGCGATCTCCTCTCCATCCTCTCATCACCTCCCGAGGCTGTCGCGCGACTGCCAATGACGGGGGCGGCGGGGTGGTCCTTGTCGTGAGTTCCTTTTGTACAGATATGGTGGCAGGGCCATCCTCCACCATTGCTTCGGGATGCATGCGGCAGAGATCCGCGCGGGTGTCCTGGGCGTGTGGGTTGTCTGACGTCGACAGCGCAGCAGTGAGGGCTCCTCCGGCGTTGGTGGTCCACCCATGCAGGGTGGCGGTTCCAGGCGACGGTGACACCCCCCCCCCCCATGGGGGCAACACCTTTGGGGTACTACATCGTCCGAAGGGACAAGTGATTGGCTTCAGTGGTTAGGCACAGGTCTCCGCATGCTGGATGACGGTGGAGGTGGATCTGGCGGTCCAGGTGGGTATGGACATGATTTTGCTAGCGAAAGCTTGGTTCGGCCTCAGCCTGGACCATCAACAACGGCGCCCGCGGGCGTCGTTACCTTGTTGGAGGCTTCGTGGGGCGATGTGCCTTTGTTGCGTGCCCCAGGGGAAATCCTAGATTCAGGCTTTTTGGATCAGGTGATGGCGAGATTCCTGCGTCGTAACACCCCCCCCCCCCCATGGGGGCAACATCTTTGGGGTACTACATCGTCCGAAGGGACAAGTGATTGGCTTCAGTGGTTAGGCACAGTTCTCCGCATGCTTCTCGTGCGGTGACCAAGGTGGAGCGGCGTGGCATCTACAGACTACAGTATCAACGATGATGAATCTTGGCGGCAAGGTGAAGCGGGGTCTCAGCGCTGGATACCGTTTAATGGGCTTGCACAGTTGGCTGACAGTGTCCGACGTAGTGGTGGCGTCAATGGAGAAAGCGTCTTGCAAGATCAGTGCATTGATTACTCGTGATGATGGGACTGCAAAAGATGACAGATTCAGATTCTACAACATGCGCATGCGGTGCACGCTGAGGAGCTGCTAGACCGGTTGATGGTCCCGGCTAGCCGGCAGGCGGCTTGGTGAGGCCACATGATATCTTATTGTGCGTGACACCAGCTCAGGTCACATCATCAACCTTGGTAGGCCGGTAGTTTTAGCCAGGAAGGTGGCTTTGGGTTACTTTATGTATTTATTTTGTAAGGCTTTATTGAATAATGCAAGATAGATGCCTGTGTGCATCACTTGATGTCGAGGCCGGAGTAATCCTCCTTTAAAAAAAAATATGCCTTGAAGACAAATTATATATAGGAACAAGACCAAGATTTTATTTGTCTTTGTCTTCTTCAAATATGACCAGGCCCATCAGTCTTTGAAAGAGACACATTTCCAAACCATGAAGTGCTATTTTGGATATCATATAACTACACAGATTATCCTCGGCAACTTGCAAATCCTTCTCCATTGTATTGTTTGTAAAAAATAGATACAACACATGCTTTGAAGATAAAATTCAGGCAACCGAATACAAAAAGCGCCATGGTGTCCATTATTGGTGTACAATATATCCAACCATTTTTAAGAGAGAACCTAACGACCTATGATTTGTCAGTATTTGGTAAACAGTAGATTCTGCCTGATCAATTTTCCTCTGTGTTTACATTGGTCTGTATGTTCGCCAATACAAATATATACTTCATTGTGCATAGATGGACACAGTCATAGGCTCATAGCACTGTGTCCACACCTCCCTTGTTTCCCTGCTGATATGTGAAGTCGAGCGGCTGTGTATGTGGTGTTCACTAATACTAGCATATGACGCACCTTTCACTTAATGTTATTTCCCAATCAGCCTTTTTGAAAGGATATGATAGGAATCTTTAATTCTGTTGGAGAACAACAAATCAGCATCTAAAATCTGAACATAAGTTTCACAATGTCTGGGTAATAATTTTTTTTGACATGTGATTATCTATTCATGGGAGGATTTGAGGTGCGCGGAGGGGCTGGAGGAGATTAATCTATTTTAGAAAAATCAGGAGCTCATGCAATCCCGATTTCCACGGTCATGCCCAAAGTGGGAGGTACGGGCGTAGTTCTTGACCTTGCTGCCGACATGGTATGTTTGCATGAGCCGTCCAAGAGTACCCCCGACAATAACACGGATAACCGCATGATGCAAAGCTCTCGTGAATATTCTTTATGAAGGGCTCAATTTTCTTTTCTGTTTAATGG
>NC_041381.1:26151321-26160059 GCF_002162155.2 Triticum dicoccoides | reverse complement strand
TGAACATCTAGAGGAATTCTTGCGTGAAGGGCTTGGATAATTTTAAAATAGGCATTTCATTTTGACAAACAAAATCTGATCAATGTCTCTTAACACCTCTTTGTATTTCCATAGCAGCGCATGGACACCCCTACTAGTATGTAAGTAAAATTCCAATTATTGTTATTGATCCTGGTTTTATTCTGTGTTGTGTGATGCATTGTGGGATGTTATTTGGGTGAATGCTACAGAACGATGTTACTTGGGTGAATGCTACAGAACAACCCATTGAGGGAAGAAGTTATCAGGACCTTCTGCTTGGCATCATACGCACAAAACCCTTATCCATTCTAGCTTTTAGTTTTGGTGCTACACCCACCGCTACATTCACTAAACAGTTGGCACTAATGATAACATGCACACCTGGTGCAAGTTATCCGCCATCGTGAATCACCAGCCCTAAGTGTGAATACCGATCTACAGGCTCCACCCTGGCAATTGATCGACCTTGGATGAGCATAACTTCATTGTTGCCAAGCAATCTAGAATTTTAGTATATGCTCTTCATACTATGAACATTAGTATATGAAATGGTAGCAATGCAACTCACATGAAGAGACAAGTGGCCCTTCATGTGAATATATGCTAGAGAAAATCAATCAAAAATAACAAAACAGAAGTATAAAGTTTTACGCTTCTTGCAAGTCGCGTCAAACAAAAGGAATAAATTGACTAAGCCTCTGGTCTTCACATATATTTTAAAAAGATACTGCTCCTACTCCAACCATTTTTTATGGGATTCGTTATCTGCATCTTTTATTATTGAAATTATTTTTGGCAGTTTCAAAGCAAGTAGAACTCCAATTGATATAGAAATTTTCTAAGTGATATGGTTGTGTCGTAAGAACATATAGGTTTGGCATAATGGGATAAGCTAGAGCATATACTTGCTGGCCTTCGCATGTCTGCATAGAGTTGGAACAACTCCTGGACACACTATATTATTTCAACATTTTAATAGGTCCGAGCTACCATATATTTTTTTACTAGATGATCACACCTCTAGCGATTCAGGTCTCGTGGATAATATATTATACGCTAGCTGTGTATAGATAGAGCTGGCTCTCTATCAGGAGCACATGATATGATATTATGTTGTTTGAGCACATGGGGCAAATAGACCATGTCCTAGATATTACATGGTTTAATAGTTTCTACTTCCTGATGTGAAAAGTTTGTGGCAAAAAAGGTAGCAACGCACAAGGCATGAAGTACATAAAAATGGAAAAGTTAGCAAGTAGGTCATCTATTTAGGTATACACTCCGGATAATCTATAAGATATGCAAAATAAGACTATGCTTCCTCCGAGGCTAGTCAAACAGAAGTAATATAATGACTAGGTGTTTTTCAAGAGCCGTCCGGTAGAACCCTCGGCAAGCACATGATGCTAAGCTCTCCCCGAGATTTGAATTCACAGGCATAATTTTCCTTTTTGTTTCTTAGTGTCCTAAATGGTATATAAATTCATGAACACATATGTCATCTGCCAGAGCAAATTGTCGGGAGAAAGTCTTGAATAATGTTCAAAAATGCCTTTCAATTTGGCGAAAAAGATCTGATCAATGTCTCTTAACACCTTTTTATTATTCCGTAGCATCGCACGGGCATCGTACTAGCATGCAAGGAAAATTACAAATGTGATTGTAGCTTAATCTTGGTTTTATTTTGTGTTGTGCCTAGTGGGATGTTATTTTGGGTGAATGCGACATAACAAATCATTGAGAGAGGCAGTTATCAGGACCTATGTTTTCCATGTACAGAATCCTTACCCATTAAACTAGAAAGATGGTATGGAAGAGCAAATGCGCGACCAATGAAACTTCTCATCCATCATGAATCACCATCCCTAAGCGTGAATGCAGGTATACAGGCTCCATCCTCTCGGCCAATCCTCTGCCATAGGCTGCTGCCAGGCTAGCAGGATTTCAGTAGTTTCAGTATTTTGTACTTCATTGTGTGAACATTATTAGTATAAGAAATGCTAGCAACGGAACTGGCATGAAGAAACTCCATTGAAAATTTAGCATTAGCTCCTTTATGTGATTGTATGTCCTACATAAATAATCAGATAATAAAAAAGATGCAAAACTATATACACTTATACAGCTTCCAAGGCCAGTCAAACAAAAGGAATAAAATGACTATGCTTCTAGTCTTCTCATATATTTTGGAAGCAAACTACCCCGTGCATTCTTTTAAGAGGGTCCTTGTCCCCATCTTTATTATTGACAGTACATTTGGCGTCATCGAAGGCAACTTGTACGCCAGTTAATATATACTCCCTCCGTTTCTAAATATTTGTCTTTCTAGCCATCTCAAATGGACTGCAACATACGGATGTATGTAGACATATTTTAGAGTGTAGATTCATTCATTTTACTCCGTATGTAGTCACTTGTTGAAATCTCTAGAAAGACAATTATTTGGGAACAGAAGGAGTAATTGATTTGGTCGTAAGAGCATACTTGCTGGCATTCACATGCATGCATGGGGTTGGAGTAACACCTAAGCACACTGGCCGTATTGCATAAAATATGTAACAGGTCCGAACCACCATATATTCTGTCTTAGATGATCACCCCTTCCAGGATTGAACAGCTGTTCAGGTCTTATAGATAATATAGTTAGGCGATGGTACTGTATAGAAGTGTGAGCAAAGTGTGCTAAGAGAAGCCGAAGATAAGCCTGGAATGTGAATAGAGCAGCTAACGAAGTGAATATTCTTGCAATCTTTAGCTTGCCCTACTGACCCCACGGTGTACGATAAGAAAACCAATATTCACAGTTGGTACATGACCCTCTCCACATGGGATTACAACAAATCTCATGTAGGGGCCAATGGACCAAACCCTGGGGATCAGACAGTTTAGTATTTTGTACATCATGAAGTGAAAAGTTATGGCAGAAAAGGTAGCAATGCGTGTTGCATGCGACAGTGACAAGTAGCAGCAGGAAGGAGCTGGACGGGCATGGTGTCGCCCGCCGTGGCTGCGGCGACCCTCGAGCTCCACCGCGCCGCGTGCGGCACCTCCAGAACGGGGCTATGCGGCACTTGGAGCTCGGCCGCTCTGCACGCAGGAGCTGGGACGCCCTCGAGCTCGCCAGACCAATGCCGGCCGGCTCCGGCAACGAGCTCGTCGGCAGGGAGAGCGTCCTGCAGCTCCGGCACGGCGAGGAGGGCGCAGGCGTCCTGCAGCTCCGGCAGGTCGCCACACCAGGCAGCTGCGTAGACGAGCCCCGCCGCCGCTCCCGGATGTCCTGCTCACGGCGGAGTAGAGCGAGGTCCGGTGGCCCAGCCGGAGCAGCTGCTCCACGTCCCCGGCATCCCTCTCTGGCGCACTTTGCCATGTCCCTGTACGCACGCTGCCGGCGACGACATTAGCTGGAGCGAGGAGGGAAGCCCGGTGGCGATTTGGATCGTGCAGGGGAGGGATTGGGAGGAAGGTTCTTTTTGTAAATATACCAGTCTAACGGTGTCTATCACGAACGTTATGCCACCTCATCAAATGCGGGACCCACATGTCATAATAGAGGTTAAAATGCCCGAACAGAAGGTTAGGTGGTTTCTGCAAATGATTAGGACAAAAAACAGTGTCAAATTCGTAGAAGAGTCTTTTCTGCAACACGACGCTTCAATGTGATGGTTTTCTGAAATTCACTCAATATCTAAGATATGGTCATGTGATAGCATGTTGGGGGGATTCTCCGTCTGCCAACGTCCCTCAAGTCACTGTGCATTAACAGCCACAGTGGGTTGACATCGCTGGAGTTTCTGCTGAGAGAGCACCCCCATTCATTCGAATCCCTGAGTCTTGTTGGCTGCAGTACCCTGACATCCCTGCCGAATGAGCCACAAGCATACATGTCTCACACGGCTTGAAATTAAAGGCTGTCCAACAATAAAGAAGCTCCCTAGATGCCTGCAGCAGCAACTAGGCAACATCAAATACAAAGGATTGGATGCCCGTTATGAAGGTATGTAAGTTTGTACTAATGACCGTCTTTGCCACATTTTAATCAACAAATGCAGTCATCCATGCCATGTCACAGCACCTTCGTAGTACAAGTTTGTTCTCCATTAATTGTTTTAATTCATATGGAATAGTTTTTCATGTTACGTTTTAGTTTGTATGAGTTTGTTCTGACATCATTTGTGATGTGTGCAATAATGGCATTTAAACCAAAGACATGGAAGGAAATACCAAGAGTACTCCGTGCACATGCCGCTGAGCGGAGGCAATCAAAGGCTGTGCAGGCTTTTAGAGCAAAAAAGCGTGCCGCTGGCTAGTTAAGCGAGAATTCAGCATGTCATGATTGTAATAAATCATCTTTGTTGAGCTTTGATCCTTTATCTCGTTCAGATTCAGACATTTGTAGTTTGAATTTATAATCTCCTACAACATTCCCCAGATATCGTAGAAGCTAGGACAGGTTGGGGAGCAATCTGCAAAAGTAGATGTTTGAGTATACTAAAAAGAAGTTGCTGATTACTAACATGTTGTCTGCTTCTTCTATTGCTGCTGTCCACACCTGTGGACATTATATATGGAAGGTGCACTTATGTGATGTTTACTGAACTCGTGTGAAATTTTGAGATGATGATGTTTACTCAACTCGTGTGAAATTTTGAGATGATGATGTTTACTCAACTCGTGTGCGGATGATCAGGAGATGGAGGCTGCTGTGCCCACAGAAAAGAAGGGAAGAGAAATGTTTGGGTTTGGAAAATGGAGATTCGCCCAGGACAATGGCTAGCTGTTACAAATCTGAAATCTGGTATCTTTCTTTCTAGAGCTGTTTTATAGCAGCGCCCTTGTTGTTTGAAAGCTCTACTGTAAATTCTGCAGAACAGACTTTGTTTCATTCAGACTCAAAGAACGCATAGAAGCCAAGGAAAGCTTGAAGAGTCACTGTTCGCTATATTCTCACGGCATCATGCCAAAAATTGCTCCCTATCCTCACATGCTCAGTAGTACCGGATGGAAAAACTCGGAACTACGGGGCTATGAAAACAGAGGAGCTGAGTGGCTAGAGTGGAATACTTGAGGATTTTTGGTTGAGGATCTTATCTTGGAGTTCAACCATCAATCTTTTACTTGTGCCCCTCTTGATACTACGGATGTCCTACACTCAATGTAAATCTTGGATTCACCAAAAAAAATATAAAGTACATGCCAAGTGATATCAAACGAATTAGCACACAAAGCTAGTTCAGAGATGGATAATGGCACAATACAAAACAAAATCTGCCAAAAGCGAAGGAAAGCTTGAAGAGCAATCACTGTTCCCTGTACTCTCAGGGCATCATGCCAAAAATTGTCCATCCATTGGCAGACAAACCTGATTCCAAGCTACTACTCGATAGTGCCCCCCCTTAATATCAAACCCTCGCCGCAGGAATTAATATATCCTCTGCATATCCTGTCCAGGCACTTGAACTTGACACCCAAGGCAGCATGTAAAGCCATAAAATACGGCAGACCGCAACTATTCATCCATGTCACATAAAAATGTTCATGCATGTCAAATAAAATTTACATGCACCTTCTAAAAAGTGTTTAGATAGATAAAAGATAATCAGATGACAAAAATAATATTGTTTTGAAACATGTTCCAGAATGCATGAAAATACGTTTATGTATTGCAGAAAAATGTTCACATATCTAGTTAAAATATATTATATATTCCACACAATATAAACAAACTCTTTAATTTTTTATTTCATAGTTGTCTTAAAAAGAATTTTGAACACGGTGCCAAATATTATTTACTTTCCTCATAATTTATAGGGTAACCACAATTGACTAGGTTCTATTGAAACAAACGGAAAACTACAAAATAAAAGGATAAAAGTATTTAAGATAAATACGAAATGAACAGAAGTAAAAATGAAAGAAAGAAAACATCATGATTAGAAAAATAAAACAAGAGGGGAAATTGAAAGAACTACAAAAGAAACAAAAGATGCACATGAGATACAGTGTTGACACAACTTCTAAAAAAGGTTTCGACAGATAAAAGATATGCCAAATAGTAAAACTTGTTTCGAAATATGTTCCACCATCCATCAAAATAAGTTCATGCATTTAATAAATATGTTCACATATCTGTGTGAAAATATTTAGTATCCCACGAACAAAGATAATATGTTCCATTGCTTTTAAATTTTAATTTTATTTGAACAAGTTTTAGTTATGTACCAAAAAAATTATAAGATAACTGTAACTGATTAGTAACTAGTGAAACACGTAAAAAAATAAAAAAGTAAATGAAAATTAATCAAGAAAATAAATATGAAAAAGGGAAAACTAAATAAAGAAGGAACGAAAATATGATACAAAATGAATAAAATAAAATAAAAGGAAAATGATCAAATTTAATTTAAATATATAAAAAGTATAAAATGAATCCAAAACTATCACTACTAAAAAGGGAACTGTTAACTAGGCCGAGCCAATAAGAACGGGGTGTGGGTGAAGGTTCCTTCACTCCTGCAACAAATGTAATCTAGGAAAACCGTAAAACTCGTCATTTTGGTCTTAGCGTGCTATTTTTTGATCTTCATATTTTCTTAGCCAACAAGTCTCATAGGTCAAGGTCATGACACTATTATGTCATGTCACTAAATATTATCTTTCCTACTTTTTTTTGCTATATAGCCAACGACTTTTAGGTGCGTCGACACTTTTAGGTCGAGAAGACCCACTGGTCATGGTCACGCATATTATGACACAATCAAATCTAATCTTTGTGTGAGATATAGCGATTGTTTTAGGGGCCTATACATTTTTATGTTGACGAGACACACGAGTGTCACACTCACTGGGGAATGTCTATATGTTGCTTGCTGTGAACTGCTGGCCCAGTTAGCGTTGATGTTGGTCGCTAGCCTCTGACTAGCTTCGTAGAAGATTTGCTGATTTTTTTTCTCAATTTTGTTTTATTTATTTTTTATTGCACGCATTTCTTTTTAATGTTTATTTTTATTTTTTTCTTTTCCCCTATTTTCACCTTTTGTTTTTCAAAAAAGTTCAAATATTTTTAAAACACAAAATTGATTTTTCAAAAAACACGATGAACATTTTTTAAACATACAATGAACATTCTAAAAAGTATGATGAACATTTTTAAAATACACAATGGAAATTATTTCAATACATGATGAACATTTTCTAATACATGATAAACATTTTATAAATATGCATTGAACATTTATTAAATATCATGATGAGCATTTTCAAAAATAAGGCAAACACTTTTGATGTATATGATAATTTTTTTGCAATGATGGATAGTTTTTTAATACACGATGAACATTTTTTGAATACCCAACGAACGTTTTCAATACAATATAAAAAACTAATAAATTTTAACAAATTTTTTAATATACAAGGAACATACTTAATACACCATAAACATTTTGAATACACAGTAATAATTTTTTCATACAAGATGAACATTTGTTAATACACTATAAACTTTTCAATAAACTATACAAATATTTTTTAAATAAATGATGAACTTTTTTGGTAACAAGGTAAATATTTTTTAATACAAAATTAATTTTTTTTAAATCATGAAAAACCATGAACATTTTTCAATACACGATGAACATTCTTTTAAAATACGTGATGAACATTTTAATAAACTGTAAACTTTTTTTATATAGGCCGCAATCATTTTTTTAATATGCAATGAGCATTTTTTAATACACGATGAACATTTTTTCAAATACATGATAACCATTTGTAATACACCATGCACATTTTTAGTACATGGCAAACCATTTTTAAAACACGATAAGCATGTTTTAATAGAAACGAAAAAAGAAAAAGAGACAAACAAAGACGAAAAATAAAAAGTGGAAGAAAAAAATAAGCAGAAAATGAAAGGTAGAGAAAAAATAAAACAGAAAAGCTAAAAAGAAGTGAAAAACACAAAAAAAAGCAATTAAAAAATAAAACCAGGAAAATTAAATGTTCAAAAACTTATTAAACCTGGTTCCCGAAAAACAAAACAGAAAGAAACCGCTGCAACCTTTCCTGTAACTGGGTCGGCCCACTTCAAGAGCGTTGTAGGCAAGGTATAGTACTGGCGCACTCACGGATCTAAAATTGCAAACCTCGTTACCGAAATCACTAATTAAGGAGTACTCCTTGCGGAGATCACTCCAACTTCCCCAGGTTGCGACAAGTGGCGCACAGGTTGCGACAAGTGGCACACATCGCGCCACTTGTCGCAACCTGGGAGTTTTTCCTTTTTTCGTAAATCCGTTTATTCAAAACCTTTTATTTCTTAAACCGTGCGTCCAAATCTCCAACCGCTTTCACCGTTGGATTCCTCGCGTCGAGATCTTCAAAACTAGATCCCATGTTGATAGGTTTTGGCGAACTTTTTTTTTACGAAAAAACAGACGGAAAAAACCGACGAAAAAAACGAACCGGGAACACGGGTTTTTTTCCCCTTTCCGATAGAGGCACGCCCGTGCCTCTGACGAAATCACAACCATGCCTCTCGCGGAAGCAAAATCGTGCCTCTCGCGAAAGAAAAAAAACAGAAAACGCTTTTTTTCCTTTTTGAAAGGGGCAGCCCGTGCCTCTCGTGAAAGCACGCCCGTGCCTCTCGCGGAAGCAAAACCGTGTCTCTCGCAAAAAAAAACAGAAAACGTGTTTTTTTCTTTCTGAAAGAGGCACGCCCG
>NC_041381.1:26133998-26150920 GCF_002162155.2 Triticum dicoccoides | reverse complement strand
CGCAAAGGAAAAAAAAACTAAAAACGCGTTTTTTCCCTTTTCGAAAGAGGCATGCCCGTGCCTCTCGCGAAAGCATGGCCATGCCTCTCGCGGAAGCAAAATTGTGCCTCTCGCTAAAGAAAAAAACAGAAAACATATTTTTTTTCTTTCCGAAAGCGAAAGCACAACCGTGCCTCTTGCGGAAGCAAAACCGTGCTTCTCACGAAAGGAAAAAAAAACAAAAAATGCGTTTTTTTCCCTTTTCGAAAGAGGAACGCCCGTGCCTCTCGCGAAAGCACAACCGTGCCTCTCGTGGAAGCAAAATCGTGCCTCTCACGAAAGGAAAAAAAATAAAAAATACGTTTTTTCCGTTTCCAAGAGGCACGGCCGTGCCTCTCACGAAAGCAGAACCGTGCCTCTCGCGAAAAAATGTGTTTTTTTGCGCAAAAATATATATTTTTTGGTCGAAAAGCTCGGGAAGAGCGGTGGAAAACCAAAACGTCAAAAAACTCCAAAAAACCGTTTAAAAAGCCAAAAACGCGTGCGGAAATATAAAAAAGACAAAATACGGAGGGAGCGCCCAGAGCGCGACACGTGGCGAATGGCTGAGAGCGCGCCAAGCGGCGCTGATCGTTGCGAGGCTCCCGAAGGAGCGCTCGTTAATTAGTTGCTCCCCTCATTACTTTGTTTTTTTGCTAGAATCAAATCTCGTTGCGTTAATGGTTTGCGCGGCCTGGATGGCATTTTGGGGCCCTAAAAATTTTTGCCTGGCCATCGGACGGCGACACTTAGTAGATGCTCGCTTGATGATATTACTCCGCTAACATCTCGTCGTCGCGTCCAATAATTATAGGATTACATGCAGTCATGCACCAGCTAATTCACCCAAATGTCCAAAACTACAGAGGGTGATAGACAGTACTGCAACAATAATATGGGATTTCTGGTTTTCGTTAGCTGCGTAACAAACCTAGAAGGAGAAAGTGCCGATTAGAAAAATACGAAAATGTTTGGCCATTCGCATGGAGGCCCACATGTGAGTGAAGAAATCCCATGACCCCATCCGTCCAGCAGCATCCTCTTTTATTAATAAATGTTCGCTGGACGATACTAATCCCCTAACGTTGCATGCAACCCAATCTAGAAATATCGAAATGTCTATTGTCATTAAAATAAAAGGTTCACTTGGGGGCCCACACGTGAGTGAGTGGACTCATATCCATGGATCTTTTTTTCCCCGCACCACGTCGCTTCTTGTTCCCCATAACAATCGTCTTTTTTTTCAACTAAAAAAACAAGCAATCGTCTTTTCCACTGCTCAAAAAAAGCAATCGTCTTTTCCGAAAGAAAAAATCGAATTAGTTCCCCACACCCACACTGACAGCACTATAGAATCATATTCCCACCCATTCATAAGCTTTGCTGCTTCCAGATCTCCCGAATTTCTCACAACTCCCACGCATCCGCGCTGCCACGACTTCCCTGGAGCTACCGCCGTCTTCGCCGGAGCCGCCCAGACTCCGGGGCTGCTGCTGCCCCTGTCGTCCCCTGCGCCGGTCAGGCTCTGGGGCTTCTGCTGCTGCCGCTACAGCGCCGGAGCTACTCGGCGTCCACGTGCCGGTGAGGACGAGCCGTGAAGGTGCCCTGTTCCGAGGTTGTTCCAACTAATCAGGTAACTATGGTTGCAAGATTGGATTTTTCTTGTGATTATTCGTTGAAGAATAGATGCAATACACATGCCTTGCTCAGACCATTCTCTTCTTCATCGATTTCTGCAGTGCACTTGTCTTGGTGGAGTTTCTTCCGAGCGTTGTAATGGCGGAGTTGGTGGTCACCATGGCGATCGAGCCATTGGTGTCCAAGCTGTTGGACAAGGCATCCAGCAACCTCCTGGACCAGTACAATGTGATGGAGGGAATGGAGGAGCAGCAGAAGACTCTCAAACGCAAGCTTCCGGCCATCCTTGACGTCATCGCCGACGCCGAATGAGGCGAATGAAGTGTTCGATGAATTCAAGTACGAAGCATTCCGCCGTGAAGCAAAGAAAAAGGGCCACTACAAAGAGCTTGGCTTCGATGTGATAAAACTCTCCCCTGCTCACAACCATGTTGCATCCCGTTACAAAATGGGTCGCAAGCTTTGCCTGATTCTACAAGCCATTGAGGTCCTCATAGCAGAGATGCAGGTCTTTGGGTTCAAGTATCAACCGCAGCCGCCGGTGTCCAAGGAGTGGAGGCAGACCGATTATATTATCACCGACCCGCAAGAAATTGCCAGCAAATCTAAAGACAAAGATAAGGCGGAAATTGTTGGTACACTACTTCGTCAAGCTAGTAATGCAGATCTCGCAGTGGTTGCCATCGTTGGAATGGGGGGCATTGGTAAGACCATATTAGCACAACTCATATATAATGAACCTGGAATTCAGAAGCATTTCCAGTTGTTGTTGTGGGTATGTATACCTTTGGTGTGAACTTCCTGGCCAAGAGTATAGTTGAAGCATCTCCCAAGAAAAATGATGATACAGACAAACCACCACTAGAGAGACTTCAGAAATTGGTCAGCGGGCAGAGGTATCTCCTTGTATTGGATGATGTCTGGAATAGAGAGGTCCATAAGTGGGAAAGGCTGAAGGACCATCTTAAGCATGGTGGCATGGGTAGTGCGGTGCTAACGACAACTCGTGATAAAGGATTTGCTGACATTATGGGTGCAGATACCCACCTTCTCAGTGGTTTGGAGGATAGATTCTTAAGGGAAATTATTGAGGCTGCATCATTCAGTTCCGAAAAAAAAGCCTCCTGAGCTAGTCAAGATGGTTGATCAGATTGTGAACAGATGTAGTGGCTCTCCTTTAGCTGCAAGTGCACTAGGCTCTATACTTCGTACTAAGACCAGCGTGAAAGAATGGAAGGCTATAGCATTTAGAAGCAGCATTTGCACTGATGAAACTGGAATCTTGCCAATACTCAAGCTTAGCTACAACGACTTGCCATCGCACATGAAGCAGTGCTTTGCTTTTTCTGCTATATTTCCGAAGGATTACAAGATTAATGTGGCGAAGCTGATCCAACTACGAATCGCAAACGACTTTATCTCGGAACACAAGGAAGATAGTCTTGAACCATTGGACAACTTATTTTCGATGAGCTTGCCTCAAGGTCATTCTTCATGGATATAGAGAAAAGTAAAAAAGACTGGGATTATTATTCCAGAAATACATGTAAAATCCATGATCTTATGCATGATATTGCGATGTCTCTTATGGAAAAGGAATGTGTTGTTGCAACTATGAAACCAAGTCAAATCGAGTTGCTTCCAGATACTGCTCGGCATTCATTTTTGTCATGTGAAGAAACAAAAAGTATTTTAAATGATTCTATGGAGAAAGGATCCCCATCTATCCAAACCCTGATATGCGACAGTTATGTGCAACGCCCATTGCAGCACCTATCAAAATACAACTCTTTGCGTGCCTTGAAGCTTTGGATAAGAACAAAATCATTTCCGCTGAAACCAAAGTATCTGCCTCACCTGAGGTACCTTGATCTCTCGTACAGTAATATCAAAGCACTTCCAGAAGATATAAGTATTCTATATAACCTACAAACGTTGGACCTTTCCTACTGCTCTTGTCTTGATCGACTTCCAAGGCAAATGAAGTATATGGTTTCCATCCGTCACCTCTACACTCAAGGATGTCCGGAGTTGAAGAGTATGCTTCCAGAACTTGGAAAACTCACAAAGCTGCAGACGCTCACATGTTTTGTAGCAGCAGTTACTGGCCCTTATTGCAGTGATGTTGGAGAGCTGCATGATTTGATCCTTGGTGGTCAGCTAGAGCTATGTCAGGTAGAGAATGTTACAGAAGCAGAGGCAAAAGTTTCAAATCTTGGAAATAAGAAGGATCTTAGAGAACTTACATTAAGATGGACTTCTATTTGCGAGAGCAAGGTGCTCGACAATTTCGATCCTCGTGATATGCTGCAGGTTCTCATAATAGATTCCTATGGAGGAAAGCGCATGGGTATGTTGCAAAACATGGTCGAGATCCATCTTTTTCATTGTGAAAGATTGCAATTTTTGTTCGGATTTGGTACAATCTTCACTTTTCTAAAATTGAAGGTGCCTATGCTAGAACATCTGTTGGGTTTTGAGGGATGGTGGGAAGTAAATGAGAGGCAAGAACAGACAATATTTCCTGTGCTTGAGAAGTTGTTTATTAGTAATTGTGAAAGTTGGTAACCTGAAGCACCATTGCTGCAAGGAACTTGTGGTGAAGGTGGCTATACATTGGCACACTCAGCGTTTCCTGCCTTAAAGGTGCTCAAAATGAAAAACTTGGAGAGCTTTCAAAGATGGGATGCAGTCGAAGAGAGTAAAGGAGAACATATATTGTTTCCTCAGCTTGAGAAACTATCAATTCAGAAATGCATGAAGCTGATAAATTTACCTGAAGCACCATTGCTTCAAGAACCATGTAGTGGAGGTGGTTATAGATTGCTACGATCAGCCTTTCCTGCCTTAAAGGTGCTCAAAATGAAACGCTTGGAGAGCTTTCAGAGATGGGATGCTGCTGCCGAAGGTGAACAATTTTTTTTTTCACAGCTTGAAAAACTATCAGTTCAGAAATGCCCAATGCTAATAGATTTACCCGAGGCACCAAAAATCAGTGTGCTGGAAACTAAAGATTGCAAGCAAGAGATCTTCCATTTTGTGGACAAATATTTGTCTTCACTAACCAATCTGATACTGAAGCTAGAATACAAAGAAACAACATTCAGAGGCTGAGTGCACTTCAGTTGTGCCCGTGGACAGCAAGGACAAATGGAACCAGAAATCCCCTATTATAGTTATGAAGTTAATATGTTGCAACTCATTCTTTGGAGCACGTGCACTAGAGCCATGGGACTATTTTGTACACCTTGAAAAGTTGGAATCATCTGGAATATTGGAGGAAATCAAAAGTATCCTGGTAACATTTACCGACTATAAATCTGTATTGGCTCATGATACTGAAAATAGAGTGTTGTGTACACTATTCCAGAGAGAAGTAAAGGACGGGGGAGAGAGCCTCATGGTGAAAGTCGAGAAAGAGCATTACATCCATGAAAAAGATTTGTGGATTGAAAATGAAGAATTTTTCAGTTATTCAATCAAAAAGCACTCGACAAATCTACCGTCAGTTGCTATTGTCTGTAAGTGATTTCTTTCTATAATTTAAGTCTCTAGCTCAGCTTGTTCATTGCCTGTTATTATACTCACTATATTCTTTTGTGTGGTATTATGCAGAATGAAGATTTTTGAATTGAAAAGAGCTGGAGTCTATGGCATTGGGTTCATTGACCCAAATACCGTTAATGAAGAAGTGTTGAGAAGGAACCCTAAAGACACTGGGAAAATGCTTCTAAGGTTTTTGAAGGCCCTAAAGTACAAACCAGAAATACTTTTACCTTGGAACTTCCAGTGAGTGTTATTGTCTTGTACTATAAATTCTATTTTTTGCTTATATATATATATATATATATATATATATATATATATATATATATATATATATATATATATATATATATACTCGATGTTAAGTGTAGTTGATGAGTTATGCATGCCCGCTTATACAAATCGTGTGCGTAGCTACCACTGGATCCTTCTAATCATTAGAGTTCACGATGAAACTGTTGAAGCACTGGACTCGCTAAGTAAAGACCCTGAAGATTACATAGCATTCGTTGCTCGAAAGACAATTTCAATCATTTATGCACTATGCCGGCTTCTTTATTAGTTCATTTCCTGATATCAAGTAAGTAATAACTCCTTTATTCATTTTGTTTGCCGGGCAGGGTTTGGAAACGTTCCATCAAAGAGGTCACCGGTGAATGGAAACCAGAGTTGAGATGGTGAAATCCCAAGGTAATTAAGTAGTATTAGCTACGTCCGTGCATCTCTTTAATTCTAGTTTCAATTCCATTGTCATGCTTCATTATTATCTTATTGAATTCTATTCTTGTAAAGTGCATGGGGCAGACACAGGGGATTAATCTATGTGCATATTACGTTTGCGGGAACATTCGCTTTATCACCGAAAGCAGCAAGAGTGCAAGAGATCTTTGGGTACGTAAACACCATTCATATTTTTTTTCATGATCTAAGACATATACACACAACTAACATGCATATTCATATTGATCTCCTTCTTTATATATAGATGACGCAGATGCGGGATCAACTCCTACCAACGGACCGCATACGAGCAATTCCAGAGGAAATTGCGGGATTTTTGCTTCAGCAGGTCATATCTCCCGACGGAGAATACCATTACCCGTTCCGCAAATGATCTGCAAATTGTGCGAGAAATTATATGATATATGATGATTGCTTGTACGAGAAATTTTATGATATATAATCGGTTCTATGATAAATTTTATTATATATGCATAACGTGTACAGTGTATAGTAGCGTAAAATACTTTTGAATTGAAAAAGTATTAAATGAAAAACACAAAATGAAAATCAAAAATAAACAATAAACACTAAACCCCTAAACCTTTAGTCCCCTGCCCTGGCGCGCGCTGCCAACCACGTGGCCAGGGTTTAGTCCCGGTTCGTAGCCAACCGGGACTAAAGGCTTGAACCCTTTAGTCTCTATACTTTAATCCCGGTTGGGCCCTTTCCAGCCGGGACTAATGGCATGTTTTCTACTAGTATGTGGTTTCAACATTTGTTAGCGTCGATGGAGATATGACTAGCCGCAATCAAAATTTTGGTCCCCGCTAGTAGGAGGACCACGTCACGGTCCGTGAACGAGGTGGAGTTGAGAAGTACATGCATATGCTTCCTGTCGGGGTGACCCCACCCTCTGAGTCTGAGTCAGGTATCGATAATCCCAAGCTGATAATCCAAAACAATCTTATCTCGTGGTCGTGGATCGTGTTGTTAGGGGAAACACGACCCAGTACATTGGCTGCAATGTCAAGTCACCTAGAGTGACAGCCTGGCCATTGACTAGTCAACCACGGCATCTTCCAAGTTGTGGTACGCATGTGCTACAACAAGTGGGAGGACCATTGTGGTGCTAACAGTGAGTAGACGGAACAGGAAACACAAAATGCAAAAAGACCCTGCCACTTGTCTTTATGGTATAAGTTTTTATAGTATAAGTTTTTTTTCAAGACTTTCATGGATAGCCCCCTTCCTCAAGATACTTCCCTCTTCTTCTCCACCGCGCGTCTCATGTCCTTCTCCACCAAATACACTGCCACTACATACTCCGATCTCCATCCGCCACCACCACCATGGCTGGAAACTCCTTCTGTTGGTCCCCTCCGCCAATCCAAAGCGCAGATACATGCCTCACGCTGCACAACGGATACTCCTCCCACCCCTCCTCCTCCCTTGGCGGAGTCTTCACCCGCGACGAGCCCGACATCCCAAGGCCGGTGCCATCGCAGAGGAAGTGTGTCGGCATGTGGCAACGGTGGTGCGGAACCTGGGTCACCGAGATAACCAACCGGCACACCCACGAGAAGATTTGGAGGAAGTATAGACGTATCTCGACTCTTATCAGATGGCGAAGCAGGTGGCCTACACCTATGACCGCGAGTCGAGGCGCTTCCATAGCGCGGATGCACACCTCAACTTCCACGACGGCTGCCCGACGCGCCGGATTTGGGGCCGTCGATCCCCAGGTGGCCACCACACGCCAAATTCGGGAGGACCGCGAGGCACATTTGCGTCTCAAGAGGGAGTGCGCCGAAGAGGATTACATGTAGTCGCTCTGTCGGAAGTTCCCGCATCGAGTCGAGGACGAGGGCGTCGCGTTATAGGCGTACCAGGCGGCGCGTCGAGGAGCACTGCCGCACGTGAAGATGAGACGCGGGAGCCGCACATCAAGGAGGAGTGATGCTATGGGCGATTTCGTGTGGGGCCGTCCGGTGATGATGGGCCCTCCGGTGTGGAGCCGTCTACCGGGCCACCATTCATCGACCTCACCGACCGCAACCACAGTGAGGACTCCGATTTCTACGCCGGAGTTGATTGTAAGGGGCGAGGGCCTAGTGCACCTAGTGCACCGATAGTGAGTACTCCCTCCATTCCAAAATATAAGTCGTTTTTAGCTTTTTCACTATTGACTACATACAGAGTGAAATTAGTGAATCTATACACTAAATTAAATACGTCTAGATGCATATGAATCTGGGAAAATAGAGAAATGCTAAAACATCTTATATTTAGCAATGGAGGAGTAGTTGAATAGGTTGTACTTTAAAGTATTAGGTCTAGTTTGAACTAGTTTTAGGTAGTATGATCTAGTTTGAATCAAGTTTGTAGTTGTTTTGGAACTTGTTTGAATGAAATTTCAATGAAAAAATATACTCCTCTAAAGTATAAGGAGTGCAATTGATGTTAAGCTCCTCCAAATTTTGAGGGATCGGCTAGATATGCCCATAGAGGAAAGTATAGGAAAGAAATAGATGTGTAACAAGTATAATAGAATTGATAGTCAAGTACACAAGCACGAGATAGATTATTGGCGTGAAACAAATTACTGGCTCATGTGGTGAATAAAGTCACAAATACTCCCTCCGTCGGAAAATACTTGTCATTAAAATGGACAAAAAGGGATGCATCTAGAACACTAAAATACATCTAGATACATCCCCTTTTAGTCATTTTGATGACAAGTATTTCCGGATGGAGGGAGTACTACTTAAATCATTAAACAACATAACCATATTACATTAATAATATCTTGAGGTGCCAAGTGCTCATCAGTTCCCTCTCATACATTTTTGTTTCTCCAATAGTTGGCAGCTCTTCCGTTCATAGTTGCAAATTTAGTTACCTCAAGCATTTTTTAAGGAGATGTATCCGTTGTTGATCATCCACTCCATACTCCAGTGGTTGCTAACATGCTTGTACGACCAGTAAGCCCATCCAAATGTGGCTTTCCGATACACAGCCATCTGAGCATTTGCACACCGTTGGAAGTCTTCCTTCGAAGCACCCTTTACCTTCCACTCAGCCACCCATTCACCTGTACAAAACAAGACATGCATCAGTTATTCTGGACCTACTTTTCACGTGAAACACTAAAGTTCATGCTGGAACCGTGCATGATCAAACGATGATCTAACTATCACAGACTTACCAACAAAAGTGAGAGGGCCATCTGGCCTTGTCATGGTGCTGAGATCACCGGCGATCTCTTTGTTGACGTAATCGATGTTCTGCTCCACATTGGATTTGTCTAACTTGGGTTCGAAGACCAGGTAGGGATGCCCGTCAAGGACGGTTCTGCTGAACGGTGTGGCAAAATCGACGAGCTCGTCCCAATGCCCTGCAATTCGGTTGGACATGATCACATAGGCCGTAGGCGAGTGCTTCCTAACAGCGTTGTAGCCCTGTTGGTAGTATCTTTTTAAGCTATCTAGGGACACGCCAGGAGCCACTGGCTCATTCATCAACTCCACCGCCAGGAGGCCTGATCTCCTGGCATACCTGTATGTACATCAAATGGGAATAAGGTTAGCAGGGAGATCGAATTACCCGGCTACTTTGCTTGATCTGAAAACATAAAAACCATATTTTCATAAGTAAAATAATAATAACAGATTGTTAAACAGAGACCTTGCTGCGAGGAAATCGATGACTTGCACTGTTTCCGCAATGTTGGAGTCTCCCCAGGTCCGCGAGCCATCCCTACTACCGCCATGCTCCCAGGGGTTCTGCGCCCCAGGTGCTGCATGTAAGTCTATGATCACGCCAATATTGTGCCTCCTGCTCATACATATTCAACAAAAACATGTAATTTCCCCAAAAGAAGTCCAATAAAAACATTCAATTTTGTTGAAGACTACATATGTATCTATGTACGTACTCTGCCCATGTGAACGCGTTGTCCAAGGCTTGCAAAGAGCCTCCGACGAATGGTGCTGGAGGGTTGGGGTCGCTGGCGATCCACCACCCGACTGGGATCCTCACTGCATTAAGGCCGTTTGCCGCCATGAAAGCGAAGTCGCGTTCCACGATATATGTGCTCCGGTGGTCCTGTCAACCATATATGGAATCAACGAACTTGAAGTACAAGAATGATTGATACTTATCATGTGAGTTAAAGAAAATTCTACATCAAGATCACTTGAACTTTCTGCCACTAATATATAGCTATACGCTATATCTAGGAAAATTATGGAGAAAATAAAAGAGGTCTTTCAGCATACGTACATTCATGACCTGTGTAGCCATATCTTTGCCATAGCCATTGCAGATCTGGTACTCCCCTTGCAGCGCCTGCCCGACGATGGTCACCGCAAACACGGAGGGGTCTTCGTCGCCCCATTTCGTGCTCTTGATGAAGTCGGCCGTCACCGAACCATCTTTGTTTGCCTACCGTGCCAGAATTGGAAGATATGTAAATTTGATGAATCTAAGTAGGGTGTTTTTTCTTTCATGAAAGATAACCTTCGATGCAACTCGTGGTTGTAATAGTCATTGTCAATGAAAGAGTAGGTAACTTTGCCACTGATCTGTCGTGCAATCAACTACTACTAATGAGTGGAGTATTAAGTTAACTTACCTGTAAGAAGGACCCATTGGGTGCTCTGATCCTCATCTTATTGTTGTCAGCGTCATTGCGCACCAGCTGGAACGTCTCCGACTGCCCCGGCATGGAGGCCGTGGCCACCACATTAACGCCGGCCACGGTCACGAATTGGTTGTTGAACACCTTAAAGTTGAAGGTGTTCTCGTCGATACGCCAGAGCTTGAAGGTCTCCCAGTCGGAGGCCGAGGGACGATTGGCGACAAGTGCCCCGCCGCCCCCATTCTCGGCAGCCAGAAACCCCTTCTGTGCCATGGACTTGAACTGCACACGCGTGCTATCCTGATCCATCGATCCAAACCGGAAGAAATTAAGCAAGATGGGATAAACATGACATTACAACCAGACGAAGGAAACTACTAGGTGAATTACTTACCAGGAGGTCTTTGTTGGGGATGCCATCGAAGAGGGAGGGCAGCCCCTTGACGATGGTCACCGCAAACACAGAGGGGTCATCGTCACCCCATGTCGTGCTCTCGCCGAAGTTGGCCGTCAATGAACCATCCTTGTTTGCCTGTGCTGCCAGGAATGGAACAGATTGATGACTCATACTAGTTAGGTTATGTCTAGCCGATCCCTCAAAATTTAGCCACCTTATATGCGTCCTTATACTTTAGAGGAGTATATTTGCTTCTCTAAAAAAAATGTGGTTTCCAACCGGTCACGTATATTTTGCGGATCAAACAATTTATTCAACTTACGCATTTCATCAAACACTTCTATGACATGTGAGTGGCAATTTAATTGCATCTGCACAATGTTCTGAGACAAGGCGAGGCATAATTGAAATAGAGATCTCGTCAATCTTTTAAATAGTGGATAATAGCAAATAGAGGCAACCCTCAAAATGGGGCTATAGCGGGCTAAATCGTAGCTAAATGAGGCTATAGCGGAAAATTGTACATGGATTCCGTTGGCGACAACACGTTTGAACGTTATAGAGGGCTATTTAAAACTATGGATCTAGTACAAGACATACTGAAAACAAACCTTCATGTGATACAATCAGATACTGGCCCATGCGCTATGTGCAGGCGTGGGTGGGGGGGGGGGGGCAAGAGATCCTGCCGAGCTCGGCGACTGCATGCTGTTGGAGTTGCCGGCGGGAGCATCCTGAGGAGAGGAGGATCCACACGAGGATTTCTGCGCACCATTGCAGCTCGTCGTGCTGCTCGACCTCATAGTACGCGGTGGAAGCGGGCGTTCATGGTTGTGCACAAGCCTCACCGCCCGAGGACCTCCTCCTCCACTACTATACCAGTACACCATGAACCCAGATATCGTGGTGCTCCTACAAGAATCCTGTTGCTGCTCATGGCGCCCTTACGATGGACGGGACGCCATCGTCCAACGAGGCCCTACATAGCGGGCTTAGCACCAAGAAGGGGTAGTGGCGTGAAGCTCCACACGCGGTCAGAGCGGAACGGGGGTCTACTAGCAAGAGTAGTAGTCGAGCAGGGCATGGGGATTTGAGAGGGGATGGCGGCGAGTATTGGAGAGGAGAAGTCACCGGCGAAGTCATGGTGCACGGCGAGGTCACCCGAGGTCGCCGACTTGCCAGGTCGACATGACGGGAGTTCACGTGAACGGAGCCCCTGAATTTTTCCTCCATCTCTACAGTGGCTGAGTATATTTAAGAGCGGGTGAGGTGTTGGAGAAAAAATTTAACAAACCTAAACGTTTTGAGGAATAGGCTAGGTGGAGTTTAAATTAGTAAAACGAAATTTTTACTCCACTAAATGATTATAAGTGATCATCTAGAGATGGCCTTACATCGTGAAAAGATAAGTAACTTCGTATGCAACTTGCGGTTGGAATAGTCATAGCCAATGAATAAAAGATACTCACTTAGCTTGCTAGTTACTGCATGGCTCCCTCATGCCATTATTAGTATGTCCTCAGAATGAGGACAACTACTACTACTGAGTGGAGAATTAAGTTAAGTTACCTGCACGAAGGACCCATTAGGTGCTTTGATCCTCATCATATTCTTGTTTCGCACCAGCTTAAACGTCTCCGATGGACCCGGCATGGAGGCCGTGGCCACCACATTAACGCCGACGATGGTCACAGACTGGTTGCTGAACACTTTGAGGTTGAAGGTGTTCTGGTCGATCTGCCACAGCTTGAAGGTCTCCCGGCTGGAGGCTGAGGCCCGGTTGGCGACCAGTGCCGCCCCGCCGCCATTCTCGGCGGCCACGAACGCGTTCTGCGTCACGGACCTGAGTTGCAGCTGCGTGCCATCCTGCTTCATCGATCCAGACCGACATAAATCAAGCAAGAGTTGTCGAACCTGAAATGACAACCAGACGAAAGAAACATCTTTGTGAATTCTTTTCTTACCAGGAGGTCTTTGTTGGGGATGTCGTCGAAGAGGGAGGGTAGATCCTTGACGATGGTCACCACAAACACGGAGGGATCGTCGTCACCCCATGTCGTCGTGCTCTCGCTGAAGTCGGCCGTCATCGAGCCATCTTTGTTTGCCTGTCGTGTCAGCAATGAAGATGTGTAACATTGATGACTCTTAGTAGGTTTTTCTCATGGAAGATAACCTTCAATGCAACTTGCGGTTGTAATTGTCATAGTCATTGAAAGAGTAGCAAACTTTGCCACAGTTCGGTCGTGCAATGAATGAAGAGGTCACCTAGTACTACTGAATGGAGTATTAAGTTAATTTACCTGCAAGAGGAACCCATTGGGTGCTCTGATCCTCATCCTATTCTTGTCGACGTTGCCAGCTGGAACGTCTCCGATTGACCCGGTGTGGAGGCCGTGGCCACGACATTAACGCCGGCGAGGGTCACGAACTGGTTGCTAAACACCTTGAGGTTGAAGTTGTTTTGGTTGATCGGATGGAGCTTAAAGGTCTCCCAGCCGGAGGCCGAGGAGCGACTGGCAAATAGCGCCGCCCCGCCGCCATCCTCGGCGGCGACGAACGCGTTTTGCGTCACGGACTTGAGTTGCAGCTGCGTGTCATCCTGCTCCATCGATCGACCCGCATAAATTAGGCAAGATGAAATTTGTGTGGCGTTGCACGCAGCAGACAAGGGAAACAAGTAGGGTTAATCATTACCATGAGGTTGTTGTTTGGGATGCCACCGAAGAGGGACCGCAGAATCCAGCCATCGGTGATGATGGTCACCACAAACACGGAGGAGTCGTCATCGCCCCATGTCGTGCTCTCGCCAAAGTCCGCCGTCACCGTACCATCTTTGTTTGCCTGCCGTGCCAGCAATGGAAGATATGTAATTTTGATGAATCTTAGTAGGGTTTTTCTTTCATGAAAGATAACCTTCTATGCAACTTGTGGTTGTAATTGTCATTGTTAATGAGGGAGTAGGTAACTTCGACATTGATCCGTCTTGCCATCAATGAAGAGGTCAACTACTAGTACTAAGTGGAGTATTAAGTTAAGTTACCTGCAAGAACGACCCATTGGGTGCTCTGATCCTCATTCTATCCTTGTCAGCGTTGTTGCGTACCAGCTGGAACGTCTCCGACTGCCCCGCTGTGGAGGCTGTGGCCACCACATTAACGCCGGCAACGGTCACGAACTGGTTGTTGAACACCTTGAAGTTGAACGTGTTCTTGTCGATCCTCCAAAGCTTGAAGGTCTCCCAGCTGGAGGCCGAGGCCCGGTTGGCGACAAGTGTCGCCCCACCACCATTCTCGGCGGCCACGAACGCATTCTGCGTCACGGACCTGAACTGTAGTTGTGTGCCATCCTGCTCCATTGATCCAAACCAACATAAATTAAGCAAGAGTTGATGAACATGACATGACAACCAGATGAAGGAAACATCTTGGTGAATTATTTTGTTACCAGGAGGTCTTTGTTGAGTATGTCGTCGAAGAGGGAGGGCAGCTCCTTGACGATGGTCACCACAAACACGGAGGGGTCGTCATTGCCCCATGTCGTCGCCCTCTCGCGGAAGTCGGCCGTCACCGAACCATCTTTGTTTGCCTATCGTGCCAGCAGTGAATATATGTAACATTGATGACTCTTGGAAGGTTTTTTTTCATGAAAGATAACCTTCAATGCAACTTGCAGTTGTAACAGTCATTGTCAAT
The DNA here is from genome assembly GCF_002162155.2 of Triticum dicoccoides. Taxonomy (NCBI): domain Eukaryota; kingdom Viridiplantae; phylum Streptophyta; class Magnoliopsida; order Poales; family Poaceae; genus Triticum; species Triticum dicoccoides. The sequence goes on along the minus strand of NC_041381.1, from coordinate 26,136,267 downwards.
GAAAGAGTAGACAACTTTGCCACTTATCCATGGTGCAATGAATGAAGAGGTCAACTAGTACTACTGGGTGGAGTATTAAGTTAATTTACCTGTAAGAGGGACCCATTGGGTGCTCTGATCCTTATCCTATTCTGGTCAGCATCGTTGCGGACCAGCTGGAACGACTGAACTGGTGTGGAGGCCGTGGCCACGACATTAACGCCGGCGACGGTGACGAACTGGTTGCTAAACACCTTGAAGTTGAAGGTGTTCTGGTTGATCCGATAGAGCTTGAAGGTCTCCCAGCCTGAGGCCGAGGAACGGTTGGCGACCAGTGCCGCACCGCCGCCATTCTCGGCAGCCACGAACGCGTTCTGCGTCACGGACTTGAACTGCAGCTGCGTGCCATCCTGCTCCATCGATGGACCGGAATAAACCAAGATAATGAGGATGGCATTCCACCCAAACGAGCGAAACAGCTAGGTGATCGAATTCATTACCAGGAGATCTTTGTTGGGGAGGCCATCGAAGAGGGAGGGCAGAATCCAGCCCTCGGTGACGAGCCAGTTTCCGAGGTTCACCGACCGGATGGGGGGACGAGGAGAAGCCGGGTTCGCCATTTTCGCTACTACAGCAGTTTCTCTTTGATGTGGTCTTCTTGCTAGTCTGGTCGGTCTCGCTTAAGTAGGAGATGTTTAAGTGGGTGGGAGAACCTCCATGTGGGCGCAAGTTGGGCTACTAAACTGTGTCAGAAGAGGCCACTTGGTTTATACTACAAGTGTGAACTACTCAACTATATGCGTTGCGTGAACCGCTCGACCACTCCAACTATATTCCTTTTTTCCGATTGGCCTGCCTTACCCGGCGGCGTACGCGTCTGCTCTACTACTCCGCTCGCCAGAAAATTGTACTCCCTCTGATCCTAAATAATTCGCGTACGTTATAATATGAGTGATTCATTTCCATCGAAATTTAAAACGGATTGGAGGGAGTCAATCATTTCTGCAGTTGAGATCCGTATGAGCCACTATAGCCAATTCATTTCATAGCAGGAGATTCAACAGTGAATAACCTAAATTCCAATTCGGAGTATATATAATTTTAGGGTTTGTTAGATATGTTGATTTTTGTAGAATCGCTTGTAGGTTTTGGGTGGTTGATCCGTGGATTACACAGTCAGGATTAAGGGGTTAAGCCTGAAGTCGCCCCCACCCTATCAAAATGTCAATTGTCAAGTAAGATAATAAATTGGATATGTATTGTAATTTATCTCCTATATTCATTTGTATTTTTTAAGATACTAATTAACTATTGTTAGTTTCCTAGGTAGTATCAGTTTTCTTCCATCGCCAATGTGCCCGCAACCAGGCCGCCTAATACCGAGCCGGGAGCACAAACCACTGACGCAGTCTTCTGTGAACCCATCTTCAGGATAGATCAACGCAAACACCTTGTCAGGCCAGGTGTGGACACGCCACGACGCCAGACAACACAACCGATCTGCGCACGTTCATCATCATGCATCCAACGCCGAGAAACTGTTGCTCCGTGCCGCCAAGACCTGTCGTCGTCGACACGGTAGATGTCATGCCACACCACTTCCTTGCCCTCCCAGCCAGCCCTGCTCCAAAACGATGCCCTCAGGAGGGAGAACGGCACATAACGTCGTCATGGTTCGATCCGGTAGACCCAAATCTAGAGTTTCCCCACGAGCAGTCCGAGCGAAGGGGCGAGAGCTGCAAGGATGATGCCTTCCACAAGGTAGCGCCACATACACGCCGTCATCATCCGCCACGACCGTAGTGGGCTCGGTTTTCACGGCCAGTCCCACCACATCGATTTCGAAACTAACTGTATCTGAGCGGAGCTGTGCCATGGAGGTGCATAGCCGCCGAAACTCCAGCAGAGGCCCTGCAGCAGCCCCTCGCCGGCCCTCTATGCGCCACCGTCCGGCTAACCACACTGGTGACGGATCTGGGCGGGGATCAGATCCACGGCTCACCACCACCGACCATATCCAGAACGGCTGCCGAAGATCGCTCCCCCGCGTTGTTGTTGTCCATGGAGGAGATGGTCGCCGCCGCATGGCCAGGGACACCGCCCCAACCGCCGTACGCATGCATCTCCAGGGGCACCGCCCCGGCCGCACCCAAGAGCCACCGCCACAAACTACCAGCCCAAACACCTTTGACGCAGCAGGGGAGAAGCGGATGGAGGTTGGAGGCACTAGGGTTTGAGACACCTGCGTACGCCCTGGGGAGCGCATGCGAGGGGTATCACCAGATGTGTC
>NC_041381.1:26132671-26133676 GCF_002162155.2 Triticum dicoccoides | reverse complement strand
ACTTCCCCGGCCACTACATTAATCACGAGTATCATGATTTATGTCCTGGTTAAGAAACAAGCCTGAACCTAAATTTGGGTCCCTAGGGACTTGAACTTGGGTGTTGGGTTTGTACATCCGCTTCCCCAACCAGTTGAACTTGGCTGGTTTCGGTGTTTGTCGACCTTCATTTGCCTTGTGTGCCCGTTCTTTTTCTCTTACTTTGGGGGGGAGCATGGTGGTCGACGTGGGTGGATGTGCCTTGTCCATGCCGTTGGCCGCCATGCTCTATCCCGTGTCTCTTCTTTGTCCTCGGGTCATCTGGTTTCTTCGGTAGTTGTTTCGCCTATCGTTTTTAGGTAGATGATGGAGCAGATCGGTTGCCACGTAGTTTGATCACTAGTAGAAAATAACCTACTGGTGGCATACCAGTTTACTCTACTGGCGACGCATCAGTGGTATGCCACTATTGTCACGGCACTGCTAAGTTGCCACCGGTGGCAGCTCCCAGCAAAGGGATTTTAAGAATAACTTCTGTTTTTTTGAAGATTATAAGAATAACTCCCAGCGAAGCAATCATCATAACCTCCTGGCTTGGCGTGCCGTACCATGCATGCTTTTTTTAGGCCAAGACCTTAGAACATTTTTTCTACGATATATTTTCATTCATATAAGTATGTACAAATATATACAAACAGCTAAAACCTAAGAACGTTTCAACGAATTCCTGTTTTCTCTAACTTGATGAACAAAACTAAGGTAGATTCAGGCACTAGTAGAAAAAGGACCTATAGTCCCGATTCGTGAGGGCCATTTGTCCCGGTTTTTGAACCGGGACTAAAGTGTCGGTACTAATGTACTAAACCTTTAGTCCCGGTTCTTGCATAAACCGGGACAGATGGGCCTCCACGTGGCCGGTGCGCCGAGCCCAGGCAGGAGGGCCTTTGGTCCCGGTTGGTGGCACCAATCGGGACCAAAAGGCGTCCACGCGTCAACATTTCAGGGCTGGGTTTTTTGTTTTTTTTG
>NC_041381.1:26111749-26132486 GCF_002162155.2 Triticum dicoccoides | reverse complement strand
AATTTAGGTGTTTCATATATTGTGTTAGCTAGCTAATTAATAGAGAGAAGTGTCCTCTCTTATGTCCCTGCTTGGTCGACTTACGTACTGTACATCGAGAGACCCTCGACACGCTAGCTAGTAAGAAAATGAAGGAAACCATTAAGTACAGAAGTTTGTCATGCATACCGAGAGAAGTGATCGATCGACCTCTCCTTCTCCGAGAGATTGGTCGAACAACAAGTTGTCGTATCATCTATCCGACGCTACTGGCTACATACATATACAATATGTAAGATCTCTTACAATCCCCTAGCATTTGAAATCAACTTCCACATGGTATTCTCCGGCTTTATTGATGACGTGGTCAAGAAAGAATCCCGCCAATTTCTCTTGAATTGCTTTCATGCGATCTTGTAGTAGGAGTTCATTCCGCATCTGCCACGTCTAATTTGAAGAAGGGGGTTAATACATATATGAATGAAACTCAACAGAAATGATGGTGTAATAAAATGAAATTGTGAATATTATTGCTTACGCACTTCATATTGTCTTTTAGAGTAGCCCCGCTTATTTTTTAAAGTCGCGTTGTGGATGAACTCTCACACGTAGTATCCACAGAAATAATTCCATTCTTCCTGCCACAAGCACTTTACGAGAAATAGAGGTCAATCAAACTGATAATGAAGCATATAAATGGCATTGATGAAAGTATAGCTATAGAATCAACGTGAGATGCGCGCAACTAGCTAGCTAGTAGTACTTACTTTCGGGTATGTATATCGCAGCTCCTTCGGCAGTCCCGGAGCTTCTGCGGTGAACTGTTTCGAAACCCTGCAAGACAAAGAAAATAATTATTATTACTTGAGATATCAGGAAACAAAAAGTTGCCGATATGGTGCGATAATGATCGATTCAACTTACTTGTTGATCAATTTAGTCATGTCCGCATAGGTTTCGGGATCTTTTCGTCTCGAGTCTAAGACGGTTACTAGTCCCCGCTCAAGCTTAATCTCCAGAAGAACATAGTGAAAGCTGTGCACGCATGCATAACTCATCAAATACATTACTATAACCTCGCTCGAGTAATAAGGGAAACCGAATATGCACATGACAGTAACACTCACTTGAAGTTGTAAGGAAAGAGTATTAAATCTTTGTTTTGATTTTTGATCAACGATTGTAGCAAGTTGCCTCGGCCTCTTCGGCCTACTTTTTAACCTGAAATTCATCTATGATATTTGTGTTAATGAACCCAATATCATACATTTCTTGTTTTTTGCACTCGACGATCTTCAATCTGCATAATATAGTAAGGATAATTAATTATAAATACATTGCAATGAAAGAGCCGAGCTATATATAGAGACTTAATGACAGATATAGTACTTACAGACAGTAGCAAAAGACCATTAATTTATTGAGGGTGTCGGTGTCAAAACCGGCGGATCTCGGGTAGGGAGTCCCGAACTGTGCGTCTAGGCGGATGGTAACAGGAGACAAGGGACACGATGTTTTTACCCAGGTTCGGGCCCTCTCGGTGGAGGTAAAACCCTACACCTGCTTGATTAATATTTATGATATGGGTAGTACAAGAGTTGATCTACCACGAGATCAGAGAGGCTAAACCCTAGAAGCTAGCCTATGGTATGATTGTTGTTCTACGGACTAAAACTCTCCGGTTTATATAGACACCGGAGAGGGCTAGGGTTACACAGAGTCGGTTACAATGGAAGGAGATCTTCATATCGTATCGCCAAGCTTGCCTTCCACGCCAAGGAAAGTCCCATCCGGACACGGGACGAAGTCTTCAATCTTGTATCTTCATAGTCCGGGAGTCCGGCCAAAGGTCATAGTCCGGCCATCCGGACACCCCCTAATCCAGGACTCCCTCAGTAGCCCCCGAACCAGGCTTCAATGACGATTAATCCAGCGTGCAAGTTTGTCTTCGGCATTGCAAGGCGGGTTCACCTCCAAATTCCATGTACCTCTCGAATAGTGTCCGGCTTTGAGTGTGTGCTGCTCTCCTCGACTTCTGTGCCCAATAATGACCATCTTCCACGTGTCAAACGAATGTGAAAAGCCAGGGGGTTTTCTCATTTACCCCCTAGTCGCGTTAATGAGCCGCCCATAAAAGAGATGGGGATTTAGATCCAATTCACACCACCTTCCCTCCGCGAGTATCCATCAGAGCGCTTTCGACAGAGATCCATTCCACCATGGCCGGTCGGAGCAGCTCCTCCTCTCGCCTCTCCAGCCCTCGGCTTGTATATTGGGAGCGGTGTTCCGTCCTGCATAGCAAGCTAGTAGTGCTTCAGTCCAAGGGGCTCCTCCCCCCAGCATACATGGTCCCAGTTCGAGCCGGGATTGCCACTTATATCGGCGGAGAGCAGGCGGAGAGCATCCCCAATCCCTCGCAAGGAGAGCGGGTATGCCTAGTCCCTTATTTAATAAGAGGACTCGGATTTCCAATTCATCCGTTTCTCCGAGGGCTGCTGGAGTTCTACGGCCTCCAGCTACACAACCTCACGCCTGCCTCCATTCTGCATGTTGTGGGCTTCCTGGCCCTCTGCGAGCTGTTTTTGGGCATCGAGGCCCATTTCGCGCTGTGGAGGAGGTTGTTTTGTCTTGTGCCCCGCTCTCAGGAGGGGTCAATTTATCAAGTGGGCAGAGCCGAACTATGGCGCATCGCCGGGATCGGATATCTATCCGGTACCCCAAAGAAGGTGTTCGAGGACTGGCCTTCGGAATGGTTTTATATGGATGATGTCCCCCTGCCGGACCCTGTACGGATCGGCCTTCCTGAGTTTAATAATGCTCCATTGAAGAAACGCCTGAGCTGGCGCCCACGAAACTCTCAGAGGGAAACTGATAGGGACGTCCTTTACCTAATGAGCCGGATAAGATTGTTGGCTCATTCCGGATTGACCATGATCGAGGTCATGGCCACATGCATTACGCGGGGGGTGCAGCCGCTTCTGTACAGAGGCCACCCCATGTGGGATTTCAATGGGGAGGACGACGCCACCCGGTGCGGTCGCAAGGGGCCGGATTCGGCTGCCACTCTAGCGAAGATCTTATCCGCTTTGTACAAGGGAGAAGAAGAGGAATTCCTCCGTGTCAACTCACGGGTCGGATTCTCTATGTATAGTCCTCCAAGCTGGGTGAGCGAATATTTTCACTTATCTACCCGCTTTCGAAATTCCCATAATTGAGTACTTAGCCTGGTGATGTTAACGCAGGAGCTGCGCCAGAGTATGAAGGACATAAACAGCCCTCCTCCGCAACCCGAGGACCCCGAACGGTCCCTCGATCCGGATTCCCAGGAGGACCCGGACTTATGTGTGGAGTTAATTGATGGGGTGTTTCATCAATTGAGTAAGGACAACACCTTAGTGGCCATTATGGCCGACTATCCCGGACTACTTCCAGCCTCAAAGGTAACCGAGACCGAAGTCCCAATACTTTCAAGGAGATCCATCCATGCCTTATTTTGAATGCTGTAAACTAATAGTGTTTCATTTCACAGGGGAAATCCTCAAGGCGGAAGGCCGAGCCCGCGGTGGGCAGCCAACAAGGGCCGCTGAAGCCAGGCGGGCCAAAAAGAAGTGCGGACCAGATCGAGATTCCGACGCAATGGTACGGCGTGCGAATTTAACGCCTAGGGTTTATGCCCTCATGTCATACTAACGCTCATGCTCTTTTTAGGAAGAAGAGAGCCTGCCGGACTATATCCACCCGCCAGGCTTCAAGGCCGGGTCCGGAAGCGGAGGCGGACACGGAGCGCGCCCCGGGCGTTCCTCCGACAAAGGATGCAGACGGGCTATCTGCCACCAATTCAGAGGTGGAGAGTGCCATGAACCACAGGCATCGCCGGACTGTTCTTCGTGACGCATGTTTTTTCCCAGAGGTGTTGGACGCCATTAATACGGGAGATGCGTACCTCCGTGCCACCCAAAATGGTCTAGCCAGAGCCACAGAGCAGTATGTAAAAGACATACGGGTGAGTAAAATTGAAGGTTATATATGCCAGTAGCCCCCGAGACTTGAAACAGTTAAGATAACTGTTTTAAGGATCATATGTGATGTAGGGTCTTACAAAGAAGAACACGCATCTGTCCCAGGAGCTGGAAGAGTGCAAGGCCCAACTCGAGGCCGCACTGGCCGATTCAGATAATGCCAAGGGGACCCCCTCAGGTAATATATTCTTCGAAAGACAATTCCGTTGTGAAGTGCGGCATGTGCGCAACTCTGACGATAATAGTGCAGATGGGGCCGGAGTAAATCCAGACAAGCAACAACTCCTACGCCAACTAAAGGCTGGCGAGAGCGTGCTGACGAGGGTGAGGCAAGAGAAGAACAAACTTCAAGACGCCAATACCCAGCTGGGCGAGGAACTAAAGGATGTTCGTATTCAGCTGTTTGCTTCCGTAAAGGAGAATCGGCGACTTCAACGCGGCATTTTTAGTAAGTGCTTGAATGAATCTTCGAAAAAAGAATTCGGCGAGGAAGTCGATTGACAGAGCTATGTCTGTAGGTCTGCTGACAGGTCATCCTGCGGAGGAAATGCTCGGTTCAATGGGGGACCTTCTTCCCGAGCTGTTGCAACTGCACAAACGAGTTCAGCAGGCAATGCAGGGCGTCGTCCAGGCTATGTGGCCATCCCTCTCCATGCCCGAAGGCCTTGGGGAGCTTGCAAAGAAGCTGGAGGGAGTGCGGCAGCGCTTCCGGTTGTGGAAGATATCAGCCTGCCGTCAAGGTGTCAGGGAGGCCTGGGCCATGGTGAAGACTCGGTACACGAAGGCTGACCCGAACCACATGGCCGAGGTCGGCCCTATGGGTCCTGAGGGAAAGGAGATCCCTGTCAGCTTAGTATATGGCCAGGTAGAGCTGACTGCAAAGTATTCCCAACAGGACTGTAAATTAGACCACCTGTTGGATGGTATTGAAGAAGAATATACTGAGTCGGATTGACTCTGTAATTTAAAATGACATAAAAAATGCCTTCTAGCCGGATTGTAGATCGTTTGTCATTGCGGACCTTTTCGCTTCGACCTCTGGACCCTATAGTCCGGAGTGTGTCCGAATACCCTCTCGATTATGTAAGAACCGGGGCACGCATGGAGACAAGGCGTAGGGGTCATAGTTGCTTTAGCAGACAAGTACCCAACTAGTTATGTTATATTACATGGTTAGTAAGAAACATCTTCCAGGGAGAATAGTTCCGTTAGGGGTTCCTTTCCCTGGGAGGCATGCCCTAAAGTGCATGTCCGAATTGCTAAAAAGAGCAGAAAAGCATCTGGGGGCAGATAGATAAACAAGAAAAAAAATCATCTTCTAGTTCACCGACCGAATATTCCCTTAAGAACGCTAGCTTTCGGCTTCACCCAGTCTGAGGCACACATCCGGCTGACCCGGCAGTAACAATCGCAGAGGTGCTCCCTTTACCACCTAGCCGAACGAACGGGAACTTAGGGGTAAGCACAGGAGCCAGGCAACCCAGCTTGGCCAAAACTTAAGTCATATCGATGCATATAATGGTGTATAAAAGGTTCATGCGGAAGTGTCACACATGTTTTGGGCATGAGGCCCGTTTATATAAACTTCTGATAAAGAAGCCCCCAGGTATGATGAGCGCGGGTGGCGCGTCAAATATGTGCGAACAATGCGCAGGCAAGCCCCTAAGGGCTTGGGAGAAAAAAGGTAGAGGGAAGGAGAGAAATGCCAGACAGCTAATGTGAAAAAAATAAAAAAAAGGACAGAGGAAGGAGACGAACACGGAGTCCAGCGCTAGGCGTAGAATCTTCGTAGGCGTGCTGCGTTCCATGGGTTCGGCTCGAGTCGGTTGTCTGATGCGTTTCGCAGACGGTACGCTCCACCGGTCAGTACTTGGTCGATTATGAAGGGACCCTCCCATTTGGGCTTAAGTTTGTCCTTTTTCTTGTCCGGCAGGCGTAGAACTAGTTCGCCAATGTTATAAGTTTTGGCCCGTACTTCTCTGCTTTGATATCTTCGAGCCTGCTGTTGATAGAATGCGGAACGGGATTTTGCCACGTCGCGCTCCTCCTCCAATGCGTCCAAGCTGTCCTGCCGATCGAGCTCGGCTTCTCTTTCTTCGTACATGCGCACTCGAGGTGAGTCATGAATTATGTCGCAGGGCAGAACTGCCTCTGCGCCGTATACCATAAAAAATGGTGTGAATCCGGTAGTGCGATTCGGCGTGGTCCGCAGCCCCCAGAGTACAGAGTCAAGCTCCTCTACCCAGTGCATGTTGGATTCCTTGAGGGATCGCACTAGTCTGGGTTTGATGCCGCTCATGATAAGACCGTTGGCTCGTTCGACTTGACCGTTAGTTTGTGGGTGATAGACTGAAGCGTAGTCGAGCTTGATGCCCATGTTTTTGCACCAGAGTTTAACTTCGTCGGCCGTAAAGTTTCTGCCGTTGTCAGTTATGATGCTGTGGGGGACGCCGTAACGGTGTACAACCCCGGATATGAAGTCTATCACCGGTCCGGATTCGGCCGTCTTTACAGGCTTGGCCTCTATCCATTTGGTCAATTTGTCCACCATGACCAGTAGATATTTTTTCTTATGGGTTCCTCCTTTAAGGGGTCCAACCATGTCAAGCCCCCAAACCGCAAAAGGCCAGGTAATGGGTATGGTTTGTAGGGCGGTAGGCGGCATGTGGCTTTGATTAGCGAATAATTGGCAACCGACGCATCGCTGCACTAAGTCCTGAGCGTCTACCCGGGCCGTCGGCCAATAAAATCCGGTACGGAAGGCCTTGCTTACAAGGGCCCGGGCTGCGACGTGGTGCCCGCCGAGTCCGGCATGAATTTCAGCCAGAAGATTTCGCCTTCTTCTTCGAAGATACACCTTTGAAGGACTCCGGTTGTGCTTTTCTTATAAAGCTCTCCCTCGTGGACTTTGTAGGCTTTAGATCGCCGCACTATGCAGCGGGCCTCGTTTTGGTCCTCGGGAAGTTCCTGCCTAGTTAGGTAGGCTAGGAATGGTTCTGTCCACGGGACAATGACTGCCATTATTGTGTGGGCTGACGGTGTTGTTTCGTTGAGGGGCAGTGTGGTTGTGTCCGGGCTGTTGTTTCCGGACTCCCCCTCCCATGATACGGATGGCTTGAAAAGCCTCTCTAGGAAGATGTTGGGAGGGACGGCAGCGCGCTTTGCGCCGATGCGTGCCAACACGTCTGCTGCCTGGTTGTTCTCCCGGGCTATATGGTGAAATTCGAGCCCCTCAAAGCGAGCTGACATCTTTAAGACGGCGTTGCGATAAGCTACCATTTTCGGATCCTTGGCGTCAAAGTCTCCATTTGTTTGGGATACCGCGAGGTTTGAATCCCCGCGGACCTCTAAGTGCTGAATGCCTATGGAGACTGCTATCCGGAGACCATGTAGAAGGGCCTCGTATTCGGCTGTGTTGTTGGAGTCCGTGTACATTATCTGAAGTACGTACTGGACTGTATCTCCTGTAGGGGACGTCAGAACGAGGCCAGCCCCCAGGCCAGCCAACATTTTGGAGCCGTTGAAGTGCATGATCCAGTTCGAATATGCGCCGTACTCTTTAGGGAGCTCGGCTTCGGTCCATTCGGCGATGAAGTCAGCCAAAACCTGCGATTTGATAGCTCGCCGTGGCTTGTAAGTTATATCGAACGGGAGGAGCTCAATGGCCCATTTGGCAATCCGACCCGTTGCATCGCGGTTGTTTATAATATCATTAAGAGGTACTTCGGATGCCACTGTTATTGAACACTCTTGGAAATAGTGTCGCAGCTTCCGGGATGCCATGAACATCGCGTATGCTATCTTTTGATAATGCGGGTACCGTGACTTGCATGGAGTTAGGACTGTGGATACGTAGTAAACTGGTTTTTGGAGAGGGAACTTGTGTCCGTCCGTTTCTCGTTCGACAACGAGCACCGCGCTTACAACTTGATGGGTTGTCGCGATGTATAATAGCATTGGTTCGCCCGTGTTGGACCTTTCCTACTGTTATTATCTTCATCGGCTTCCAAGGCAAATGAAATATATGACTTCCCTCTGCCACCTCTACACTCATGGATGTCAGGCGTTGAAGAGCATGCCTCTAGGACTTCAAAATCTCACTAAGCTGCAGACACTCACAGTTTTTGTAGCAGGAGTTCCTGGCCTTGATTGCAGTGATGTTGGAGAGCTGCAACATTTGAACCTCGGTGGTCATCTAGAGCTACGCCAGGTAGAGAATGTTAAAGAAGCAGAGGCAAAATTGGCGAATCTTGGAAACAAGAAGAACCTCAGTGAATTGACATTAAGATGGACTAAGGTTGGTAATAGCAAGGTGCTCGACAAGTTCGAACCTCATGGTGGGCTGCAGGTTCTGAAGATATATTCCTATGGAGGAGAGTGCATGTGTATGTTGCAAAACATGGTTGAGATCCATCTTTTTAATTGTGAAAGATTGCGATTTTTGTTCAGATATAGTTCAATCTTCACTTTTCCAAAACTAAAGATGCTTATGCTAGAACATCTGTTGGGTTTTGAGGGATGGTGGGAAATAAATGAGAGGCAAGAAGAACAGACAATATTTCCTGTGCTTGAGAAGTTGTTTATTAGTTGTTGTGGAAAGTTGGTAGCATTGCCTGAAGCACCCTTGTTGCAAGGACCTTGTGGTGAAGGTGGTTATACATTGGTACGCTCAGCGTTTCCGGCCCTAAAGGTGCTCAAAATGAAAAACTTGGAGAGCTTTCAGAGATGGGATGCAGTCGAAGAGACTCTAGGAGAACAGATATTGTTTCCTCGGCTTGAGAAACTATCGGTTAAGGACTGCCCACAACTGATAGATTTACCTGAAGCACCATTGCTTCAAGAACCATGTAGTGAAGGTGGTTATAGATTGGTACGTTCAGCCTTTCCTGCCTTAAAGGTGCTCAAAATGAAACAGTTGGGGAGTTTTCATAGATGGAATGCAGTTGAAGGTACATTGTTTCCTCAGCTTGCGAAACTTTCAGTCTAGAAATGCCCAAAACTAGTGGTGTTGCGTGAAGCACCAAAGCTCAGTTTATTAGAAATTGAAGATGGCAAGCAAGATATCTTCCACTGTGTAGACAGGTATTTGCCTTTATTGACCAATCTGACACTAATGCTAGAAGACACAGAAATAACATCAGAGGCTGAATGCACTTCACTTGTACCGGTTGACAGCAAGGAGAAATGGAACCAGAAATCCCCTCTCACAATTATGAAGCTAAGATGCTGCAACTCATTCTTTCGAGCAGGTGCACTAGAGCCATGGGACTATTTTGTACATCTTGGAGAGCTGGTAATTAAAAGATGCGATGTGCTCGTCCACTGGCCGGAGAAAGCGTTCCAAAGCTTGGTATCCTTAAGGCGATTGAAGATTACAAACTGCCATTATCTGACTGGGTATGTAGAAGCTCCTCTTGAGCCATCGGCATCTGGAAGGAGTCGACACCTGCCATATCTTGAGACTCTTGATTTACAGTATTGTGTAAGTTTGGTAGAGATGTTCAACATTCCGGTATCTCTCAAGAGCATGACGATTGGGTCGTGCCCTAAACTTGAGTCAATATTCGGCAAGCAGCAAGGCATGTCAGATGTAGTACAAGGATCTTCTAGCAGTGAGGCAATCATGCCTGCAGCTGTATCAGAGTTGCCGTCCTCACCCATGAGTCACTTTTATCCATGCCTAGAATTGCTAAGTTTAATTGGATGTGGAAGCTTAGAAACGTTTCTAAATCTTCCTCTATCCTTAAAGACCTTAGAAATTGATCGTTGCAGTAGTATTCAAGTCCTATCATGTCAGCCGGGCGGGCTCCAGAAACCACAAGTCACAACTTCCATAAGCAGAAGTCCTACCATGCCACAACCACCACCACCAGCAGCAACAACTGCAAGAGAGCATTTACTTCCTCCCCATCTCGAATATCTAGCAATACGGGAATGCGGTGGCATGTTGGGGGGGGGGGGACCCTCTGTCTACCTGCGCCCCTCAAGGTACTGCGCATTATGGGCAATAGTGGGCTGACATCGCTGGAGTGTCTGTTAGGAGAGCACCCCCCGTCGCTGGAAGTCCATCGTCTTGAAAGATGCAGTACCATGGCATCCCTGCCGAATGAGCCGCAAGTATACAGGTCTCTTGTGACACCCCAAAATTTTAGTCTTGTTTTATTAATTAGAATTTTTCCTAGAAACTAAAACTTTTATTTTCTATATTTCCTTCTGATTTCGGACCCACTCTTTTCTTTATTATTATGGAGTTTTTACCCCAAGTGAAAACCTTTCAATCATTGTTGGACTTATTTTTCCTCTCAAGTAAAACAATTCTTTTATCAGTGGGATTATTTGCATAATTATTTTTCCCTGATGCCTTATTTCTTTAAAAATGATTTTTTAAGCTTCAGGGCCTCTTTTGCACTACAACCATTTGATAAATTTATTTAAAAATTCCACCAAAAATTGGAGATGTCATGTGATGTTTTTGAAACACTTTTATGCAAAAATATATTTCATTACTTGGATATCTTGAGTTCTACACCAAGTTTTCAAATCTGGTCCAGTGGGCAGTTTTGCACTACAACCTATTTAAATATTTCTTTAAAACTTCTACCAAAATTTTGGGATGTCAACAGGAGTATATTAATCAACTTTTTGCAAAAACCCAGTGATGTCCTTTGAAAGATTTGAGTGAACCATCCTCATCTTCATTCTGGTCCAACTTGATGAATTGTACTACAGCTATATTTTGACTTGCTCCTGTTGCTGTGATTTCTTTTCCTACTTGTAGCCCTCCCTGCTAAAACCTTAAGTCCAAGAGGTTGGACTCATTGGAGTAATTCTAGTTCTTGCAATCATGCCCTGTTCTTTCTGTCCAAATCTGAAGATTTGCAAAACTTGCACTAGCAAGTTTCTTCTTTTGCCCAAATGACCTTACCACTCTCTTTTGCACCCAAAGAGACACTAGCATCCACTCCAAGAACTGCCTAGGTGCCTGTGGCATTTTGTCGAACACCTTATGGGCATGATCAATTTTGACATGATCTTTGTTTTGCACTGAGACCTTGCACCTCTTGGAAACCTAACCTGTCCACTAAGCCTCTAGATGACTTTAACCTAGGTCTGTTAAACCCCAACATCACCCAAGACCTCTAGCATGTCCTGGCATTTTGTCGAGCACGTCCCGTGCATGCTCTGGGCGCGAGCAGAGCACGCGTTTTGCACATGCCGCGCCCGAGCCGCCGTGTCGCGCCCCTGGTTTTGCCCACACTGCAGTGCCGCGCCACGCACTCCCCCTCTCACCAGAACACGCCAAGCAGCCCCTCGCCACGTCTCCGGCAAGCCAGGAGTTAGCCGCCACGGCCGCCCGACAGCCCCTGCTCAGGTCGGCGCCGCCCGAGCCTCTCCCGCTCGCCACCTGTCCCTGGAGAAGCTCAGACTCATCCACAAGAGCGTCCTCTAGCTCTTGTCTCCGCCACGTCGCCCTGACCGCTACGGAGCGGCGGTTCGCCGGCGCCCTTATCCTCGGCCGCGGAACCGCCATGGATGCGCTATAAATAGGACCCCCCGAGCTCGTCCAGGACTCAAGCAACCTCTCTCACTCCCTCACCGATCCGCTCGTAGCAGTAGGAAGACCAGAGGGGTCGTCTTCCTCATCTCCGGCAATCACAGCCGCCGCCACTGTCTCGGTCACTCCGGCGCCACCAGGGCCTCCCCCTCTCCACTCTCTTCACCAGGAGCTCCCTCTCCCCCTCGTGAGTCCACCCCCCTGCTCAATTTTGATCGGGACTCGCCACGGGAGAAAACCCACTCTGCCCGACGGCCACCGTCCGCTGCGGAGCTCGCCGCCGGCAGCTCCGTCCACCTCAGAGACCAAAGCGACTACCGAAGTGACCGCCTTGACCCCCTGAGCCCACGAATGGCCTCGGTTTCCCGAACGGTGCCGCCGTTCGCCGGCGAGCATCGCCGGAGTCCCGCCTCCGTTCGGGCAGAGGAAGAGGAGGGAGGAAAGACCAGTCAAACCTGACCAGTGGGCCAGGCGGGCCCACTGTCAGTGACTCACGCGCCATCCACGCTGGAGTAAGTGGAAGCGTAAATTCAAAATACGCCTCCGACGTGGTCAGTTCGAATCGTTTTTCCTTTTTCTGTTTTATTTTCTCTTAAAAACAGATTTTGACCACAACTTTGACTGCCTATAACTTTTTAATGATATCTCCAAATGAATTGATTCTTTTTCCTACCTCTCTCAAATTTAATCTAGTTTATTTTAAGATTTATTTGAAAAAATTTCAAAAAACTTTTTGTGCTGTTTTGAAATTGTGTGTTGATTCAAATTTATTTAAAATAGGACCTTGGAGAGAAAGAAGCAAACTTTCAAAAAGTTTTGGAGTGCACCCTGCCTTTCCACACCTTGAAGACAAGCATTCTGAACCCTGGCATAATATTTTGCATGCGTTGTTTGACACGATCATGACACCACCTCAATACGCAGAACTTGTTATTTTATGTGGTGATATGATCATTTGCATGAATGCTTATTGGAAATTTCCTTGCTGTTGGAAATGGACATGCTTGTGATAATGATCATCCTCGTATGCCTTTCGTGCCTACCGAAAGGAAAACAGGAAAGTCTCTGTCTTGGTAGACCCGAGCTTGTCCCTAGTTCCTCGTCGAGGCGAGTGTGTCCGGCATGGCATGAGGGGTATGATGAGTGGTGATTCTGTCTGTTGGATGAATTATATTCGTTATGCTAATCATGCAGGGAATACTTAAAACCTCCTGAGTCGACAATAGATCGAGTCCTGTTCCAGTAACCCCCATACTTGTTTCGTACTACCACTTGTCTCTACAACAAGTAGAGTACGGTTCAGTAAGTCGTCAACCCCTTTCTAGCACACACCATACAGAGAGGCCATGGTGGAAGATACCGGTTGTAGCTGGTAGGCAGGCCATCTGGTTCGGGGGCATGGGTGTTTCCGGTTAAGACCGAGAGGGGAGGCCACCCCTTAGAGCGTGCGATATAAATTTGATCCAATGCTACGCGAGGTTGTAGCCTCCCCACTTAGATTTTTGCTTAACAAGTGTCGTGGGTGACTCCAGACACCGGTAAGTTAAGCTGGTGTGTGCAAGTTAGGTGTGTTTTCAACCAAAAGGCCATAGACGGAATTAGTCCCGATGGACTAAAGGAATCCGTTACTCGCGGGTAAAGAGTACACCCTCTGCAGAGATTAAACCTATTCGAATAGCCGTGTCCATGGTTAAGGACTACAGTCTGGGATGGGTCAAGTGTCGGTCTTAGTGTCAGTCTTCGGAGGAGAAACTGTTAAACCAGAACTGGGATCACGACTTGAGACTTGTGATGATTATGATTATTATTTTGTTGTGGACTAACCCGTTATATTATTGGCATTATCGAATATCCCTGGGATGGTTCTACCTCCTGGATATTCACTGTGATTATTTATAAGCCCTTTATGTGGTGTCGCTGAGACGCCCGACTGTGGCATGCTTGTTATTTATTTACCTTATAAGCCCTTTATGTGGTGTTGCTGAGACGTCCGACTGTGGCATGGTTGTTATTTATTTACTTTATAAGCCCTTTATGTGGTGTCGCTGAGACGCCCGACCGTGGCATGCTTGTTATTTATTTTACTTATAAGCCCTTTATGTGGTGTCGCTCAGACACCCGACTGAGGCATGTTTATTTTTTTACCATCAATTCGAGATGTCGCTTCAGACATTCGAATGGTACATTTTATTCCTACTCTGTCATTACGTATTCATTGTTACATATTAATAACCTGCTTGCATGCATCAAGGATTTTATTTTTATGACTAACGTTGTGATCATAGAATATTTTTTTAAGCATGTTTATCGATTGTTATATTATACCTGTGTTCATAATGTTGGGGAGTACATTCAAAGTACTCACTGGCTTGTCCCTGGCTATTGTCTTGGCCAGATTTCTTGCGCGGAGAGGAGCGACCGTAATGACAGCCCCGGAACCTACGCAATGGTGATAGCAGCCTCGCGAAGATAGGAGTTAACCTGGTCAGCTGTTCTTGTGGGAAATGGAGTCCCATAGACACTGATGATCCACAAACCGCTTCCGCCTTCAACCACTAGAAACCATTTGTTGTACTCACAGACCAGAATGGTCTTGTACTGCATATTTTATATTTTGCTTGGAATTTCTGTATCAAGTTGGTGCCTCATCAGCTAACAGTAATCCTGGGGCTGATGAGCACAAGGGTCATTTTCTGGAAATTAATACCCGGAAAACCGGTCGCGACATCTCTCGGGTATCTTGAAATTAGAGGCTGCCCTGCTATAAAGAAGCTCCCAAGATGCCTGCAGCAGCAGCAGCATCAACTGACCAGCATCTACAAACGACTAGATGCCCGTTATGAAGGTATGCTTGCAGTATGTCCTTCTATCTTTGCCACATTTAAAAAACAGATGCAGCCATCCATTCCATCCCTTGTACCATGTCAACACGTTTGCAAAAGTTTCTTCTCCATTATTTGAATGCCATTGTGCTATACAAGTTTTTTTCTCACATCGCTTGTGGTATGTGCAGTAACTGAATTCAAACCATTGAAACCGAAGACATGGAAGGAAATACCGAGGCTAGTCCGTGAGCGGAGGCAGGCCTGCCGGAGCTGAAGGTCATTCAGCTTCTATTTCTATGACAGGCCTGATCCCTGATTGTTGCTCTGCTCTGCTAGGGGAATGGCCTGTGATTGCTTCTACAACTGAACTGTGCCGCAGTCGCTCTCTATCGAGAACTGTCGGAGCCTGCGGTGTAGGGCGACTACTGCTTGGCGTCGAGTCGAGCATCTCTGAACCAACATCCTAGGCTGAGACGATCTCATCTTGATCTGGTTTTCTCCTGCCCAGTCAAGCGAGGAAACACAGTGAAGAAACAACGTAGAAAGGGCATGGTAGTTTATTTTATTTTGCTTTAGGAATTGTACCGATTTATGTCATGATTGTTATCTGCTCCGTTAAACTCGCCTTTTATCTTGTTATTAAAGATTCAGATAATTGCCAGGTTTAGTAGCAGCTGGGGTACTTGTAATGTGAGCTATATATATCTAGTTTCAGCCTCGTTGCTTTAGTTCAGAAGACGATGGCTTTTAACTTGTCCAGATGGTGCTACAGTAGTATTTAAACTGTGATTTGTTTATTTGCTCCGGTGCCTTTTCCAGATCAAGTACGAGCTGGGAAAGGCTCAGGTGGTGTGTGAGCTTGCTTGACGCGAAGTTTTACACAGTTAAGCAGCAGTTTGATGGTCTGTATGAGAGAGAGAGAGGCATTTCTCCTGGTATGTAACATGGTTGGTGTCAGTCAGGCCGGCGCTAGTTTAATGTGATGGCCTACTTGTATGCAGTTGAGAAATGAGAAACTTGTCAATAGAGACAGTTGCGCTGTTCTGGTGGTGCTGAAAACTCTGTATTTTTGCCTGTAGAGGAATGAATTTCAGTTTCAGAATTTGTCACCTACTAGTCCTATGTAGTACTCCCTCCGTCCCAAAATAAGTGACTCAAAAGTGAGTCAACTTTGTACTAAAGTTAGTACAAAGTTGACTCACTTTTGAGTCACTTATTTTGGGACGGAGGGAGTAGTATCTAGATTGAGTGTCGTTTAGTTAGATGAGAAGAAAGTATTGAGCTTTTTAACTTGTTCAGAACACAACACGTGCTATTTGAACTGTGTTTTTTTTTTTACCTGTTTCGATACTTGTATCTACGTATCAAGTAGTACAAGTTGGGGAAAGAAAAAGCTGTACATATCCGTGGACTGTTTGGTCCTGTCTAGCATCTGTCTGTCTGTACTAGTAAGTGATTTGTCCTTGGACATTTCCCCAGGTTTAGTAAGAGTTGGGATGTGTACTCACACTTGTGAGCTGCCTATGTTATCTAGTTTCAGCGGCATTATTTGGTTGACAAGACATTGATCAATTGGCCTTCAACTTGCCGACTAACTTTGCTGTACCACGGCAATGCTGGTTATTGGGGAGATAGATATTGGTGGTTTTTGAGCGGATGGATGCGGCACGCCGAATCATCCTTTAGCAGGAGGTAATAAAGATCCAACTTGTTGATAAACTTTGCTGTCTGTGATTTCTTCTGCACCGCCGTCGCTCTCAGTGGAGAATCATCGGGGCCTGCAGTGCACTGTGACTGCTTGGCGTCTGTGTCGACCATCGCTGAATCACATCCCAGGCCAGCCAAGACGATCTATCTGATCTGGATTTGGTTTGCTGCTTGTCGGTTGGGTGGATCAGCAGCATTTTAGTCTTCATTTTTGTCTGCCTGTTCCTCAATTTAGCCCAGAGACGGTCTGATATCTGAATAACTTGCTGGCTGCTTACGAGGGAGGACCCAAAAGAGCGGGCAAAGGATTCTTTTTAGTAGTATAATGTAAGATTTTGTGTCATTCGATTACTTTTGGCACAGCTTGAGTTGATAGTTTGCATCCTCGTCTTCTCAAGCATGAATTTACTCTTGGTGTGTTTCTTACTACGGAGTATGTTTCTTTTTACAGCCTGCCTCAGTTAGCGCTCTGCTTTTATAGGCTGGTGTTAGATCAGAGTCCTGTTTCTTAGTTATGCTGCACTAGCAGCTGGGAGGCGTGCATGCTGTGGTGGAATCAATATTGATTAAATCTTAAGCACGAATTCTTTTATATTTTTCTTATATTACCCAGAAATATATACTTTAGACCCTATTACATGTTGTGCCATGCATACCTATTAGTACTATTACATAATGCTTATGCTTGTAGATTGGCTAGATTTGCACATGTTTACTGAAGCTATTAGCATAACGGTGACCAGACTAGATTAATATTGCTTTTCAATTAATCAAAGTTAACCATCTTATCAATTAGTTTGTCATCAATAATGGTCTGGAAATATATTTGATCCTTTTTTACATGTGTGGAATCAGTGTTATCCTAATTGATGCAGGAAGGGGAAGTGGCAGGCACCACCTCACCTAGCTAGCATTGGCGAACTAGTGTACATGCTAATTTTAACATTAAGCATTGCGGTGGGTTGACATCACTAATATGAGTTCGAGCCATGGACCTTTTAGCCTTTTGAACATCACTACTCCCTCTCTCTCAGTTTATAGGGCGTGCGCGTACCCCTAAATCGTCAATTTGACCAACCTAATACAAGTCATATATTACAAAAAATATACCAATATAAACTTCAGATGTTCTATTTTCAAAAGATATAATTTTTGTGTTATATAGTTTATATTAGGGTGATAAAATTGGCAACCTAGATATACGCGTAGGACTTGTAAACTGAGACGGAGGAAGTAATATGAGTTGACATCACTAGTTGAAGCACTTCATTTTCAATTCCTATGATGAGAAACGGATCAATAAATCCCTGTTTGTAAGGACTTGATTTGTTTACAGCACCCTCTTTCGCTAGGCTATGTGGATAAGGTCTACACGAAAAAGATGCACATCCGTGTTAATCTCTCCGATTTTTGCTCTCCGGTGGTGCGAGTCCACACACCCCACCTCTCCTTTTGTCGAACTGGAGCTCGTGTCTATGCCAACAGGATGATGTGACGGCCACGTTGCAGTCAAAGCTGCATTGTTCAAATGAGTGGACCATTTGCACTTTGGCTGCTGGCGAGAACAGAAACGTGGCGTACAACCGCCAGGTCTGGGGAAGCATGTTGTGGCACCACGCTTAATGCCAATGAAGTCCGCTTGGATCTCTCCATGGCACCATTCATATATACAACCGGCATGTGCACTCCCCTGCACCATCTGCTGGATTTTGAATCTGCTTTCTTCCTATCAGTTTTTATTTTAGCCTCAATAAACTAGTGAGCTTGGCATTATTCAACCGGAACCTTACTCGGCACCGTTCAATATTTGAAACTTACGGGGCATTCAGCAAGGTCAGAAACGCGCTGGACAGGTTTGCAAATCTGTCCAACTTATACTCTTGTACTCTTGTATAAAGTTGCTTACTGTAGATAATTCAAGACAACTCATATAAGTTCTTGATATACTTGTACTCTTTGAGTGATGAAACGCGCCGGACTGTTGTCGGCATATCAAGTTCCTTTACTCTTGTATAAATTGGTTACTATTGTAGATAATTCAAGACAAATCGGTTTGCAAATGCAATTGCCCTTCTCAGCGGGAGACTCATTTCAAGTTGTTGCCATTCTTTTCATGTGAATTGACTTTCAACCTAACATAGTATTTTTCCATCAATTTGAGTTTGGCAAGGAATCATAAACGAAACATGCAATTAGGATGGTCACATGACTCAAAAGACGTGATAAACAGTTCTTCACTGGCTTGCTCAAGACATATCCCATACTCACAGTTTATTTATTTATTTCCTAAAAGGAGTATATATTTGGAGGAAAACAAATATACATGTATCCTCTCCCACCTAATCTATCTCCCAATGTTTGTCCTCAGCGCTATGAGTCCATCGGCCCCAACACTCCCTTTGTAGAGCTAGAACTCACGCCGATGCCACCATTTGACCTTGCAATGATGTTGAAGTCCAAGGTCACGGTCATGACAATCCATGCGTCGTTTCTGGATGAGGGGAGCAGAAAGATAGGCCACACAAAAGCCTAGTTTGTGGGTAGCCTCAGTGGAAGCATCGGGCTTTGTTGATATCCTGACGGAGGCAGCAACGCCAATGTGGTCTGCTTTGATCCCTCCAAGGGGTTGCCCAAGCTCTGTGACACTAGCAGTTCATGCTGTCGGCGTGTGTGAGACGTCTACCATCCTCACTCCGGCCTCCATTTCACCTATCGTGGTGTGTTTAGCGTGAGTAGTACTTTGTTATGTGTGTTCCTTCTCCATGTCCGTCCAGCCCATGTGTGTGTCCAGATTCCAGCGCTGCGATCTAAGGTCTGAACTCACACCATGGCCGAATCTCAGCTTCCCTATCTTGTTACTCCTCGTGTCACTCTTATTCATCGTTTCTCCTTTGAAAAAGTGTCACGTTTAATTTGTTCCTGGCGCTCTCTCGTTTCAGCTTTGATCCCTCCAAGGGGTTGCCCAAGCTCCGTGACATTAGCTGTTCATGCAGTCCATGTGTGCAAGACGTCAACCAGCCTCACCGTGGCCTCGACTTGCATGATCGTGTGAAAAAAGCCTGTTTCACTATGTTCCATTGTTCATTTAATTAGCTTTATTAAATTAACCTATGAGCTCAGTATTGTTTAGCGTGAAGCATACCGAGACGTTCAATAGTGTCGAGTTGTAACAAGAAGGTTCATGTTCCGGATGAGTTTCAATATCAAATATCTCAATTTCAGGTTCAGGTTCCGGATGACTTTCAAAGTCAAATATCTCAATTTATAGCATGTAGGATGGCACACACAATGTGTCTGTCATGGAGTGTTTAGCGTGAGTACTTTGTTATGTGTGTTCCTTCTTGGTGTCCAGATTCCAGCTCTGCGATCTAAGGCCTGTACTATCAGCTTCCCTATCTTGTTACACCTCGTGTCACTTTTGTTCTTCTTTTCTCCTTTGATAAAGGATCGCGTTTGTTCCTAGTCCTCTCTCATTTCATCCATGGATTGTTGATCTTGCTGACCTGAAAAAATGGATTTAAATACATCAACGATCATTGTCGATGTCTCATATGTTCTCCTACGTTCTGAGGAACGATCTACCTCCATTAATATCACAGAGATACCAATTACACCAGGCCTCTGCAACAACGCAATGTCGTGACGACATTATAGATGCACAGAACCGAAAGACAATAAGAAGAAGAAGAAGAAGAAGAGGAAGAAGAAGAAGAAGAAGAAGAAGAAGAAGAAGAAGAAGAAGAAGAAGAAGAAGAAGAAGAAGAAGAAGAAGAAGAATAGATCCCACTACAGTGATCAATTCCTTGTATCCGCAGCACGAACCACCACCTAGACAACACCCGAAGTCCCAGTTCTCCGAAAGCGACGCCTCCAAGAAGGAAACAACATATAAGCACCGTCATTACCGGATCCTAGATCTTAGGTTTTCACTCTGGAGAAAATCCATGCTCCCAAAACGATGCCTTCAACAAGGTCATGGCCAGACACAACCAATTAAAGCCAGACCTTGGATTTTCACCCTCAATGCTAAAACCTGTGAACTCTAGATGCTCATGTGTTTATTGACTATGGAATTTTTTTTGTGTTTGTTATTAGAGGCTACTTACGCGCCATTGCCATCTAGTTCTTCTTATTATAGTGCCATCGGTAGCTGAAATGCTGAACCATTGTAGTAGTGGTGGGCTTTGTTTCCTTTCATTTCAGTTTGACATCACACTGGATACTCGGCTTGGCTTTTATACAAGTTTAATTCCCTTCTCTAATGTCTAGTTCACTTTAACTTTTCTATTTGTATGATGATATTTTCAATTGGTTACCCTTGCATTCCTCAGGGAAAAGAACCAAGCCTCAAAGGGAATAAATACTTAATTGAAATGAGTTGATCCCCGTTTCACACATCTTCCATGAATCATGATTCACATCTTCCATAAATCATGGACTTGGAAGGGATCATTCAAGACAAACCTATTTGCCAATGCATATGTCGATCAACTACTCAGCCATTCAGGATCCTGAACATCCTTTTAATATGAGTACACTCCAATGGTCCAACCAAATACAATGCTTTTTTTTTGCTTTGTTTTAGGCAAGAACTCGGAAACTAAACATGCAAAATATGTTGGTCCGCATGATCACACAATGTTCACATGATC
>NC_041381.1:26074300-26111136 GCF_002162155.2 Triticum dicoccoides | reverse complement strand
ACACACACAACACTTATGGTGTATAGAAGGCTATATATACCCTTTGCCTTTAGGATGTCAAAGCGAGCATAATATGAGTTCAGATTTGTGTACCCATTTGACCAGCCTTCAAGAAGATCTGAAAATATTGGAGAAAAACAAAAGGAGCGTGGTAGCAATTACAGGTTGAAACGGAAGCAGACAATAGATGGAGTCCTCGTCTTCAACAATGAGTCTTCGGGCAGAGCTGTTTGACGATATGCAGAAGGTGTAGTTCGTGGGCGTTGTGGGAGTTGGAATTCTGCGCTAAGACGAAGGACCAAGGGGTCCTTTCTGCTAGCGCCACCAATTTCAATTTCAGTTAGGAATTCTTACTCGGTAGTACGTTGTGTGTATGTTAGGTTGAGTCCCTGGTTAATTTTAGTCTTCCTTAGTTTACATTCTAGTCCAAGCAGTATATGAGGTGAAGTCTTGGATGTGGTTATGTAAGCAGCTTAGGACGTGGAGATGTTGTATGGTAAATTTGGGAAAGAATATAACGAGGAAAAGATAGAGAAAGATACGAGCCCTTGACTAAAAGTTTTAAACGTATGTGTTGGACATAGTTTGATGTGATCGATCTTCAGCAAAATCCAACAAGTGGGTTGAGTTCGCGGCGAATGTGCTGGTGCTCTCGGAGGGTGCGGCGGATGCAGTAGATGGAAGCGCCAGTGACTCGCACCTAGACATCCCACTTGTGCTCATGTCCAATATGCTGGCCGTGTCTGCTTATCTAATTACCATTCAAATTAAGGGGGTGTACTGGAGTTGATTAGTGATTAATTCGTTAATGCATTTCCACCTTAAATATTATTCTACTCCTAGATTCTTACACTGGCCATATGTTTTTTATTTTAGGTACGTCTCATCATTCTTTCCAGCTCGAGCATCCTCTCCAAAGAAAAACATTAGAATGGTCGATACTCTGTCTTATTTCAGCTTTAACACAGTTTGAATTCCTAAATCTCATTTGTGGACTCGGCAATTTTACAACGGTACCCTGGTACTCCATGAGATGGATCAGGAGTACCAGGGAAATCTGGCCTTTCGGTCATGGGGTAGTTTAGACCTTTTTTTAGTTTGCTAACGAATATTGATTCTTATTGACCCTCAGCCTCCAATTCTCATTGAGTGCATGATCGACCGCCCCTCCATCCACGCCTCCGCCTCCTCTCTGATCGAGCTCATGATGCCTTTCTTCAACATGGTAAAAAGATATGATTCAATCGCAAGAAAAAAAGGATCTCGACCATTATAATTACACTTATCAACTTGTCCAAGTGTTGGTTTTCCTATAATTCAGGCCTACTTAAACGTCTTATAAAAACTATACGTGCTTGTTTATTTGGATTGTAAGTACCCATAATTTTAGCTAACCAACATTAGATGGAACTAAAAACTGTAGGTACCAATAGCATGAACCTGGTTCAGTTTTTAAGATTCGGTTATCTAAATGAATAAATCAGACTATATTTAGTCATCCATTCGCAAAAAAAGACTATATTTAGTCTTCACAATTGAAGTCTTTATTTACTTGTATGCAAGAAAAGTGAAGTGTCAAAAAGTTTTGCGGTTTACTCGTATGATGAAAGAAATGGCAAACTCCTTACTAACTTGGTCAAAACCTATGGCATGCTTATGGGGGTGTAAAAAAAAGGACGGCTAAGGCATTTAGCAGTACACCAACAACTATAATTGGCACTGTGATGTCAATTATGACGCTGCCTCTCTTCACAATTAAAATTAGTAGTGCCTTGAAAGTAGCTAAAATGAGTCGGTTCCCAACCAATTTCACACATTTTCCATGATGCAGAGGTGGGGACTACTCCCTGCTCTAACTTCCTAGTTAAGTGATGGCTGGCGTGACCTGAACTAACTTATATAACATGCATATTATGTGTTTGTACTACTTGAAACAGTGGTTTCTTTAGATCATTCATCAAGAGTAACTTGTTTAAAAACGCAATGGATGTTCAACTACTTGCACATTCACAACTTCTCGCCGTTACTTTCATGTGAGTTCACTCTCAAATATAACATTTCCCTTTAATTACTTAGTTGTTGGCAAGAGATCATGAACTAAACATGCATAAATAGGATGATCCAGTTACATGCGGTTAAAAAGATACGATAAATAGTTCTTGAATGAGTTACTCAACACATATCCCATGCTCACAATCTATTTATTTTATTTTCTTATAAAGAACTAACAAAGAGAAGAGATGTATAGAAGTCCTATATAAACTCCACTGTCTTAGGACATCAAGATGAGTGTGATATGTTTTCAGGTTTGCTTCCCTCTTTATCTAGCTCCACTCTATCTAAAATATTAGAGGAAAACAAATACATGTGCCATACCAAGATCCGCTCGCGCCTAACACTACCTCCACTCCTGATATCCAGTGGCACGAGTCCATGTGCCATACCACTCCCTTTGCCTAGCAGGAGCTTTTCTATATGCCACAGGACGACATGACAATGGAGCAGGAGTCTGCATCCACACCATCTATTGGGATTCGAGAATAGGTCACAGTCATCACCTTCCGCGCCTTGGCTGCCGACAATGTTAATGTTAATCTTGTCAAATGTTAATTTAAGTTTACTATGAAGTGCCCATGTATAGTGTATGTGTGCTTGGCTGCCGCCAATGTTAATGTTAATCTTGTCAAATTTTAATTTAAGTTCACTATGAAGTGCCCATGCATAGTGCGTGTGTGTGCTTGGCGGAACAGTGTATGCGCTACAGACCTACAGTAGACAGTCATGGCACAAGAAAACGACATATATAGTCCATGCTCATGTTTTTCCGGCGCCCATGAGAGCTAAAAAAGACTAGTGGTGTATAGAAGGCTATATATCGATAGTGATGTTCTAACCCCGAGCTCGTGTGAGCTCGGGTGCACAGTAAAATAAAAAGATGATTATTTTTCAGAAAATCCCTTTATATTTTTTTGCAATATTTTCCACGAATGCCATCTCGTTTTGAAATTCTGCATGCTATTAAAACATTTTTAGATGTTTCAAACAAAAAATTAGATTTTTTTTGTCATTTTCTTGTGATTTTACTATTCACCCGAACTCATGTGAGCTGGGGACCAGAACAGCAGCGTCCAGTATATATGTTATATACCCCTGCCTTGAGGAGGTCAAAGCAAGCATGATATGAGTTTAAACTTGGGTACCCATTTATATATCCAGCCTTCAAGCGATCTGAAATGTTGAAAGAAACGAAAAACTAAACAAGCATGGTATAAATTGGAAGCAGAAACGGAAGCCGCCAGTGGATGGAGTCGTCGTGCCCAACGTGCCTCCAGACAAAGTTTTACGTCGAGGCGCAATAGGTGAAGTTCGTGGTAGTCGTGCCTATCGAAATTCTGGGTAGGATGAAAGGACCAATGAGTCGGTCCTATGGAAGACGCGGAGTTGCTATGGGGAATCCCTATGTGCCGCTCGCAGCGGCAGGTTGCCGAGTAAACCCACATAGGCGCTTGCATGGACTGGCCCATGAGGAGCGTTCACCTATAGGCGACTCGAGTTTCATACTGTAGCAACCGTTTTTCTCTCTGACAACACTATAGTGCCCGGCTTTCCCTGTAGCGACTGGTTTTCAACCGGTTTTCTTTGTGTCAGAACATATTTTAATTTGTAAATGAATTTTGAAAGGAAATATTTTTTTAAATACCAAACAGTTTATGAAAAATAGGAACATTATTTTGTAAAATCCCGAACATTTTTTTAAAAATGAAAATTTGTCAATTTGCGCACGATTTTTAGTTCTGAACAGTTTTTAAAATGCAATTTTTTTGAAATCATAGAACATTTTTAAAAGCAAACATTTCTGAATTTGTACACAATTTTTCGAAAACCCAGTGCAGTTTTTCAAAAAAGTGCAAACATTTTTCAGAAACATGAACATTTTATGAATTTGCAGAAAATTCGGAATAGGAAACATTTTTAATAATTCCAAAAAATATTTCAAAAACATGAATATTTTTAAAGTCCATTTATCTTAATTTATAATATTTTAAAAGAAACAAAAAGAGAAGAAAGGGGGAAAGAAACATGGGAAAAATAAAAATAGAAAAGTAAACAAGAAAACAAACACCAAATTTAAAAGAAAAGGGAAAAAGTAAATAGAAAAAATTAATAGAACAGAAAAAAGAAACCAAAATCAGGAAAAGAATGATTTACAAAACTTTATAGAGGGTTCCCAAAACCAGTAAAAACCAGCTTGGAACCTACTATAATATTCCTCAAAACCGGAACCAGAACACTTCTATGCATGCTGAAAATGGATTTGCCCACTCGGTCAGTCGCTCGCTCGCTTGCGTCCTCTGCGAATCGCCGCAGTTCGACGCAATGTGCGTCGTCTAGGATATTCTTCTGCTTATGCCTCATTTAGTTGGCTCGTAAACTACACATGTATTGCCCGAGAACTTGGCCCAATCTACATCGGTTGTCCTAGCCGGGATCATTTACGTGTGGATCACAATTTTGCTATTTGGTTTGGGCCACAGCGGGAGAAATCCTGGCTCAAACCACGCTGGTCCGCTTCGTTCTACAGGGTCAGAAGAATCGGCTCCCATTATTCGTGGAATGAATCAGTGGGAGGCGACCATGTGCCTATTTAGAACCTTCGTGCTCCCTCTCGTGGCGATAGTAGTTCTGGCGTGAGGCTTCGATTCTGTGAGCGAGATTTCAATCCCGTGCCATCCATTTATCTTAATTTATAAATTTTTAAAAGAAACAAAAAGAGAAGAAAGGGGAAAAAGAAATGATGCAAAAAATAAAAGAAAAAGTTAACGAAAAATACCAAAATTAAGAGAAAAGGGAAAAGGTAAATAGAAAAAACAAAATAAAAATTATTAGAAAAGAAACAAAAAACAGTAATAAAACTGATTTACAAAACCCTCTAGAAGGTTCCCAAAACCAGTAAAAATCGGCTTGGAACCTACTAGAATGTTCCCAAAAACGGAACCAGAACGCCACTTTGCGTGCTGAAATGGCTCACTCGGCCGGTCGCTCGTTCGCTTGTGTCATGTGCGAACCGTCACAGTTCTACGCAATGTGCGTCATATACGATATTCGCCCGCTTAGACCAAGTTTAGTTTGCTCGTAAACTACACATGTATTGCCCTAGATCTAAGCCCTATCGAGTTATCCTGGTATTAGTTACGCGTGGATCACAATTTCATTGTTTGTTTCGGGCCACAACGGGAGAAATCCCGGCTCAAACCACATCGATCCGCTTTGTTCCACATGGCCAGAAGAAATCGACTCACATTCATGGAATGAATGAAGGGGAGGCGACCATGTGCCTATTTAGAATCTGGGGTGAAGCTTCGATCTGGTAAGGGAGATTTTGATCATTCGTCATCCACAATTTTCAACTGAATCCCGATATGAATCCACCAGTACCTATCTCTCTCAAGCACTCCCAATATTCTTTCCTCGGCCGGGGTTTGGGGTGGCACAGGGGGCAAGCGTGGGTTCACTGCCCACTCCTGGTTGTAGGTGACAAGTTGAGTTTTTTTTGGGGGGTAGGGGGGGTTAGGGTTGATTAGTTAATTAAACTCATTGAACCGTCTACTAGAAACTTTTTTTATGCAATTCACATGAATCATTTCCACTAGTCACCATGCATATGTATATGATGTGTGAATTTAACCTTTATAAATGGAAAGAGTTATGTTCGGATCTTCATCATCTTAGCTCTCTGATAGGAAATTCCAGGGTGTCACGACAATATTCCCATGCCTCAAGGTGCGTTAGGGTTGATTAGTTAATTAAACTCATTGAACTGCCTACTAGAAACTTTTTTTAAGCAATTCACATGAATCATTTCCACTACTCACCATGCATATGTATATGATGTGTGAATTTATCCTTTATAAATGGAAAGAGTTATGTTCGGATCTTCAGTCGTCTTAGCTCTCAAGGTGCTCTTCAAGCTTGACCAGTTCACCAGCTTGAATGTTGGCAGATGCTCAAACATGTGATCAATGCGCTCTCTAAGGGAGCCTAAGAACGAGAGCGCTGCTCCTGGTTGACATCATTGTGGCAAATCATTTAAAGATGGACATATCACCACTCCAAGCGAATTTGATGGCTATCTAGCTGGAAATCACTGTCAAAACATTGGCAGAAGGCCTGAACTCAGATACTGATTCTACAAATTTGGTCCATTTGGATTTTGGAGAGAAGGTAGCTGCCTGGTGTTCCAGGGAGAGAATCAGCAACTTCGGACGATGGCCAGCAAGATCAAGGTAGAGGCGGAGCGAAAATTCAGGCCTACCATAAGTGACTGCGAGAGCTGCCACCCGGATAGGGTATGGCGGTTTTGTGTTGCAAAAGTCTTGTATGTGCGTGTATGTGCCAAAGTTTTTTTTTGCGGGGATATGTGCCAAGGTTACATGGGGGTCAGGGTACACGACCACCACTAATAAACAATTGTACTTACATTTGCTGCTCAAGAAAAGATGTAGCCACCGCACTTGTGTGTCCTTGTGAATTTTTGGTAGAAAGAAATAGAGTGAAAGTGCATTGGACTTTTCAAAGAGAAAAAAAGAGGTATGAGCTCATGTTAACATTTATATGTAATGGGAGGCAGAGTACTGAATTTCATAGAATTTAGTAGACTCGATCCTACGATCCAAAGGGTTTCCTTAATGAAAATCCTTGAGACCAATCCTCCAAAATTCCTCTAAAGTTCATATACAATCCAAAAAGGCCTAAGGGATGTTCGGTTTGGAGCCCTCGTCTACGGCCTGACCAAAAATTTGGTCGTTAACAAGGGTCAGGGTGGCGTTTAGATGGGCACCAATAAATTGGTGCGCCCAGTCCATGCTGATTATTCCAAATCACATACACGGTAATTTGCTGCCGAAATCGATTGCCAAATAACTGGCGTGGCCTCGTTTGGCAGGGTTGCCTTTGGCAAAAAGCAAACAACCCACTAAACTTGATGCATTTTTTTTTCTTTTTGACAAAAAGGGAAGTCCATTCTGAATTTCAAAGGAAGCCGGGAGTGTTTTTTCTTTGGTGGGAGGGGTGGTTAAGTAGGAAGGCAGGAGCCGTATGAGAGCGAGCCAAGATTTAGCAAATTCTACATCTGGGCTCTATTTTCTCACACCCCCAAATCATACTCTGAGTGGAGCTCAACCCAGCCCAGTCCACACGAACATTCTCCCTACAACTCTCTCTCTCTCTCTCTCTCTCTCTCTCTTCTTTGCCGAGTGGATTCGAGACGAGGCAACCCAACCCCCACCACCACCGCCAAGGAATGCCGGCCAAGACCCAAGAGCCGTCGCGGCTGCTCTCCGGCGCAACGATTCTTCCAAATTCACCACTACCGCTCGATGGTCGTCCGTACATCTTGCCGTGCATTAGTAGGGCCAGCAACAGCGTCAGATTCGTCCCGTCCCGCGGCATTGGCCTTCCCGTCGCCTTCTGCGTCCTCCTATTGGAAACATAGTAGAAAACAAAAATTTCCGCACCTACGATCACCAAGATCAATATGAAGATGCATAACGAGTTGGTATCAACCATCGTTACCAACTCCGGAGTGCAGCGGAAGAAGAAGAGTCGGTGTAGATCGTGCTTGAAGTCCCGTCCTTGAATGATCCCTCGAACTGAAGACCGAAAGCATGACATCTCTACTTGGTTGCAAGCGTAGGGTCTTAATGATCCGGCAGCGCTTCACCATCCAGAGCTAATCGTCATCAGGGAATTAGAGGGAGGAGATTAGAACCACACTGGACTTCAAATTATGAGGATTAGAGGTGGCTAGGGCTAGCTCTAATTAGTCTAGGACCAACTAGAACTAGATCATCTCTAGTATATATAGGTTTAGGGGGGAGGAGAGGGCAGTCACCAAGGGAGGAAAGTCCTCCCTTGGTGCGCCGGCCTATGGGGGAATCCAACTCCCACCCCTAGTAGGATTCTCACCCCTCCCCACAAGGAAAGGGGGGCGCCACCTCCACTTGGGCCTTTATGGCCCAAGTCTCCTTCCATCTTTTGGCCTTTTAAGTCCCATTGATATTTAATTTATATATACAATACATTAATCATTTTCAGAGCATTATATATATAATTTAACATCTCCAGAAACATTTCTCACCTATATATAATTAATCGGTAATACCCAGTATTACCAGATATTCACCAAAACCCTTCCGGTGACTCCGAAACGCTTTCGGAACCTCTTGGAACTATTCCGGGTATTAATGAAACTATTTCACGAATATATTCTCATCACTCCCTTTACAGTAACACTCAGCAAATCGTGATTACCTTAAACTTGTGACGCCGTACATTTGGTAAATCATAGACATGAACGAACCCTCTTCGTTCAATGACCGATAGCGGAATCGTGGACATCTATATCGTTCCATATGATTACACAAATGATATTGGAGCGAACCTTTGGTTATAATGTGACGTTCCCTTTGCTTCGCGATACTTTACAAAGCCAGGTGTGCATCAGTATCCTCCCTAGTCATACCATGCTCACTATACCGTCTCTCCCATTACTGGTTTTGTTCTTCTTTCTCGTTGACGTGTTCTGGCATCCCCGTGAAGAAGTTACCTATGTTTGGCCAGACGATGATGGATGCCGTCACACCGAGAGGGCCCTAAGAATATCTCTCCATTGTCAGAGGAGCAAATCCCACTCTTGAGCTATTCGTTCACTTGTCAAACTTTCTGGTGAGCCTGGAAGTTGCCGTTAAGATCACCTTGATACATATGACGTTTGAGCAACCGTAAAGTCCATCGTCTGAGGAAGTGACCGAGACACTCTCATGGTCTGAGGGACTAAAGAACACATGCTAACACTCCGTATTATAACAGATGATTTCAGACGATATGATCACTAAGTATAACATACAAGATTGGGTCGATTCAATATGATCGTTCTTCTAACGTCATGCCCTTAGTGTTGTTTTAGGACTATCGTTACACCTAACGATATCCTAAGATCCGGAAAACGTGATCGCCAACAACACTTGAGCCAGTCCTGGAGGCTGGACCGGGAACCTATTGTTTGATCGTT
The DNA here is from genome assembly GCF_002162155.2 of Triticum dicoccoides. Taxonomy (NCBI): domain Eukaryota; kingdom Viridiplantae; phylum Streptophyta; class Magnoliopsida; order Poales; family Poaceae; genus Triticum; species Triticum dicoccoides. Next base: position 26,102,066 of record NC_041381.1, on the reverse strand, counting down.
TAACATTTCGCATGTGCGTATGAATTTTCCACTGAATCGCATATTCTAGGATTATAGCAGTTATAGCATGAAATATAAACACTTAATTTTGAATAATGGGAATATAATAATACAATATTATTGCCTCTAAGGCATATTCCCAAGACCGCCATCCTCCCGCTCAAGGTAACACTCGTTCTGGAATCCCCTCCCCTCCCTATCCCCAAATCTCCACGCTCTTCCCGCCTCGTTTCCACACTATGATTCTTCGACACAGCGAGGTGAGATCCGTGAGAATGAGATTGAGCGGCTGGAGAGGCTCTTAGTAATGGGTTAACATTTGAGAAATCATAGGCTTTGGTACACCCCCTTATCTAGCCATTTATTTCTGCATCACGATTCGTGTGGGCACTTTTTTTCCTTTTTGTTCTTCTAAATAAAACAACATATGAACTTCAAACTTTGGAGGACAACCAAACATTCTAACTAGAATGTGGGAAAAAACATTCAGATTTTTCCGTGAATTATGTATACAAAAAATAATTTTCTTTACTCAAAAAAAATCTCATTTTGTATATTTATGTCGGACCAAAAAACTGAATTTTTTTCCCACATTGTTGTAAGAATGTTTTGTTGTCCTGCGAAGTTTGAAGTTCATATGTTGTTTTGTTTTGAAGAAACAAAAAAGAGAAATTTTCATGTAGTAAGTTAGTTCTGTAGCACATATTTTAAAGCAACATTGGAGGGTAAGGATAGTAGGTGTCGAGAAACCTGAGCTTTATACATCCACGTTCCTTAGTAATGCTCTTCACCCAAGATTCCTGTTTCTCTGCTATGCCTGTACTAGTAGCTATACTGCTTACGTTTGACTGTAACCTGTTTGTTCAGTTATGTAACCTCAAGCAAGCACTTCATGCTCTGTTGCTAGTTAGCTTAATTAGCATCCACTTCTGTATGTACACGCATGTGCAAGCTATGAGCTGGGTAGAACTAATAGGCTAATTCATATGTACTCCGTACAAATTTAGTTAGTCTTTTACGCAGAATATTCATTTTATATCTTGTTACAAGGTTGTGCCATGTATATATGCCAGGTACTACTATTTCGAGCATGCTTATATGGCACATGATCCTTTCGCCATATGAAGTAATAATGCTTCAACTTGTTGGAGAAACTTTGTGCACTCTGTATGATGGAGCCATGTGGAATGGTGGTGTGAATTTCTTGCCATGATGGCTGCTCTGCTCTAGATTGGTACAGATTGACTGTTGGGGCCTGCAGTGTAGTGTAGGGCGACTGCTCTGCTTGGCGGTGAGTCAAGGATCTCAGGCCTGGCCGGGCCGATCTGCTCTCGATTTGGTTTGCTGTTGGTCAGGGGTCAGCAGTCTTCTGTTCTCTGTAGCTCAGTGTTAGCATTGTAGATATCTGAATAAATTGCACCATATTACAAACTTTGCCTACCAAGAGAATAGATGTAAGCTGTAAAGCACAATTTCACAGTGAAGATCCGGACTTTTCCTTGTAAGATGGTTAAGCAGCAGCAGGTGTGGCTTTCATGTTGTTGAAGGTACCCTTGCTGAACGCGATAGCCCTATGGGAAACGGGCAGCAGTGCTCTGATGCTGAAAACTGTATGTCTGGAGGAATTTCAATTTCAGATCGGAGCCCTGCGGAAGGATTTTGTGAACTTTCTCTATAGTAGGCCTCCCCAATGGCTGCTGGTCTGTAGCTAGGGGATCGACTTGTGATTGCTTCTACATCTGTGCATCGCAGTTGATCAAGATTGAGAATTGTTGGGGGTTGGGGCGTGCGTTGTAGGGTGTCTCCTCGGCATTGAGCCGAGTGGTGCATCGCTGAGTGACATCATCCCAGGCTGGGACCGTCCGCTCTGGATTTGGTTTTTGCTGGTACTTTGGATGTGTGTACAACAGGGACAGCAGCAGCTTAGTGTTTAGTTTCGCTGCAGCTCAGTGTTGTAGTTATCTGAATAACTCGGTGGCTGCTAACGAGGGGGAACATGGCCCTGTTTGGATACTCTAACTCGGTTATAGGTTAGAGTTAGATTTTAATCCTGAACTAACTCTGAACTAACTCTAACCAAAGAGGTGTTTGGAGGACATGGTTAGATTGACTCTTTCTCAATTATTTGGCTACTTTGGTCGAGCCCTGACCGGGAGTTGCGCTGACCGCAGATGGGGACGCGCCCGGCAAGGAGCCGCGCTGGCCGCAGACAGGGACGCGCCGGGCAAGGAGCCGCGCTGGTTTATCACGCAGCCCGCCGACCAAATCCGCCGTCCTTACGCAAGGAACCGCGCTGGCTGAGGCCGACGGGGGCGGGCTGCGCAAGGAGCCGCGACTGCTTACCGGCGGGCGGACGGGCCACGGAGAGACGAGGGGTTGGAACGGGAGGATAGGGCGGGGCTGCTTATCGGCGGCGGACGGGAGCGCGGATACGGCAAGGCGCCTTCACGGGCGGTGCGAGAGGGAGGGAGGAAGAGGACTAGAAGTTTCAAGAAAGTGGGGAGGGATCTACTGCGGGAAGAGCGGGAGAAAAAAAATGATTTTTAATGATTTCAAGGAGAACCAACCCAAATAAGCACCTCTTGTGTGGGTCAGTTTTATTGAATGGGTTAGATGCATCTAACCCAAACTAACCCTCATGTTTGGATACTTTTCGGTTAGTTGAGTCCAAACTAACCCAAACTAACTCTAAATCTAGGATGCAAACAGGGCCATGGATGGATGTTTTGCTGCCGGCTGGCTGATGCAGCAGGGAAGGAAAGAGCAGGCCGAGGTTGCACAGTATGCACCGATGAAGAAGCAATGGATGTTGAGTAGTACTCCCTCCGTCCCGAATTTAGTGACGCAGGAGAGATATTTTTTGCACTAATGTCAATTTTACACTACAGTCCAGTACATTTCAAATTCTGACTTCAAGCTCCCCAGCACCTCGCGATCCCTAGCAACTCGCGATCCCCAGCATCTCGCCGGGGCAGGATCTCGCCAGCACCTCCTCTTCCAGCGAGCCTCCCTCAAGGTCCTGCTGGGCGCCCTCAGGCCCTCAGTTCTCCCTCCTCAAGCTGCTCACGCTCAAGGACCTCAAGGCCCTCAAGCTCGCACTCCAGGATCAACACGTCGGAGCTCCTTTCCCCCCTGCCGCCGGTGGAGCTACCTCCTCAAGCTCCCTCAAGGTCCCGCTGCTTGCCGGAGCCCCTTCCCGCCAGGATCCCGCTCGAACTCCAGGATCTGCTCACCGGAGTTCCTTCTCCCCCTGTCGCCGGTGGAGCTCCCTCCTCAAGGTCCCGCTGCTCGTCGGAGCCCCTTCTCGCCAGGATCTTGATCGAACTCCAGGCTCTGCTCGCCGGAGCTCCTTCTACCCTTGCCGCTGGTGGAGCTCCTGCTCCCTCTGCCCCACGACCCCTGCAATTCACCACGCGTCCACCGCATCCAGGCTCCAAGCTGCTGCTGCTTCTCCTCCACCGCACCTGCAATTCTTCCTCTGCAAATTTAGAAGAAATTTTATGATTCCAACAGCAGCTCAATTCTAGAGGTATTCAAACTTTCCCTGACATGAAAAAAATGGTTGCATGCATAAATCAGATGCAAGTTGAACAAGGACTGACAAGACAAGTGGTCGATACAGTATAGTCAAATTTATGTGTGCTCGGCAATCAAAAAGTGGATCTGCTACAACAATTTTCAAGGATACGAAAACTGTTAACCTCTAATTTAAGAGCCTATGGTTCCTTTTTCCAGGAGTATGAACATTGATGTTATTCTCAAACACGAAATAAAGATATCAAGAAAACCAGGAATCAACAACATTATAAAGACATGTGTAGCCAGACGGGTGCAAAATGTTAAAACTAGAAATCAGCACCATTCAAGTTCATTGTACTCTTAGTTTAACACATTGCCCTGCAGATAAAAGAGATAAATATGAAGGCTAATTTGAATTTTGCAACTCAGACATTACTGAAAGAATACATGTTGACCATCTGGGTATCAGGAAGAACGTATAGAACGATACTACCACGGTACAAATTGCTTGTCTGCACCTTGCATGAACATGTGGGAGAATTTGACAACTGGATTATTTCATTCCTTACACTAGACATGACAGATGAGTACACGACGGAAGCAAGAGAACAGTTGTAATTTGTGATTTGGACATGCTTGTTAAAGTCATTCATGGAATATGTCTAGAAATTAGTAAAGGTAGATTACCGGCAGCGAAGGAACCAGTTTTCACCTTCAAATGGCCTTGATGTATCCTTTCACCTTCAAATGGCCTTGATGTATCCCTTCACCTTCAAATAGTCTTGATGTATCCTTTCACCTTCAAACCAAATGATCTGTTGTGTACACACAAACATTAGCAATTTCTACTCCTCATTTTTATCTGACTGGATCAATTTTGTTTTTCTTCTTTAACAGATTATTACTCCAGCTCTGAATCACAAGCTCTTGATTAGATATAAATAGTAGTATTGCATGAGCTCAAAATGCTACAACGATAAGCATGTCCTAACAGTACTAGTTAGACTGCCAGAATGTGAGAATGATAAATAGATGGCTAATGTCCAGAAGGATAGGCCATTCCCAAGCGATTCTATAAGCTTTGAATACACATAACAAACTCATGAAGTAACCACATTGAGCATCTACTCCCTCTTTTCCGCATTTGTTTTTCCATCAGACACGGCTTGTCCATCAAGTTCTTTTGAAACTTGTAGAATATAATCATCTTTCTTTTGTTTTTAGGTACCAAAAGGCTATTGAAGAAATCACTAGGCGAATGGGAGCAGGCATGGCTAAATTTATATGCAGGGAGGTCTGTTAATCTAGATGACCCAATATACTCCAACAGTTTGAAGAAGCAGCAACAGTTTACTCCAGCAGCAGCACATACCTGTAATAGCAGCAGCATCATTACTCCAGAAATACAGCAGCCATGAACGCCACCAACAGCAACAACAACTACAAGAGCAATAGCAACAACTACACCAGCCGCAGCAGTAACCAGCACATACCTGCAGGTAGTTTTTCAAAATATTCAGTTAAATTTACTGTCAAAATTCAGTGAACATTCAGTTAAATTTACTGATTTGAGTAAATTTATTGTTTAACAATACTTTGCTTAAATAGCTAGATGACTCTTTGCATGATTTACCCTTTGCAATAGCTAGATGACTTACCCTTTGCTCCTTATTTAACAGGAGACGAGACGTTGCTGGATGATGAAGAAGCAATTCATAAGGAAGTAATAAGAAGAACTTCAGTGAACCTGTCAGAGAAGGAAAGGTTTGCTGTTTGTTTTGCTTTGAAAGTGATCAAGAGCAGAGATGGAGCTATTCAGCCAGAAGAAAAGATACTCATTGCAAGCCTATTGAATACAGGCATACGAACGGTTGAAAGAATATGGAAAGATGCAAATGAAAAAATCGCAGAAGGCCAAGAAGTGGTTGTCGCAAGCAAAAGACCAGGTAGAGTTGGAAGAAAGAGAAAGAACTTGGATCTGTCAAGGGCATCGATAATCCCACTCAACAGAAGGAGAACTGTTTGAGCTCTAGCAAGGTCTCTTGGTATTCCCCACTCCACCCTACACAGGAGGTTCAAGTTAGGTGAGCTGAAGCGTGTCACTAGCACTGTGAAGCCTACCATCAAGCCAAAGAATAAGATTGCAAGACTGAAATTTTGCATGTCCATGCTCGATGAGCTTTGGCTCTCAACTCCATGTCCTCTTTTCAAGCCAATGACAGACATGGTCCATATAGATGAGAAATGGTATGATATGACATGAGTGAAGAATACGTACTATCTACTCCTAGAAGAACGTACACCCGAGTGCCCCATGCCGAATACGAACTGCATTGGCAAGGTCATGTTCCTGATAGCTGATGTAGACCGAAACTCAATGTGAGGTCCGATCCGTTGTTGCGGCCCGACCTTTCACAACACTCCACCACCAGCAGTAGCAACCGCTCGCTCGCGCACGCGATTTGCACGAAATAGAGAGTTTGAACCTTATGGCCCAGCACGAGAAAATCAATCTCGACGATGATACTCACGTGCAAAAACAATTTCTACAAAGAAATCGCAACACAGAGGTTTTCTCCCTCCAAAACTTGATACGGGTGTCTACCCTGAAAAACACATCGTGTCTATTTCATAAAACAATAACATGTCGTACAATGCCTCGTATCATGGCTTTATATAGTAGCCGACCAAACCTTGACCTCGTACACGCACAAAAGAAAAATAAAGTAACTCCTAAACAAATCTGGACTCTCATTAAAGATACTTGGCCTAGTAATTTTGGTACAAGCGCTCCCGACTTGTGCAATCAGGAGGGCCCCACCCGACATCTCTTAGGCTTAAAAACTCCCAAATACATGTAGTCCTTTTGTTGATCTTTTCCTTGCGTGGCAGAAATAAAAACAGAAAGGATCTACTCCTAGTAGTTTTAATCCTTACGTAGCATGCAAGATTGGATAGGTGAGCTTGACCTGTAGCTTTATTGGACTCCTTCCCATACACGAACTGGTCCTGTTCCGGTGTCCATGACAATATAGATAAATGTTCAAAGTGAACACCATCTGGACTCCAACCAAAAATTGGTGGCAGCTGAACTTGTTTTATATCTGCTCGCACATCAACAACTGCTTGGTCATCAGTACAAATGCATGCATTGTTAGACATGTTTTGCATACCTAGTGCATGGTTCATGGTCTTTCTCACGCCTAAACATTGCAAAACAGTAACATGGTCTGTAGTACTTGGTAGTAAATCTTCTGCATCATTGTAAGTAATGGACAAATACGTTGGTGTATAAGCTGCATATTTTGGCACAACCTCGACAACAATAGGATCGACAACTACACTGGTATTTGATATAGTCATGGACCTATCATCCTCTCCTCCTTGAAACGAAACCGTCCTCGGTTTCAAATCAGTCTTTTCAGCAATACTTTTATCTACGGACTGAACGACAGCCGTACAAATTCCAGTAGCTTCAACCTTCTTCTTTTCTTCTTCTTTTTGCTCTTTTATCTTCTCAAGATGATCTTTCCTCCAAGAAATAAAACGATCCTTGTCCATGGACACAAGGTCAAACTTCTTATCCTGCTTGACGTGATACATATTTGCAACATGGTCATATGTAGCATGGTGCTCCTTGTACCACGGCTCTCCCAACAACAGATGACATGACACCAAGGAGACCGGAATCACGTCGCACAAAACATCGGGAAAAAAATTCCCAACAAAAACGGTACCTTGGTTTGGTGTGTGACAGTGAGCTCTTCATGACCCCAATGAAAACAGTATGGTTGTGGATGTGGTGTCATTGATAGCTTCAGCTTCTCCACCATCTCGATGCTTGCAGCGTTGATCAAATTCATGTGATCGATCGTCGTGGCACATGATCTCTTTCTCACCACCACCCGAGTGTGAAAAAGCCCGGCCCAGCGGCCTTCCTCCTCCAACTGAAATCCATAGCTTAACTTACTGAATGACGATGCCCTTGCCATTTTCTCCATAGTGTCGTGAACAACCTGTTGCTCTGAATACCACCTGATGTAGACCGAAACTCAATGTGAGGTCCGATCCGTTGTTGCGGCCCGACCTTTCACAACACTCCACCACCAGCAGTAGCAACCTCTCGCTCGCGCACGCGATATGCACGAAATAGAGGGTTTGAACCTTATGGCCCAGCACGAGAAAATCAATCTCGACGATGATACTCACGCGCAAAAACAATTTCTACAAAGAAATCGCAACACAGAGGTTTTCTAAAGATCCCTTCAAAACTTGATACGGGTGTCTACCCTGAAAAACACATCGTGTCTATTTCATAAAAAAATAACATGTCGTACAATGCCTCGTATCATGGCTTTATATAGTAGCCGACCAAACCTTGACCTCGTACACGCACAAAAGAAAAATAAAGTAACTCCTAAACAAATCTGGACTCTCATTAAAGATACTTGGCCTAGTAATTTTGGTACAAGCGCTCCCGACTTGTGCAATCAGGAGGGCCCCACCCCGACATCTCTTGGGCTTAAAAACTCCCAAATACATGTAGTCCTTTTGTTGATCTTTTCCTTGCGTGGCAGAAATAAAAACAGAAAGGATCTACTCCTAGTAGTTTTAATCCTTACGTAGCATGCAAGATTGGATAGGTGAGCTTGACCTGTAGCTTTATTGGACTCCTTCCCATACACGAACTGGTCCTGTTCTGGTGTCCATGACAATATAGATAAATATTCAAAGTGAACACCATCTGGACTCCAACCAAAAATTGGTGGCAGCTGAACTTGTTTTATATCTGCTCGCACATCAACAACTGCTTGGTCATCAGTACAAATGCATGCATTGTTAGACATGTTTTGCATACCTAGTGCATGGTTCATGGTCTTTCTCAAGCCTAAACATTGCAAAACAGTAACATGGTCTGTAGTACTTGGTAGTAAATCTTCTACATCATTGTAAGTATTGGACAAATACGTTGGTGTATAAGTTGCATATTTTGGCACAACCTCGACAACAATAGGATCGACAACTACACTGGTATTTGGTATAGTCATGGACCTATCAATAGCCGTGGCCAAGCCAAGATATAGTGATGATGGTGAGGTCATATTTGATGGCAAGATCGGGACTTGGGCCTTCGTCGAAGAGAAGGCGGCAGTCAGAACGAGTCAAAACAGAATTAGAGGAACTAAAGAACTGAAAAATGTGAAAGTGACCAGAAATGTGACGAGGGATTATCTATGCAACAGGGTGACCCTGCTATACAAAACAAATGGACTGGCGAAGATATTGGAAGAACCATCTATATACAGTAGGATAATGCCAAGCCACATGTCCTGCCTAATGACATGGGTTTTCAAGAGGCTGTAGCACAAACGGATCTTGATATTCGGTTGTTGAAACAGCCACCCAACAGCCCCGATATGAATGTTTTAGACCTATGCTTGCAGAATTCTCTTCAATCCCTAACTGATTGCTTATGACCTAAAACTATTCAGGAATTGGTAGAAGGTGTGGAGGAACAGTTCGAGAACTATGAGGTTCAGAAGTTGTTTAGAAGCTTTGTGACACTCCGGGCAGTTATGATTGAGGTTATAAAAAATAAAGGAGGCAATGATTATACACTCCCGCATTTGCATAAAGATCGCCATCAAAATGAAGGAAGGCCAGCAATCTTTCTATCTTGCGATGCTCGGCTAGTTGCTGAGACCAAGGCCCTTATTGAGGAAGGAGAGAGAGAGGAGTGAGGGAAGGAGAGAGAGAGGAGCTTTATCTTGTGTATTGATGTGTTCAAATAATTGGAGTAATGTGGAGTGTATTGTGTATGTCTTATCTTCTTTATTTGAATATGTTGAAATTTATTTGAATTTGTTGGTATTTATTGGAATTTATTGTGTATTTTTAGGGGTAAGGAAAAGAAATGGGAAGGAAAGAAATTTATTGTGTATTTTGAGTAGCTGCTTAACATGATCATCTACTCATGGACAGTGCTACTCCACATGGACAGTACCTATCAACAACCTATCACATTTGGGGAAGGGAAAGGAAATGAGTAACTGAATAATAATTGGAGCCTAACAAAAAAATATTGCACATCCATTTAGTCCATTCACAATTTTTAGTCTATTAAGATTAACCTAATCAAGCATCAAACAAGACAAATTGCACATAGTCCAGAAACACATTTAGGCTCAAGCAAAACAAACTTGACACTAAACTTAGGCTCAAGCATCAAGCATCAAGACCATGCTTGACAGTAAACACATTTAGATTTACAGAGCCTCACATTTACAGTAAATAAGGGCTAATTCCTTGGCAGTTATCTTGAATTCCTGATCTTTTTGACTTTCTAGGCATTTAGGCACAGAATTCTTCTCTTATCTAGGAGTACAGTATAAAAAACAAGTTACCTATTCTGTCGCTTTCTTTCTGGACAAAGTCACACTGCTACTGGTTCAGATCGGATCTCTACTGCTAGCTTAATCTGCAACCGAAGGGATCAAACTGAGAGCCAAATGCTGGAAACCAACCTTGAGTTGAGATGGATTGTAAAAGAGGAAAGTAAGACGAGCAGGGGACGCATTCCACTCTGCTACTAGCATACAGCAGGGGCATCTACTTCTACTTGTGATGCAGCTACAGAATTCGAAAGGCAATTCTGGCAGCTCCGGCCAATCGCACGAAGCAAGCAGAGAACAGAGCACAGTTGAGAAGACACAGAGATCATCCCTTACCTCCCTCCGGCTCGGGCTGATGGAAGCTGGGCGAAGCTTTTCTGGGTTTGAGGGTGCCTTTTTTTTTAGAACGAAGGCTCAAGAAGAGCCCGGCTTTGAATTAACAAAGCCAACAACCGGCCAGGAATACATCTAGCAAACAAAGGAAACAAAGAACAAAACAGCAAGCCGATACAAGGTGCTGTGTAAAAGCTATTTGGCTACTACAACCTACTAGCAAAGATATGGAAACTAAAGCATAAGTCCAGCTAGAAGTCGAAGAAGCCCTCCACAGCGAGCAGAACACCACACAGGAACCAGCAAAGCTTGGGGAAAACAAACAGTAGTTGGAGGAGCTCCGTTGTCAGCTCCATGGGCTCTGGCCGTCGATGTCGCCCTCCTCCAGCGTTCTTTCTTCAAGCAGTTCTACGGGTCGGTAACCAAGGACGATTACATCGCCATGAGGCAACACGGAGAGGGAAGGAGAAAAGGAAGAAGGCGCCCTCAAAGGACTCCCACACATCCCCCCCAGGCCCCCGCGTCGCTCCCACAGGTGCGACCCGGGCGGCTCAAACCCTAGCCCGCCGCCGGGGCTCCCTCCCCCTTTTCCTCTCCCTCGTCACCGCCGGAGGGGGTTGTCGGAGCGCCGCGCGGCCGCCGGGGATGGTGGCGGCGAGGATCTGGTCGCTCCGCCCCTGTGGAGGATCTCGGAGCCGAGGTGGCGACCTCGGGCGGTGGTGCTGCGTCGTCCTCAGCAAACGGCAGCAGCTGGTGCTGGCCGTCCATCTCGGTCGTGCGGGCGGCGCGGTGACGGCGGGCGATGGCTGTGGTGCGCGGTGGCTTCGGGGCACCCGCATCAGATCTGAAGGCATCTTCCTCCTCAACCTCCTGTCGCCCTCGTCTCAGATCCGTTCTCCGGCGGCCTCCGGGCACCGTAGCCGTGTCTGCTCTCGAGGTGGGGGTTGGGAGAGGGGACCGGAGAAATCCGTGGCTGGCTATGCCGGCCTGCCGGCGGCGACGCCCATGGGCGCCGAACGCTGGAAGGGAAGATACCGTGGTTCAGAGTTGACACTCACACATAGAGCAAGTAGTGATAGAAATCTCAAGTTTACTGCTGCGCTGCTGACACCGTACCATCCACAGTAGGATCATGGTGGCTTTGCCGTACCCCTTGTACCGGTCCCAGATGAACTTGCGCTGCTGCATCTTCATCATCATCCAATATTTTAAATAGCACGCTATTTCGCCGTTATAACACGGTTATAGCATATTTGAAAGGAAGACGTTACGTTTTGGCAAAATCGGACGCTACGCCGCTAATTGCATAATTAGCGCGCTACACACGCTATAACATTGTAACGTTGTAACGTTACGACGTGCAGACCATGCAAAATTGAAATAAGCACAGCCAAGCAGGCCCAGCAGGCCAAAACCAACCCACGACCACTAGCTTTCTCACTCCTTTTATCAGATTCTTCGACGAGACCTAACCATCAAGCCCAGGTGGCTGCCCCGGTGGCTGTTGATGTTAGAGACTCTTAAAACTATTGTTGTTGATGTTTGAGACTTACTATTTCTATGTGCTGGATTTGGCCCTTATGCATATATTGCTTGCTCCTATGAAAAATTTAGTTGCTTAAATACTTTATTTCTAGATATATTTGATTTTTTTTGCAAACGCTATTTTGAAATATAGCACGCTATTAGCGCGCTATAACTTGTGTAGCATTTAGAGAAGGGCCTCGCTATATTTTATAGCGCGCTATTTAAAATATTGTCATCATCTCAGGACCTGCAGCAGTTGGTAAGCATCGATTAATTAGCCCATCAGTTTCCAAATTTCTATAACCATTTTCTTCCGACTAAAGTTATGATTTCGTTCAAGAGTTAAGAGTCGTTGCCCTACCACTGTCGCTGTCACACTTATGCTCTTCTCCCACTGTTTCCATTTCTGCATCTGAGCATGGTTTACTGTCGTCAGGTCAACGTTGGAAGTTCAAAAATGCTAATCGCGGACTAGTAGCAGTTTAGTTACCTGTAGAAGTCCCAGGAGCACGGTGAAGGCGCTGAGAGCCACATGCGTGACAGTCAGGACGAAGATGAAGATGTGCTTCTGTTCCAAGGCGTGCAGCGAGAGCAACGGGGCTTTCCGCAACGGCGCCACTTGATCGAGCTTCACCGCCACCGGATGTGGAAAAACCGAAGCTTTTTCAGCCACCAGATCTGGCACTTCTGCCACTGGATGTGGAAAAACCGAAGCTTTTTCAGCCACCAAGTGCTCGAGGTGGAGCACGAGGCGAGGTGCAGCTCCATCGATCCATGGAAGAAGGCAGCGAGGCGAAGCGAGGTGGGACAGGGGCGAGGTGCACGAGAGGACGGAATTTGAGCAGGGCGGCGGGGAGGAGGACAGATGGGAGGAGGACGGCGGGGAGGAGGACGGAGGCGAGGAGGACGATGGAGAGGAGAGACGCGGGGGGAGAGGAGTGAATGTCAGGGTGGGGGGACTCGTTCGTGGTTAAGTCAAATAGCGGGGTTTTCTTGCAAATAGACCGTCGCGTCACTTAATTCGGGACGGAGGGAGTATTATATAAGATTTTGTGTCCTTCTTTTACGTGTGTTGCTGCTTCAGTTTATTTACCCAGTGTGTTTCTTTTGTTTGTTTACAGCCTCCTGTAGTCAGTCAGTGAGTCCTCTGCTCTTTATAGACTAGTGTTATAGGTTAATTCATACGTATAAATTTAGTTAGTATCATTTATTTTTCTTTTACCCAGAATATTCATTTTAGATCTTGTTTCATGTTGTGGCAGGTATATGCCTGTTACTACATCTGTCTCGGTGAATAAGTCATTTGCGTAGTTCTAGGTCGACGATTTAACAATCCAAATATGTATTACATGTGACAAAAAATATATATTTAGAAACTACATCCGCGTAGAAATCTAGTGATATAATTTTCATGACATATAACACATATTTAAATCCTCAAATTGATGACTTAGAACTACACGAATGAATTATTCACCTAGACGGAGGTAGTACTGCTATTCCAGCATGCTCATGCTTGTGCACTGGCTGGTTTAGCTAAGCACATGTTGTTTATTGAAACTGTTGCATAACCGTGACCAGGCTTGATTAATACTCTTACCTTGCTAATTTCAAAGTTAATCGTGTCATTAATTATTATGTCCTCAATCAGTGTCATCAAGAGCTGATCTAATAGGAGTATAAAGAAAAACTGACATAGCAATAACATAGATATTAATTAAGTTCTACTACATGAAGGTTACTTACTCTGAATCATGCAAGATTAACCTGTTTGGAAACACGACGGCCGTTCAACCACTCACTCATTTAGGAAGTTTCTCTTCATTATTTGATGTGATTTCTCTCCAACTAAACAGAATAAATCTTTCTTCACCTTGTTTTTGCAGGAGATCGAAAACTAAACATGCATGTAGGAAGGTCACATCATTCTGCAGTCTATTCGCATGATAAAACTATCATGACAAACGATTCATGAATGACCTTCTCAACACACATATCCCATGCTTACAACATATTTGTTTCATAGGAAGAGCTAACGAAGATTAGAGAATAGAGATGTCAATAGTGAGTGTGATATGAATTCAGATTCAGTCTATCTAAGATATTGGAGGAAAACAAAAACTTGAAGGGAAAAGGAGCTGAAAGCCACCAATGATGTTGTCTTGCTTTGTCCACCTACGTAGAAGTCGCCCTTACATTTGACAGCGACAATACTAATAGTACTGGAATTGGGAGGCACGGTGACCTTGTTAGATCTTAGGAGAACACCTAACATGCCCTTTTTATACACACTGCTTAAAAATTGGTAGATTTTCTGGTCATGTACCAAGTCCGAAGCTGGCAATGGCCACTCTGATCCTCAGCATCATCCAATCTGCTGCACTTGACTTCTCTGTAGAGCAAGACATCTCATATGAGATGGCTCCATAGCTTTCATGCGGTAGGAGCATAGTTGATTTTGAGTGGTAATGGAGGGAGGGGAATGTTGAGGTAGAAGAGGAGGTGGCGGGGATAAATTCATCCATGCAGATTAGATCCGGAGCTCCTAGAGTTTTTTTACTGGAATACAGTAGCATTCTATTGCATGTATTTATATCTTGTATTAAAAAATGGGTACATATGTACAAGGAACAAAAAGAGAAAGATTACAAGAAGCTAGTCACATAGGCATGGAAGCTTACATAGGCTTTCATGGTAGCTCTATGTGTAAGTAGCTTCTGCTCGTCCTTGAATCCATTTCTAAACTTGGAAAAATTAGGCACTTGTCATATGGAGATGAACTCCCTCTTAGTGTCTTACAACATAGATATGGTATGGTTATTAATTAATCTATTGAAATAAAGGAGCTTATGCAATCACGACTACTGTGGTCATGACGACAACAGGAGGCGTGGGCATAGGCCTCGACCTCTTTGCTTTTGCTGAGCTGCTGATATGACCTTTTGTAAGAGCCCTCCGGCAGAACCTCCGGCAACCACATGATGCCGAGTCTGTTGTCAAGATTCTAATTCATGGGCATAATTTTTGTTTTCTTCTATTAGGGGACTAAATGAAGTATAGATTCATGAACACATATGTTGTCTGCTAGAGGAAGTTGTTGGGAGAAGTCTTAAATCATGTTCAAAAAATGCATTTCATTTTGACAAAAAAGATCTGTTCAGCGTCTCTTAACACCTTGTTATCATTCCGTAGCGTTACATGCACACCCTATTAGCATGTAAGTAAAATTCCAGATGTGGTTATAGCTTCATCTTAGTTTTGTTATGTGTTCTGAGTGCCTAGTGGGATGCTACCTTGGGTGAATGTGACTAAACAAACCATTGAGAGAGGCATTATCGGGACATGTGTTGCCATTTACAGAACCCTTATCCATTCCACTAGAAAGATGGAACGGAAGACAAAATGCACGACCTGTGAAACTTCTCACCCATCATGAATCACCAGCCCTAGGGACGAATCCAGATCTACGGGCCGGCTCCATCTCGGCCAATCCTCTTCCATGAGCTCCTCCAAGCTCTCAGGACTATCAGGAGTTTCAGTATTTTTTACTTCATTGTGTGATCATTATTACTACAAGAAATGCTAGCAACACATCTGGCATGAAGAAACTGCATTGAAAATTATAGCCATTGGCTCCTTTATGCGAGTATATGCTGTAGATAATCAATCAGATGTTAGAAAAAAAAAATGCAGAACTCTATGCAGCTTGCAAAGGCTAGTCAAAGAAAAGGAATAAAATGACTAACCTACTCGTCTTCTCATATATTTTGGAAGCAAACTACTCCCACCATTCTTTTAAGAGAGTCATTGTCCCCCATCTTTCTTATTGGCAGTACCGAAGGCAAGTTTTTTTTTTCTTTTTTTGCGAGTGGTGCCGAAGGCAAGTTGTACTCCAATAACATAATGTCAAATTTTTGTAGTCTACTTGTATTGCAAGTGAGCCATGCAAATATTATCGTACAAAAGTCTCTTACCGGGCTATAGTGTTGCTGATTACTTGTGCAGCCTAGGACACATGGCCCGCACATTGGGGACTTGGGGGCTTGGACCAAATTAGTCATAATGTTGTACAAACACATAACAAATATAATTCCAGTTTCTAAATTATTCCCACGTACAGAGCCCTTATCCTTTCCTCTGTTTGGCGGTACCCAAGGCAAGTTGTACTCCAATTAATATAGAATTGGTTTGGTCGTAAGACATAGTTTGGCATAACTGGGTAAGCTAGAACATATACTTCCGGACCTTCGCATGCTTTCATGGGGTTGGAATAACTCTAGGCACACATTATTGCTTGAAATATGTAATAGGTCCGAACTACCTTATATTCTCTCTTAGATGATCACCCCTTCCAGGATTGAACAGCTGGTTTAGGTGAGGCTACTGTACACACAAATGGCATATTTGCATGAGCTGCCCCCAACAAAATTTTGCCTAGGTGGCTAGCAATGCGTGTAAGAAAATTCAAAGCTAGGTATACACTCCTGATAACCTACAAGATATACAAAATAAGACTATACTTCTTCCAAGGCTAGTCAAAGAAAAGGAATAAAATGACTAATTGCAAGGACTGCACATATATTTTTTGAGTCGGCCTACTCCTTCCAGGCTATAAACACAACCTAGCTCTGCACTGGATAGCACATAGAAAGCCATCACACAAATCTTAGTTTCTCTTCTGGATAGCTAGTCACAACATCCATCCACTTGAAGCCTAGTGTCTTGAAATGGCCACTCCTCTTCCCCAAACATACCTTACTCAATGTTGCCTACCGTGTGAAAAGGAGCTAAACTTGGTGTTGTACTTGCACCAAGTCGTAGGACCAAATGCCAGTCAAAAGACAATCATACCAACAAAACCTGGTGAGAGTTTGTTTGGTATCACTGCTGTTAATAACTGGGCCATAGTTGATGCCCCAGATTTCAAAGCGAAGGTCATTGGTCATGCACAAGGAATTCATGTCATGGCTGATCAACCAAGTGTTGGCTATTATAATTCTTTCAACCTTGCGTTTGTGGAGGGAAGGTAAAACCTTGTGTACTAGCATAGAACAATAAAAAATTCCATGGCTGTTATTCTTATCTAGTGCTTATATTAATGGCATTATCATAGTATATTCGAGCACAGAGTTTTTATTTGTTAAATGGCATAGAATTGAGACTTCTGATTTTTTGTGTGAACTAGCTTCAAGGGAGCGACTCTTCAGGTGATGGGGATTTTTAATCCCGTGGGGGAATGGGCCATTATCGGTGGAACTGGAGAACTTACTATGGCACGTGGTACTATCAAATAAAAAATACTCCAGGAGTCTGCTGGCATTGAGAGTATTCGGGAACTGAATATTCACGCATTCTACACGCCGCCGAGCGCACTTGTTGTAAGTACCAAGAACACTATCAATATTTACAGCACCATATATCCATTGAATATTTTTACATTTCAAGTGTGTGTCGGTATGGTGTATATATAACGTTATGTACCAACTATTTATGGTATTTACATAATTATCTTATATAGTGAATTACCTTGATGATCTAATGAATAGACTTGACTCAATCCTACTAGTTAGTTTAGATTAACTTAAACTAAAGATCCAGTGAATGGACAATTTCTACATATATATTTTCTCAGACTAGAGAAATATCCTTGACCAAATTTCTCCCATTTTTGTACAGGTCAAGGGCGCATGATGGGATCAACTGCCCGATGAAAAGGCACTACTCATGAAACATTAATAATATCTATAAAATTAGTGATCATATTGATGTCTATCAGTGTTGCGAGCATGAAGATTCACCTGTTTTATTTTATATAAAATAATTCATGGATTAAAGTGTATGAGCTGATTATCCATGTTTCCGTTGTTCAACCTTTATTGTAATGTTTGATTGAGTGTATTGGATCTTATACCTTATACTTATGATCCACATCTTATGTAAGTGAGAAAACCGTGGCTTAGTTGGCCTCACACCGTGTCCATAACTTGCATACGTGCTTTTGCTCGTCTATGCTGCAACGGGACTGACCCATCTGACTGAGTGGTCGTGAGGCTCAACTAAGATGGAGAAATTTAACTGAAAATCATAGCAAGTGGATCATTTAGTAAACTATTATGTTTCATGCAAGGTCAGTCAAACAAGAGGAATTAAATGACTAAGCCCATGGTCTTCACATATACGTTGTGATTGAACTACTCCTCCGTTCCTTTAAGGAAGGCCAGGTTGTCCTTATAGATCTCGGAGCTCCATCCTATTGGTCATTTCTCTGATGTAATAATAATTGCACCATTGCCAATCAAATAGCCATTTAGCATTTTGTCATACATAGTGTGAATAGTTGTACAAGGGATATGGTAGCAACACAACTCACACAAATAAATTTAATTGAAAACCATACATATCAACATGCTCATTAATTTGAGTATACGCACTGGTATTATATTTGATGCAACAAATACAAAACTAAATGTTTCTTGTAAGGCTTGTCAAACAGAAGGAATAGAATGACTACACTTGTGTTCTTATTTGTGAATTCAACTACTCGAATGAAACATTTATGGCATTCCATGTCCTCGTCTATTTAGCCATCCATCTTGTTAACCACTTCCATACCATGACGACAATCGCGCTAGTGCCAAGCAATTAGTCATTTTAGTATATTGTGCTTCGTAGTGTGAGCAGTAGTAGAAGTAATAGTAACAATGCAACTACAGGAAAATTTTGATCCAAAATCATAGCAAGTGGCTAGTTCATTTGAGTATATGCTTTAGATAATCTATCGGATATAACAAAAAAAACTATATGTCGTGCAAGGCCGGCCAAACAGAAATAATATAACGACTAAGCTTGTTGTCTTCACATATATGTATGAATCGAACTAGTCCAACTATTTCTTAAGACATGACATGTCCCCATGAATTTAAGGGTCCCATCATGTTATGAACTCCTCTGCCATGAGGATTACTGTGTTGCTGCCAAGCAATCAACAACTTCGTTATTTTGTGCTTCACAGTGTAACAATAGTAGATGAAATGGTAGCAACGCAGCTCACGCGAAAAACTTAATGGAAGCCCTGGTAGTCTGGATCTTAGCTTCTACCGGTCGGGTGGGCCTCCGTCTCCCCCGACATCAAGCGCCCCTTCCATGTGTTCCATAAAAGTGACATCTATCTAGGCAGCATCGATCAACTGTGTGCTCATCGTGTTGCTCCCGGAAAAGGAGAAGATCCTTGCCCTAGGCTCCCACCGACTGGTTTCCTTGCAAAATTGTAGCATAAAGATCCTATGCAAGGGTATCATCACAACCCTTGGCTGCAGTGACAAATTTGGGAGATTATTGGTCCTGACCGGTCAGGGTTCATCACAGACTCCATCATCTCGGGGAACTTCGTCTAGGCGATGGGACTCTTGTGCTCCCACAAGCATGCCAAAACCACGCTTGTGCTCAAGCTCGAGTTTGCCTAGGCACTTGACTGCATCAATTGGTCAAGTATTCAGTGAATCCTCAAGGCTCATGTGTTCCCACCCAGATGGTTTGGGTGGATGGATGTTATCTTATCGACCACGCGATCCTCCGCTGTCCTCAACAGGATCCCAGGGAAGTGGATTCACTAGAAGAGTGGCCGCAGCAGAGGGACCTCGTCTCCACCTACCTCTTCCATGTGGTTACCAGCGTGCTTCAGTATGCCGACGACACACTCATAATTATTCGTCAGAATGCCGATACAGCTGCCGAACTCAAGCACATCCTCAGTTCATCGAGGCAACGACTCTCGTCATCTACTTCACCAAAAAAACCACCCTTTTCCCAATGAACGTCAATGAACGCGGCCTTATTAGTTCTAGTTTTTGTAATGGTGCTACACCCACCACTGCATTCACTAGAAATATGGAACTAATGACAACATGCCTGAGTAGTGCAAGTTCTCCACCATTGTGAATCGCCAACCCTAAGCGTGAATGCAGATATACGGGCTCCACCCTAGCCAAGCATCCACCTTGCATGAAGATAAATTCATTTCCACCAAGCATTCCAGAAATTAGTATTTGTTCTTTCATATATAGTTTCAATTGTCGTATATAAATGGTAGCAACTCAACTCACATGAAGAAACTTCAATAAAATTTATAGCAAGTGGCCCCTTCATGTGAATATATGCTGGAGACAACCAATCAGATATAAAAAAGAAAAAACAGAAGTATAAGTTATAACCCACTACACTTCTTGCAAGGCGCGTAAAAAAAGGAATAAAATGACTAAGCCTCTGGTCTTCTCACATGTACTTCACAAACGAACTACTTCAACCATTCTTTTAAGGGAAAGGCAGTCCGTGTCCCCATCTCCCTTTATATTGACAATATATTTGGCGGTATTCAAAGCAAGTCGCACTCCAGATAATATAGAATATTTTTAAATGATATGTGGTTCTGTCATCATAATATATAGGTTTGGCATAATGGGATAAACTAGAGCATATACATGCTGGCCTTGGCATGCATGCATGGAGTTCAAACAACTCCTAGATACACTCTATTATTTAAACACCATAGCAGGTCCGAGCTACAATATTTTTTGTCCTATATGATCAAGCCTTCGAGCGGTTCTGGTCTTATGGATAATGTATTATACGTTGTCCCCGAGCTCTGGGTTACAAGCTACATTACACACACCGATGGAGATCCTGCAAACAATCTGATGAGACATGAAAGTAATTGTCCTGTGCTGGGCTTTGGCTCCAACAAAATAGTCTGGATGAGTTGATGGTAGGAGGTTGGAGGACAACCTTCTCGTCCTAACCGAAATAGAGATAGAGGTTCCAAAATTAAGACAACTTTGATTGACTTATTGCCTCATCTAGGACAAGATATCCTTCTTTAATTACCGGAAAAAGGCTCTTTCCCCATGTACTAGTGAATTGTGGGTCATACTCTCCATTCTGAATTAATTATCTAGGTTTGTCCTATGTCAAACTGCTTTATGTTTGATAAATATATGCAAAAATGTGCTAAGATCTACGATATCAAATATAGATTGTACAAGATTAATCTAAAAGAACTAATTTATTTGTGGTACATGCTGATATATTTTTCAATAAATTTGATTAAACTTTAAAAAGTCCGACCAAGCTAGGGAAAAACTAGGTCGCCGATTAATTTAGACCGGAGGGAATAGCAAGTATTACCATGTGATAACCAGGTAGGCACTGTTACCCATTGTGAGTACCGCTAAATTTTTTCACGTGTCAACCCTGCTGAATGTTCTGTAGAACCGTTCCATGTGTTCCATCACAAGCCAAAATGCTCTAGAGAAGGCAGCTTCACTGTTGTTAATTGTGGGTGTGGCCGTCGGTTGAGGTCGTGGAGGAGGTCTATTAGATATCAAGTGTTCCTACAACACATAAGGTACGTCAAACAAAGGAATCAAATGACTAAGCCTCTCGTCTTCACATATGTTTTAGAGAAACAACCGTTTTTACAAGGAAGTCCTTGTGCCCATCTTTTTTATTGACATTATATTTGGCGGTATTCAAAGCAATGAGTACTCCAGTTAATATAGAATATTTCTAAATGATATGGTTCTGTCGCATGAACATGTAGGTTTGGCATAATTGGATAAGCTAGAGCATATACTTGCTGGCCTTCGCATGCATGCATGAGGTTGGAATAGCTCCTAGACAGGCTATATAGTAATTAAACACTAGTAGGTCTGAAGGCTTAGATGATCACCCATTCTAGCATTGAATACCTGGTTTAACTATGTACGGAGAAAATTTGAAGCTATTTCCCGTACCGAAGGAAAATGACTGCAATGTTTGACTTCATGCGCATTCGCTATTGGTAAGTTTCCTGAAAAACGAATGTGTGTAATTTAATTTCAGGAGGGAACAAAGGGAGGCGAGGAGCAGTCCCGATGCTGAGACGGTGTGCTGCGGCGAGTGCCAGTGAGGCTCAGCCGTGAGTGAACCGGAACCGGCGGCGATGCGGCTGGTAGGAGCATCGCAAGTGGAGGCGAGTCTGAGGCTTGACATGTGTGTGTGAGCGGGGGCTCAAGGCGATGACCGGAGGAGAGGCAGTGGGCCATCACGTCAGTCTAATATGAGGAAGAACGTAAACAATTTGTGGTAATAATAATGATTAGAGGAAGAAGATGATGATCCAGCTGTCCATTTCCAAACCAAGGGCTCTCGCAAGATCGACTAGCTGCAATTGTTTTTCACGCTACATGTAAATAGTCGGCCCCGACCCCAGGGTGAATAAGAAAACCAATATGCACTAGATTGATGCCTCGCTAAGTTAAGATATGAGCAAATTTTTGGTCCTTTATTCATCTGGAGACGACTCTCCATCTATACTCGACACTTCAAAATATTCCATTACCTTCACTGCATGCAACGTTTGGCTTCAACCTTGCTGATGGTAGTTGCTTCCTAGCTTCAGGACACCCAACGGAGGTCGGCGAGGTGATGGTTGAAGGTTTGAGGATAGCCTACTCGGTCGTAATCAAACTAGTAATGTAATTAGCAGAGGTTGTAAAATTAAGACAACTTCGTTTGGCATATTCCTTTGTGTAGAGCAAGCTATGTTGTTCGGCTCATATAAGACTGAGCGGCTTTAGTTACTTCTATGTACCATCTAGGATTATATTTTCCTCATTTGTTGTATAATTTTGGGTCACTCTCTCCATTCCAAATTAATTGAGTTTCTAGCTTTGTCTGAAGTCAAGCTACTTTAAGTTTTACAAATTTATACAAAAATATGCTATGATAGACAACGTCAAATATATATTGTACGGAAATATACTTTGTGATGATTTTAGCTAAACTTATTTGGTGTAGTACATGTTCATTATTTATCATTGGACAACCAGGACAACGACGAGCGTTGCGGTACAATGGACGGTGTCAACAATGGTTTTCGCTCTGTGGCATCACCTCACTTCATAGCCAGCTCTGCTTAAGTTGATCAGTCACCCAGGGGAGGAAATCGATGAAGGGGACAAGTGGTGATTGAAACCTTCTTTTCCCAACGAGCTATGGTGAGGCCGCGTATGAACCAGAGAGGTGACACGTGCAGTTAGGAGATGGTGCCATGATGACAACAGAGAAGAGGAAGTTGAGTTGCGACCGCTGTTGTGCAATGAAGACGAGACAAATTTTTTGTTGTCACTATCGTTGTCGAGTGTGCAGGGCAGGTCCGGGACCAGAGTGAGGCATGTCGACGACGAGGGTGGGGAGATGCCATGGTGGTGGCGAGGGAGAGGATGTGTGCACGTGGGAGCAGTAGAGATGAGCGGCGTGTCTTAACGCCCATCCTCACATACCAGCATATGTGCCCGCCGTTGGCTGATGTGTGGGACCAATGGGAACTGTGGATCCACTATGAAGGACATAGCGATGAATGGCCAGAGTAACTTTTCATTGTCAAAAAATGAATGGTCGAGAGAGGTAAAAATGAGTTCAACCCAATTATCGAATGGCTAGCGAACCCCAATAGCCTGGGAAGCCCGTTTGATATTCCACCCAAACAGATTGCTAGACCTTATCCATCCTACTCCCTCCGTTTCTAAATAGTATAAGTCTTTTTAGAGATTTCAATAAAGATTATATATGGATGTATATAGACATATTTTAAAGTATAAATTCATTCATTTTGCTTCGTATATAATTCACATCGGAATCTCTAAAAAGGCTTATATTTAGGAACTGAGGGAGTAGCTTTTACTAATGGTGCTTTTACACCCACCAGGCCACCACTGCATTCCCTAGACAGATGGAACTAATGATAACATGCATGCATGACTGGTGCAAGTTCTCCCCATCTTGAATCATATGACCTACGCGTGAATGTGGATCTACAAGCTCCACGTCAGCCAATCATCTGCCATTTTTTTAGAAAAGGAGGATGACCCCCGGCCTCTGCATTTGGGAGATGCGTGTGACCACTTCATTGATTATTCTCGAGGACCTTACAAAGTATTACAACAATATGTCTGAGTCCGCCATCTTGGCAACACATGTCACTACTCCTATCCATATGATGAAGGGGTGCTAGCTGGGTCAAATATTGAGACCACTCTCCTAAGCCTATCATCAAAAGCCGGAAGCCCCAGCCAAGCCACATACCGGGTCTAACGCACTTACAGGTGTCAGCCATCATTCCGCAGGTCCGTCTTATGAGCAGATATTGAGGCTTCTACCATGCCAGGCCACTCTGCCATCGACGCCACCATGACGCCAGACAGCGTCCTCCTCCTGCGCGAGTCCATCTCCAACCATCGGACGCCAAGTCTCCACTGCACCACGCTGCGAGATCGGCCGCCATCAATGTTTAAGATGAAGCAATGCTCACCAAAGAAACCAACCACCGTTCCCTCGAGTCCATGTACACCTCCAAGAATGACGCCCTCAAGGAGTAAACAACACAAGAGCGCCGCCGTCATCCGATCTACTGATCTAGGGTTTCCCCTGGAAGTAGCAGATAGTTGTCTTGAACTTTTCCTTGGCGATGCCTTCAAGAAAGAAACGCCGCATAACAGCACCGTCAGCACCGGCCTTGGCCAGGTTTTCACCCGGATCTGAACAGGGGACATCCATCAAGCAACTTGTACACGAACCGCCGCCATCGCTGCCGGCGACTGGACGGAGAATCCATGCCGCCTCCGCCGCCTGACCGATCATGGCACCACCGTGGTGCCTAGGCCGACATCGTCAGGCCCACCATGCCCTCCTGTAAACGCTCACCAGATCCGCCGGCCTGCCGAAGCCCATCTGGGTACGGCGAGATCCGCGATCTGGGCCGCCGCCACAGTGTCTCCTCTGCCGCGGTATCCAATCATCTACCTTGGATGAGGATAACTTCGTTACTGCCAAACAATCCGGAATTTCAGAATTTGTTCTTCATACTTTGAATATTAGTATATGAAACGGTAGTAATGCAGTTCGCATAAAGAAACTTCAATGGGAATTATAACAAGTGCCCCCTTCATGTGAATATATGTTAGAGAAAAATCCTAAAAAATATGCTAGAGACAACCAACCGGATATAACAAAACACAAGCATCAATTAAACATTTACGCTTCTTGGAAGGCGCATCAAACAAAAGGAATAAAATGACTAAACCTCCGGTCTT
Source organism: Triticum dicoccoides (assembly GCF_002162155.2). NCBI lineage: Eukaryota > Viridiplantae > Streptophyta > Magnoliopsida > Poales > Poaceae > Triticum > Triticum dicoccoides. The sequence goes on along the minus strand of NC_041381.1, from coordinate 26,077,168 downwards.
CTCATAGTACTTTAGAAACAAACTAGTCCTACTCCACCCATTCTTCTATGGGATTCCTTGTCCCCATCTTATTATGGACATTATATTTGGCTGTGTTCAAAGCAAGTGGTACTCCAAGTTGTTTTTGCCAGAAACTTCCAATCTATACATCTTCAATCACGGCAGTATAAAGAATAACAGAGGTAATAAAATTACAACCATGTCCGTGGATCACCTAACGACGACTACAAGCACTAGAACGAGCCGAAGGCGCGCCGCCGTCATTGCCCCTCCCTCATCAGAGTCGGGCAAACCTTGTTGTAGTAGTCAATCGAGAAGTTGTTGTACTAAGGCCCGATAGGACCATCGCACCGGAGTAGCAACCGTCGCCGATGAAGAAAGTCATAGATAAGAAGAACCAAACCTGTAAACACCTAAACGAAGACGAACGAAGAACGGATCAAAATAGATTCACCAAAGACCAACATCGACTGAATCCCGCAAGATCCAACGGAGACAAACCTCCACACGCCCTCCGACGATGCTAGACACACCATCGGGATGGAGATAGAACATGGGAGACATTATTCCTACTAAGGGACGTCGCCGCCGCCACACAGCCCCAACCAAGAAGCTGACTTTAACAAGAACAGGAACGGGGTCCCTCCCGCCCGTGGGTTCCGAGATCATCCGCACCTCCATAGCCTAGACGTCATAGGAGATGGGTCGGACCGGCGCGGCGCCAACGGAAGGACAAGAGCTTTTCGTGTGGAGGAGGAAAGAGATCTCTATTCTTTGTTTCCCTTGCTAATCAAGTGGTACTGCAATTCATACATAATTTTTCTAAACTATATGAGCCTGTCTAAGAAGATAGAAGTTTGGCATAATTGGATAAGCCGGAGCATAGACTTGCTGGCCTAAGTTCTGACTGCTGTACCTTCACCTCAATGGCTATGTGCGTGAAACCGCATGAGAAATCCTCACACCTTAGTGGACTGCCTGGCATAAAACCAGCAGAAATACTTAACTATGCCCATTGGTTTCGTGCACAAAACCAACTGCAATATTTTTAGCTTTTTAGTCCGTTCCTGCTCCAAACCGCAGATATTATAATTTCTTGGGTTGAAATTAATTTATGTTTTATAGTCAGCTACGCAATCAAAATTCACCTGCATGAATGTACGTAAACTGAAATATAGATAGTCCTTGGCAATAGAGGCTATAATTGTGTTGTTACCAAGTGTAGAGGAATTTCAGTATTCTGTGCTCCATAGGGTGAAAATTATAGCAAGTGGCTCCGTCATGTGAATACGTTTATGCTCTAGATAATCAATCATATACAACGTAACAAAAGTTTAAGACTGTATGCTTCTTGCAAGGAAAGTCAAACAAAAGGAATAAAATGACTAAGCCTCTAGTCTTTACTTGTATTTGTGAATCGAACTACTGCTGCCATTCTTTTAAGACAGGCCTTGGCCCCATCTTTGGTCATTAATAGTAGTATATTTGGCGGAATTCAAAATCGGCTTTAGTCCAATTAATGGGGAACCTTTATAGATGATAGTGTTACCATGATCTTGAGTTAGCAATTGAGTTAGTGCTAGTTAATGTTTTCGACAAAGGGTAATATATTAATACCAAGATTATATAGAGTACACTCGACCTCTGCAACAACTCAATGCCACAATCAACTCGAGCCATCGAGGATGCGCAAAGCCAAAAGATGAAAAGAAAGAACAAAAGAAAAAAAAAGAAGATCTAAGGCACGCAGTAACCAACAGCGGCATCAAGCACGACAGTGACAACACACGGGCTGCCAGAATGTTCTCCAAAAGCAACGCCTTTAGAAAGGAAAGGAGACATAAGTGTCACCGTTGCCGGTTTGTCAAAGACTAAATCCTGAGTTTTCATCCTGAGAGAAGAACCGAGCAAAATCATGCAATGCCTTCAACAAGGTAACAATGTCGAAACACCGCCAATGCCACTTACGACCAACGAAGGACACACCATGGGTTTTCACCCTGAAACTCTTGTCCTGATACTGAAGTAGCACCACCAAAATGCAACCATGATGTGATGTTGCAACTGCTTGATCACCTCCATCATTCCTTCAATCCTTGACATTGCCGAACACAGACAGATGCCCACATGCATCGTGGCCCGGACCACTCAGCAACGAATATGCACAATCCTCGATGTCCATGGAACATCACATCATAGAACGTTTTCAGCCTGAATGTTCGTCTTTCCAACCACTATCTAGTGCTCACACACATAGTTTGGATGTGAAAAGCTATGCTCGTATGAGCTAGTTGACCGGCGATGGCATGACTGGCAGGCACCGCCGGAACCCACGTTAAGGGCACCTTTGGTAGACATGTGTCGTCCTCGCCATCAGCTGATGACGAACTTGGGAAAAGGATCCCTTCAGTTGTCGAGATGCAACCGTGGCTGCCCATGTCCCTAATCTGTAGACTGGAATTGCAAGAAGCCGCATTATCCTGACTCAGATCGGAGCACAATCGTACTCCGAGTGACCGCCGCCGCCATGGATGGCATCTCAGTTTTTGAATCTTTATCCAACACCACACATGTCATCGCGGCAACCACTGCCCAGATCTAAAGGCGGCGGCTATGCTACCCTCGCAACCGCCCTAGCCATGCCACCACCAAAAGGTCATGGGGCCGCCATCCCGTTTCTGAGGTCCGTCGAGCGCAACACCGTCTAGGGTCGGACCCGCAAAATGCCGGAAGTACCCTCAGTGGGAGAGGACGAGAGACCGCCGCCGCTTCCACCGAACGGGGTCTACCCATCGGCTTCCTTCGGTGGCAGTGGTGTGGATGTAGGAGAGGGAAGACGGGGGCGGCGGCGGCTGGGGTTTCACATGT
>NC_041381.1:26064723-26074143 GCF_002162155.2 Triticum dicoccoides | reverse complement strand
GTGGGTTCGGCCTAGTGTGTCTTTCCTTACATGGGTATGAGATATGTCCGCATCCTGGTGTGTGCCTTGCTTGCATGCCATACTTTTTTTTGAGAACTTCCAATCTATTCATCTTCAATCATGGCAGTACAAAGAACAATAGAGGTAATAAAAATTACAACCATGTATGTGGACCACCTAGCTAGCGACGACTAGAAGCACTGCAGCGAGCCGAAGGCATACCGCCATCATCGCCCCTCCCCTCACCGGAGCCGGGCAAACCTTCTTGTAGTAGACAGTTGGGAGGTCGTCATGCTTTGGCAACATAGGACCAGTGCACCTGAGCAGCAACCATCGCTGATTAAGAAAGTCATAGATAAGAAGAATCAAACTTGTAGATACTCAAACAAATACGAACGAAGACCGAATCTAAACAGATCCACCGAAGACCAGCACTGACCGAATCCCGCAAGATCCGACCGATACACACCTCCATACGCCCTCTGACGATGCTAGACCCACCATCAGGACGAGGATAGAACGTGGCGGACATTATTCCGGCTAAGGGACATCGCCGTAGCCACACAGCCCCAACCACGATGTTGAATCTAACAAGAATGAGAACGGGTTCCCTCCCGCCGGCGGGGGATCGTGATCCTCCGCACCTCCTTGGCCAGAGGCCATCAGAGAAGGGGCTGACCAGCGACGTCGCCGAAGGGAGCAGAAGGGGCTTTTCTTGTGGAGGAGGAAAGAGAAGGGGCTTGCTTTGCCATTCGTGGTACTAATTTGTCTCCGGTTGGTAGTAGTGCTTGGTTTTGTACGTGGGTTAGCAGCAGCATCCGTCAGGGTTGTATTAGAATTGTTGTACGAGTAGGGTTGTGTTGGTCATGCATACTATGTGCACAGACATCTGCATAAGATTGTACCATGAGTTGTGAAAAAGAGGCGCGCCATGTGCCCTTTGCATTAAGTTTTTGAGCGAGCATGTTAGTTATACTTTGATATGATCTGTTGAAGGGAAAGAGGGATTTGGTGGAATATTTGTTGTATTGCTTGAGCCTCGTGGGCATATATATAGGAGTACATGATCTACTTGGAGTATAAGGCAAGCCAGAATAATTCCTAGTCTAACCTATGTTTCCTAATACAATCACGTTACTCAACATGATCAATTCATGAGCGAAGTCCAACAGATACAGCTCCGTTGTAGTAATATAAAGGTTTGTCTTAACAGGATAAGCTACAACATATAGTTGCGGGTCTTTACATGCATCCATGGGGCTGGAACAACTCCTAGACACACTTTACTATATTTAAACAGTGTAATATGTCCGAAGTACCATTATATTATCTTAGATGACCACTCCTTCTAGGATTTAACAGCGATCCGGATCTTATTCCAAATTCTATTATTTGTGGTATTTATGTTACACGAAATCCGAACAGTTTTCTGCACAGAGTAAAGTTGACCTACAAAATTTCAAGTTCATACGTATTCTTGTTTGAGAGACAAAAAAGAGAAATTTCTATATAGAAGTAGCACAGACCTTGACGTGAAACTTGAAGGTCGAGATAAGGTGGTGCATGCTCAAACAATGCACTATCCTAGTAGCTTTATGGTCCGTCAAATAGTTGGATAATTTATTGTTAAAAAGTCTGACATTGTCAAACTTTCTGGCATATTCACGTGATAACTTAGCAATAAATAAATAAATGCAGCTGTTACTAGTGGCACAGTATTCCTCTCTATATGGTAGCTACTACTACTACTACTACTACTACTACTACTACTACTACTACTACTACTACTACTACTACTACTACTACTACTACTACTACTACTACTACTACTACTACTACTACTACTACAAGAGCGGGGCAAGAAGATGAGATCCTACAATTGTCGAGGGTCATTTGGCCGGGAACATATATACCAAAAAAATGCAAGATTTAGAGCCCGAAACCCCGCCGTACCAAATCATTGTTTCTTCTATTCTTTCTATATAAATAAGTTCGTATGGAGTGACTAAGCCTGAGAGGAGCTCCTATTGCCACATTTTGCGGCTGGACGGGATTTTTGTTATTAATAGTTTAATAATAGTATAGGAAATCACTTTGATACCAGTGATATATATTTTAAAAATATTATCCTATGTCAATAAAAAAATATTTCATTTATTTCTAAATTTGTTCATAGTGATGCGAGATTTGCTTATTTTCTACTAGATAAAACTAGCGATGCGACCCGCGCATTTGCGCGGCTAGATTGGCTACATTTTTTTATAACGCATTTAATTTCTCTGGATAATAATTCGTAAACTATCATTCAAAATATAACCAAGATACATGCCTTGTGGAAATATAATTGTTCTTTATCAAAATTAAATGCTATTGGTTTACACCAATAGCATTGAGGCTTGTAGCTTACTGTGTCATTATTTGTTGTTCTTTTCTTTTCATGTCTTACTCTTTCGACGGTGTCTATCTTTGCACTAACAAACTTGGACGGATTCTTCGCTAAGTTTAAAGCTCAATAACGAAAGCTTGTGCATCTCGTTAGTTGGTCTATTGATAAAATTACTTTGTCCTGGCTATATATTGATGGTGTTTTTGGTCGATCGCATGACGTGTCCCTAAAACAGTTCCAAGGAAGCTCATCCTACGCTAATTTACTTCCCAAAATTTTAATATTATATCTCCAAATGTAATATCATACATGTGACATGTTTTTTTTGCATACAACAATTTTCGGAACGTCTTCTTAATTACTGCCATCGCAGATTCTTGTTATTGCCATTGTTTTTCCCATTTCACTTGCCCATGCTTAGGAATATATTTTTAGCAAGTAAGTGCTTCTAATTTATTTGGATGGAGGAGTGGATGTATAACCTAATTGCACAACATGGTTAAAATGCTTGAAAATCAATTAAATTTATTTTTTGACTTGATACTTTCAATTTGAATTCCGTTTGAAATAAAGTTTGTTGTATTTTATCTACGTAATGAGTATTGTCCCATCAAAAATAAAGCTCTATGATTCCAGTCGTTAGAAAGTCCTATGTGATTTTGCGGGTGGTTGTATCTGTACTATGTGTGCCTATATTGAATTTGGTGTGTCTAAATAAATTATTATACTTACTACCAATTTTGAAAGAGGTATGTATTACTTATCTACAAAATATATTCTTGATTATATCCGATGGCAGGGTGAAAGCTTCGCATTATGGCCGTGTGCATGTTTTTCTCTTTCTTTCACTTGCCCGTACCCAGAGATTAATTATTAGCAAGTAAGTGATCTTGGCATATTTGGTTTGAGTTATGTATGATCGAATTACATGATTTTATATAAATTATATGCCAAAATTTAGCTATTAATACTATAAGATGAAATCCTAGAGTGAAAATAATTGGGTGAGGCTGGCCTGCTAAAACATGAAATAGAACACTGGAATCAAATGTTGCCACTTATTGCATGGCATCAAATTATCTGTTGAAAATTAATACATGGAGGCCAGAAGGTCAGGGGCTAAATTTCTAGTATAGATAAGATGTCATCATTTAAGATTGTTCTATGAGAGATGCACTAAAAATGGAAAACTATTTTATCATATTAGTCGGTGTAGGATTCTAAGATATAATTATGAAACTCCATGGAAGCAAAAACATGAGAATGCTAATATTAGAAAGAATAGTCATTGCCCAAGCAATTCGACAATGTGTCGTCTTTCACTTGTGAAAACAGAATTCTTCAAATTATACGAACCATGATTTAATCTAATAAGCAGTCGTGTATTACTTAATCATGATGGAAGAAATTGGTGAGTTTGTTTGCTCAATTCTATGGATCATATTTCTAATTGTTTTCAAACGAAACAAATATAACTTATTTTATGATATTTATAATCACATACCCTTGTTTGTCATAGACGTTAAATTTCTGATCTGTAAATCTTTTTCTCTTCAAGTCTAGCGGTTCAGGTTAACTTCCCAGTTATTACATACTTAAATCCTGGTACAGTTCATGTGTACAATTAGCCGAGATGAATTAATTAAAAAAATAACATCACAACATAAATCCAATACCTCCGTTCTAGCTTTTTGGATTTGAAAGCCCTTGGAGCGATAGTTGCTGCTGGACGCCTCATGCGGATGCTTTGGCAAACTCTTCATGTGACTCTCGATCTGCTGTTTGAAACTCTCCTTTGGCGTCCCTGTTTAGCCGCCCTGCCGCTGGATGCTGTTGGAGATGGCCGCAGCAGGCGTTTGCGGTTTGCGGGAGGGAGCCATGCCGAGGTTGAGATCGCCTGGTGCGTGTGTGTTTTTTATGGGCCCTAGTGCATGCACGCCAATGCGAACCTCGGCTTCGATTCCTTTTTTTTTTGCTGGAGGCCCGACTGGTTTCATCGGTTGTATTGGACACCAATACATCTTCTGTTTTTATTTCCTTTTCATGGATTCTTTTTGTTTTTTACAGTGACGTGCATGTATTGGAATACTTTGTGGCTGGACGTGTGGTTTGCTAGGCTTGCTTGGTTCAATAGGACACGAACACATCTTTCTTTCTTTCTTCCCCATCGATTCTGTTTGACTTTCGTGACGTACGTGTTTTCTCTTGTTTTTTAATTGATTATTTTAATAGAAAGGCTTACATGAGTTGAACCAAAGACATGGCATATACGCATCGTGACAGTGCGATGTGCCAACCTGTATCAATGATATAATATTTATATGTTACGTAATATTTTTAAATCTTGGCCGTTAATTTCTATAATTTACGGCTGAGATAATTAAATATATGTGGACGAACGTGATGGCTTGTTTGATTTCTGTAATATATATATAATAGATGTACAACCTATACTTATGAAAAAAAAATTCTCAAAAGGGAGTGTTGCCCCGTGGCCTCTCCATTGGATGGCATAGACAACTATATTTATTAAGTTCAAAGTATGTACAATGAGAAATGTTACTAAATCACAAAATATGTGTATCATGCATGAATTATTTTTGACTAATATATATTGAAATGTTCATGCATTTGAAGACCAATTATTATCAGTATCAAGATAAATGTTCATATGTTAAAACAATCTTCATCTATTACAGAACAAACGTTTTTTATATTGAAAATAAATGCTCATGCCTTTCAAATGGAATGTACATGTATTTATAAAAGTACGTTCATGCATTTTCCAGAACTAATAAAATATAATAAATAAGTAAATGAATTCAGAGCAATGATATAAAATATTCACAAAAAGAAAGGAAATACCAAAAGTGAATACATAGAAAAATGGAGTGAAATGATTTTTCTTTTTAATTTCGAGGGAAATAAGTGAGATGGATATAGCTCTGTTGGCGAGCACTCCATCGATCTCACAATAAGTTAGATATAGCTCTCGTGGCCTAAATTGTCAACTCCCTCTGGATGGAAATATAAGTCTAGCATGGGAACTTCAGTCGTCAACTGTAATATGCCACATAACATTATTTTCTTAGAAGCTTCATTCCAGGAATAAACTAAAAGGATATATCTTTATGACATAAAACACAGTCGCTAGTCAATTCAAAGACCTAAAAACCCGTGCATGATATTTTTTACGCAAGTGCATAAGTTCATTATATTGTTATAATGACAAATAAGAGGGTAAGGGTTTTACAGGCCCATCCCCAGAATTTGTTAAACTAGGCTCGTTTTTGGGAGATAGCCAAATTGGAAGCCCAGCCGTCCTCCTCGTGCTGCTCGCCATCCATCCATGGCGGCGGCGGCAGCCTCCCCCTCACCCTCCGCGTTCTCCAAGACCCCGTCCCACATCTCAGCACAGCCACGGACACCACTGAGGATGATTGACCATCCCCTCCCTTCTCCCCCAAATCTCGCGTCCTCCATGGACGTTGTCATCCAGCCAGGTCTTCCCGCCAACACCATCTTCTTCCGTGTATTCGATTCTTCATCCTCGCAATTATCTTCATGCTTTATGGTCTCGAATTCCCCCTGCGCGTGCTATATAATACAGGTAGGTGGTGGATGGGAAGCAACTACAAGTGGGATACAGTTGAATAGTTAATAAATTAAAATCAAGTAACTAGACTGTGTGACTCGGGACCATACATTCCACTCCTCCGTTCAAAAAAATATAGTGCTTCCTCTATTCCCGTGCTTCAACTTTGACCACAAATTTAACCACGAGACCGACTGCGACGGGAGCAAAAGTTATACCAGTGAATTCGTGTTCAAAAGAAGTTTTCAATTATATAATTTTTTCTCCTGCCGCAGTGGGTCTTGTTGGTTAAATTTATGGTCAAATTTGAACCTCGGGAAGTGTGGGCACACTATATTTTGGGATGGTGGGAGTATCATGTTACACCTGTCTGAATATTTTATTCTAACTTGTACCTTTTCTCCAAAGTTTTGTGCTGTTCGTTCAACCATCTCCTTCATGTGGACTTCCATTATATACTGTTGTTTCTGTCCTTCACAGATGGCTGGAAGGGAGGATGGAGATTAAGATGGATTTTTGTTATGTTCTATTAGTAGTTGTCGACGGATGGTTTTTCTTAGGAGACTGGATAGAACTCACTGCTCAATTATGTTCTGTTATGGAGGATGTAAGAAATGTTTGTGGTAGTGCACAAAAGGAAGTCGAGAAATTGAGACCATTATTGTTGGGAGTTTTCAGCGGGCTTACCAACTTTGACAATATATCTGAATCATTGTTGCAAAAAAACTAGTGAGTCGTTTTTCTGCTTGCTGCTCTTGCACAGGACAATAGAGAACGTCAATTTTGTTTAATCTCCTTCTCTTTCAGCTGAATCAAAAAAATAATAGTACTGCACAAAATGCCTCAAACTGGGCTCTAGGGTCGCTGTTTAGTTGTGCATGTTAGTGGCCTGGAGGCTTGGACCAAAATAGTCAGATTGTTGTACAAACAGATAATATATATAATTTCAGTTTGTAAACTATTTCCAGGTTCTATATTTGCACAAGATTTTTATGCACCTCAAACCTAGTCAGAAAATGAGGGTGATGGTCTAACCACTTTCTCTAACGTGAACGCCACCAGCTAGATGCCAGTAGTACAGTTTGACGAGGCTGGCTAGAATAATCCTCGACATAATCCTAGGGGTTGTTGTGCATGCATGGAATTTCAATATCATGGCTAGATTGCCTGAACAAATATTCATAATAATCTGTCATGTACCGTCGGAAACAGTACAAAGAATAGTTTAGTGACTTATCCACAAAGACTGCTGGAGCTCGGTTATTTTCTTTCTTTCAAACAACCTTCCTTTGAAAAACAATGTCTGACCTATATTATAAAGTGAATATAGGTATTTCTTCAGCTAACTTAACTATGTGTGATTAACAAAAAGTTGTACCAGTTGATATAACTATTATTTTTGTGAGTGTACCAGTTGATATAATTGCGATAAGGATTCAATAATACATATATACATGAATACTACACAGGATAAGAGAGTTTATTTTTCTTCGTCAAATACAATTGAGCCCATCAGTCTCTCATGGAGACACAGTGCCAAAACATTAGGTGATATTTCAGAAATCATATAGGTAGACATATTATACTCTGCAACCTCGAGAACTAGTTGGTAGCCAAGCGGTAAGGACTTGGTGGTGTTTACTTTCTGGCGAGGGTTCAACACCTGTTCGGAGTAAATTCTGGAATCCTAGGGTTGTTTTGTACTCTGTAACTTGCATATCTATATCCTTAATTATATTGTCAAGAAAAAATAAATACAACACATGCCTTGAAGACACACTTATGACCGCCATACAAAAAAGGCGCTATGCTGTCCATCCCTGTCCATTATATATATCCGAATCATTTTTAGAGAGAACATAATGACCCACCATTTTGTAGGTATGTGGTACGTAGTGTATTCTACCCATTCCATGTTCTTTGCGTATTCATGTGAACATTATTAGTACAAGAAATATTAGCAACTGACCTCACATGAAGGAACTTCAATGAGAATTATAGCAAGTGGATCCTTCATGGGAGTATATGCTCTAGATAATCAAGCAGGTATAACAGGACAAAAGTGCAACACTATGCATCTTGGAAAGCATGTCAAACAAAAGTATTAAAATAACTAAGCCTCTTGTCTTGGCATCCTACCATTCTTTTAAGACAAACATGTCTCCATCTTTTATTATTGACATTACATTTGGCAGTATTCAAGGTAGGTTGTACTTCAATTGATGTTAAATGTTTCAAAATGATATGGTTTCTTCATAAAAATAGGTTTGGCTTAACTGGATAAGCTAGAGCATATGCTTGTCGCTCTTCACATGTATGCATGGGGTTGGAATGACTCGTAGATACAGTGTACTTTGTGAACAATGGAATAGGTCTAAAATATAATATATATTGTGTTAGATGATCACTCCTTCTAGCATTGAACAGATGGTTAATGTCTTTTTTGATAGTATAATAGGTGACGCCGCTGCACATGCCAAATGGCGTATATACATGCTCCACCCCACGTAAATTAGGTTGGGTGGTGAGCACTGTGTGCTAAGATTATTATTTCAAGCTAAGCCTGCCATGTACAGAGGGAAACTAAGAAGGAAAAACACCTATGGCATTTATCTTACGACCAATACGTATTCATATGAGAGTTTTAGAGACGGTTCTGATACAGACGGTTTGCCTTTTGACTTCAGTAAACTCGAGCTAATGCTCATTTTTTTGGAGACATTTGTGAAACCACATGAGAAATCCCCACACCTTAGTGGACTGTCTGACATAAAACCAGCAGAAATAGTAAACTATGCCCATTGGTTTCATGCACAAATCCAACTGTAATATTTTTAGCTTTTCAGCTGGTTCCTGCTCTAAAGAGCAGATATTATTATTTCTTGGGTTGAAATTATTGTGTGTTTTACATTCAGCTATGCAATCAAAATTCATGAGCAATTTATCTCATATTAAGATCTATCTCAAACACTACTGGAATCTGGCATTTTAACGTCCGCCACCTCTTTGCCGTCTGCCAGCTGACGGCAAAGAGGCTCTTTGTCGTCCGCTTCCACAAAGCGGACGGCGAAGAAAGTGCGGATGGCAAAAATGCTATTTGCCGTCAGCTGCTTCTTTGCTGTCGGCCAGCTGACGGCAAAGAGTTAGAAGGCAGACAACAAAGAGCCAGGTGGGCCCCATAGGGCACGGCGTGGCTAAGTCAGATTCTTTGCCGTCGGCTAGCGGACGACAAAAGAGGTGACTACTTTGCCGTCTGCTAGCAGACGGCAATGTTAGTCGGACGGCAAAGAGGAGACATGGGCCAGCCCTAACGGTGACCCCCTTTGCCGTCTGCTAACAGACGGCAAAGAAGGCCCATTTAACGGGCCGAGCCGTCTCCCCCTCTCTCTCTTTCTCTCTCCCTCCCGCGCGCCCGCCTCTCTCCTCTGTCGCTGCTGTC
>NC_041381.1:26046921-26064363 GCF_002162155.2 Triticum dicoccoides | reverse complement strand
CAGGAGCCCCGCCGCGCCCCGTCGCCCGGTCGCCCCTCCGTGCCCCGTCGCGCCGTCGCGCGGTAGCATGTGCGTCCGGCCAGAAGCGAGGCGACATGTTGGCATGAAACAGGAGCGTGCAAACGCAGTCATTCCGAGTGTGAAGGACGCGTTCGGCTCAACCGTTTTGCTGGGAAGTATACATGCAAGTGAGACAAAAAATTGTGCCATGGTGCGATAGAAAAGTGTGGAAAGCAAGATTGTCGGACTCTTTTCCATTGTCAGTCCGAAGAGCAAGAATGGGACGCCCAGACTACGTGCTGACATAGGAGTAAAAAGCCGTCAGGGTGGAAAGTGCATCCGACTTTCATCGCAAATGAAAGGTCCACACATAATGAGAATAGTCATCAAGGATAATGAGATAATATAAATAGCCTGAATTACTAGGAGCTGCAGAGGTCCACACATCAGTATGAATCAACTGAAAAGGAAAAGAAGCAATGGTGGTGGAGTTATTAAACGGAAGACGAACATGTTTGCCAACACGAAAAGCATGATAGGTATGATCCTCTATCTTATTACATCTAAAACTGAAACTCCTAAGAATATGACGAAGATTGATGGGGTTGGGTTGACCCAGACGAGCATACCAGAGATCAACGCCAGTGGAGAGAGCGACCAGTGCGGTGGTGGTGGAGGAGGGCGGATGCACCGGATAGCGCTCGTCGGGGCTGTCACATCGGTGAAGCACCATCCTAGTTCGAGCATCCTTGACACAAAAACCAAGTTCGTCAAATTCGACAGTAACAGGATTTTCACGAGACAACGAACGGAAATAAGGTTCTTAATAAGATGAGGTGACACAAGTATGTTAGACAAAGTTAAAGGCATGGAATTAGAAGGAAATGAAGTGTGGCCGACGTGTGTAATGGGGAGGGTGGAACCGTCACCGACAATGATGCGGTGGGCGGTGGTGATGGGAGAGAAAGAGGCAAGATTACCACGATGAGCGAACATGTGAGCAGTGGCCCGGTGTACATGTACCAATCACCGCCTCCAGTGTAGTTGTTCGGCGTAGGAGCGGAGTGTAGCGCGGCAAGTAACGCCGGGTCCAAAGGCCCCGGTGGCCGCGCCGGCTAAGGGGACAGAGATGCCATCGGAAGCTGTAGTCATATTCCAAATGTTTCAAAGCATTTGTCGAAACAGAAATACCATTCTCATTATTTCCTAGACTAACACCCACATTATTCAACTTAGAAATGATGGATGTATTAGAAAAAGATAAAAAAGATTTGAGTGATGACGAAGTACCTTGATTGTCAAGGTTCTGGGCCGCTTTATGCCGCATAGCATTGGCCAAAGAGTCCTCGTCAGTGTCCGTCCTTCCATCGTCGGTAACTGCATGACGGCCACTTCGGCGTGTGGGTGTCATCCTTTGAGAAGGGTGTCGCCCAAACACCGCCGCCAGAGGATCTTTCGAGACATTCAGGTAACGTGGAGTTGAATCTAAGATCCGCTGCAAGCTCCATGCCTCTCGGCGCCTGCGGCGAAGAGTTGGAAGGAGTGACTGCCAACAACACAGGACCACTAATACGTCCATTTTGCATCATGCTTTTATGTCAATATTTATTGCATTATGGGCTCTTATTACACATTATATATCAATACTTATGGCTATTCTTTCTTATTTTACAAGGTTTACCATGAAGAGGGAGAATGCTGGCAGCTGGAATTCTGGCTGGAAAAGGAGCAAACATTAGAAACCTATTCTGCACTGCTCCAAAAGTCCTGAAACTCCACGAAACTTATTTTTGGATTTAATAAGAATTATTGAGCGGAAGAAACACCTCAGGGGGCCCACACCCTAGCCAGGAGGGTGGGGGGCGCCCACCCCAACTGGGTGCGCCCCCTATCTCCTAGGCCCCCCGGTGGCCCTCCGGTGTCCATCTTGTGCTATATGAAGGCTTTTACCCTGGAAAAAATCGTGGGCAAGCTTACGGGACGAAACTCCGCCGCCACGAGGCGGAACCATGGTGGGACCAATCTAGGGCTCTGGCGGAGCTGTTCTGCCGGGGAAACTTCCCTCCGGGAGGGGGAAATCATTACCATCGTCATCACCAACGATCCTCCCATCTGGAGAGGGTTAATCTCCATCAACATCTTCACCAGCACCATCTCCTCTCAAAACCCTAGTTCATCTCTTGTATCCAATCTTGTATCCAAACCATAAATTGGTACCTGTGGGTTGCTAGTAGTGTTGATTACTCCTTGTAGTTGATGCTAATTGGTTTACTTGGTGGAAGATCATATGTTCAGATCCTTAATGCATATTATTACTCCTCTGATTATGAACATGAATATGCTTTGTGAGTAGTTACGTTTGTTCCTGAGGACATGGATGAAGTCTTGCTATTAGTAGTCATGTGAATTCGGTATTCGTTCGATATTTTGATGAGATGTATGTTGTCTTTTCCTCTAGTGGTGTTATGTGAACGTCGACTACATAACACTTCACCATTATTTGGGCCTAGAGGATGGCATTGGGAAGTAATAAGTAGATGATGGGTTGCTAGAGTGATAGAAGCTTAAACCCTAGTTTATGCATTGCTTCGTTAGGGGCTGATTTGGATCCATATGTTTAATGTTGTGGTTAGGTTTACCTTAATACTTCTTTTGTAGTTGCGGATGCTTGCAATAGGGGTTAATAATAAGTGGGATGCTTGTCCAAGTAAGGGCAGTACCCAAGCACCGGTCCACCCACATATCAAATTATCAAAGTACCAAACGCGAATCATATGAGCGTGATGAAAACTAGCTTGACGATAATTCCCATGTGTCCTCGGAAGCTCTTTTATCATTATAAGAAATTGTCCAGGCTTGTCCTTTGCTACAAAAAGGATTGGGACATCTTCCTGCACTTTATTTACTAGCATTGCTTGTTACTCGTTACAATTATCTTATCACAAAACTATCTGTTACCTACAATTTCAGTGCTTGTAGAGAAAACCTTACTGAAAACCGCTTATCATTTCCTTCTGCTCCTCGTTGGGTTCGACACTCTTACTTATCGAAAGGACTACGATAGATCCCCTACACTTGTGGGTCATCAAGACTCTTTTCTGGCGCCGTTTCCGGGGAGTGTAGCGCTTTTGGTGAGTGGAACATGGTAAGGAAACATTTATATAGTGTGCTGAAATTTTCTCTTAGTTGTCACTATGGAAACTAATCCTTTGAGGGGCTTGTTCGGGGTATCTTCACCCCGACCAGAAGAGGAAAGAGTTTCTCCTCAACCTACTGAACCTACTGAAAATATTTACTTTGAGATTCCTTCAGGTATGATAGAGAAACTGCTAGCTAATCCATTTGCAGGAGATGGAACATTGCATCCCGATTTACACCTTATCTTTGTGGATGAAGTTTGTGGATTATTTAAGCTTGCAGGTATTCCCGATGATGTTGTCAAAAGGAAGGTCTTCCCTTAATCTTTGAAGGGATATGCAATAACATGGTATGGGCTATGTGATGATAATGAATTGTGGAATTATAAACGATTGAAATTGGAATTTCACCAGAAGTTCTATCCTATGCATCTTGTTCATCGTGATCGTAATTACATATATAATTTCTGGCCTCACGAAGGAGAAAGCATCGCTCAAGCTTGGGGGGGGGGGGCTTAAGTCAATGTATTATTCATGCCCCAATCATGAGCTTTCCAGAGAAATGATTATTCAAAATTTTTATGCTCAGCTTTCTCTCAATGATCGCAACATGCTTGACACTTCCTGTGTTGGTTCTTATATGCCGAAGACCATTGAATTCAAATGGAACTTATTGGAAAGAATTAAACGCAACTCTGAAGATTGGGTTTTCGACGATGGTAAGGAGTTAGATATGACCGCTAAGTTTGATTGTGTTAAATCTTTTATGGATACCGATGCTTTTCGTGGATTTAGCGCTAAATATGGACTTGACTCTGAGATAGTAGCTTCTTTCTGTGAATCTTTCGCTACTCACGTTGATCTCCCTAAGGAGAAGTGGTTCAAATATAATCTTCCCGTTGAAGTAAAAGTAGTTGCACCTATTGCAGTTGAAGAAAAGACTGTCACTTATAGTGATCCTGTTGTCCCTACTACTTATGTTGAGAAACCTCCTTTTCCTGTTAGGATAAAGGATCATGCTAGAACTTCAACTGTTGTTTGTAAGAGTAATACTAGGACTTATACACCTCCCGAGCAAGTCAAAGTTGAACCTAGTATTGCTATGGTTAAAGATCTCTTGGATGATGATTTAGATGTGCATGGTATTTATTTCTGTGGTGAAACTGCTAATATTGCTAGACCCAATACTAAGATACATAGACCTGTTGTAGGCATGCCTGTTATTTCTGTTAAAATAGGAGATCATTGTTATCATGGATTATGTGATATGGGTGCTAGTGCTATTGCAATACCCTATGATTTATATAAAGAAATTATGCACGAGATTACACCCTTGAATTAGAAGATATTGATGTTACCATTAAGCTTGCTAATAAGGATACTATTAAACCAGTTGGGATTGTTAGAGATGTCGAAGTCTCATGTGGGAAGGTCAAATATCCTGCTGATTTTCTTGTTCTTGGTTCCCCACAAGATGATTTTTGTCCCATTATTTTTGGTAGACCCTTCTTCCACACTGTTAGTGCTAAGATTGATTGCGAAAAGCATGTTGTTGAAATTGTCTTAGGGGATATGAAACATGAGTTTAATTTTGCTAAGTTTCATAGACAACCTCGTGATAGAGAATCACCTAGTAAGGATGAGATTATTGGTCTTGCTTCTATTGCCGTGCCTCCTACTGATCCGTTAGAACAATACTTGCTTGACCATGAAAATGATATGTTTATGAAGGAAAGAAGGAAAATAGATGAAGTGTTCCTTAAACAGGAACCTATGCTGAAACACAACCTTCTTGTTGAAATTCTTGGGGATCCCCCTCCACCCAAGGGTGATCCCATGTTTGAACTCAAACCATTACCTGATAATCTGAAGTATGCTTATCTTGATGAAAAGAAAATATATCATGTTATTATTAGTGCTAACCTTTCAGAACAAGAAGAAGAAAGATTATTGAAAACTCTGAAGAAGCACCGAGCTGCTATTGGATATACTCTGGATGATCTTAAGGACGTTAGTCCCACTCTATGCCAACACAAAATAAATGTGGAGAAAGATGCCAAACCAGTTAGAGATCCTCAACGACGACTGAATCCCAAAATGAAAGAAGTGGTAAGAAAGGAGATACTAAAGTTCCTTGAGGCAGGTATAATTTATCCCGTTGCTGATAGTGGTTGGGTAAGCCCTGTCCATTGTGTTCCCAAAAAGGGAGGTATTACTGTCGTTCCTAATGATAAAGATGAATTGATCCCGCAAAGAATTATTACTGGTTATAGGATGGTAATTGATTTCCGTAAATTAAATAAAGCTACAAAGAAAGATCATTACCCTTTACCTTTTATTGATCAAATGCTAGAAAGGCTGTCCAAACACACACATTTCTGCTTTCTAGATGGTTATTATGGTTTCTCTCAAATACCTGTGTCAGCGGGGGATCAATCAAAAACTACTTTTACTTGCCCTTTCGGTACTTTTGCTTATAGACGTATGCCTTTTGGTATATGTAATGCACCTGCTACCTTTCAAAGATGCATGATGGCTATATTCTCTGACTTTTGTGAAAAGATTTGTGAGGTATTCATGGATGATTTCTCCGTCTATGGATCCTCTTTTGATGATTGCTTGAGCAACCATGATCGAGTTTTGCAGAGATGTGAAGACACTAGCCTCGTGTTGAATTGGGAAAAGTGCCACTTTATGGCTAATGAAGTCATTGTCTTGGGGCATAAGATTTCCGAAAGAGGTATTGAAGTTGATAAGGCTAAAGTTGATGCTATTGAAAAGATGCCATGTCCCAAGGACATAAAAGGTATAAGAAGTTTCCTTGGTCATGCCGGTTTTTATAGGTGGTTCATTAAGGACTTTTCTAAAATCTCTAGGCCTCTGACTAATTTATTGCAAAAAGATATTCCTTTTGTCTTTGATGACAAATGTGTAGAAGCATTTGAAATACTTAAGAAAGCCTTGATAACTACACCTATTGTTCAGCCACCTGATTGGAATTTACCTTTTGAAATTATGTGTGATGCTAGTGATTATGCTGTAGGTGTTGTTTTAGGGGAAAGAGTTGATAAGAAATTGAATGTTATCCAGTATGCTAGTAAGACTCTTGATACTGCCTAGAGAAATTATGCTACTACTGAAAAAGAATTCTAAGTAGTTGTGTTAGCATGTGATAAATTTAGACCTTATATTGTTGATTCCAAAGTTACTATTCACATTGATTATGCTGATATTAAATATCTTATGGAAAAGAAAGATGCTAAGCCTAGACTCATTAGATGGGTTCTCTTGCTCCAAGAATTTGATTTGCATATTATTGATAGAAAGGGAGCTGAGAACCCCGTTGCAGAAAACTTGTCTAGGTTAGAAAATGTTCTTGATGACCCACTGCCTATTGATGATAGCTTTCCTGATGAACAATTAGCGGTCATTAATGCTTCTCGTAATGCTCCTTGGTATGCTGATTATGCTAATTACATGGTTGCTAAATTTATACCACCTAGTTTCACATACCAGCAAAAGAAAAAGTTCTTTTATGATTTAAGACATTACTTCTGGGATGACCCACACCTTTATAGAGAAGGAGTAGATGGTGTTATTAGACGTTGTGTACCTGAGCTTGAACAGGAATAGATCATACGCAAGTGTCACTCTGAATCCTATGGAGGACACTACGCTGGAGATAGAACTGCACATAAGGTACTGCAATCCGGTTTTTATTAGCCTACTCTCTTCAAAGATGCACGTAAGTTTGTCTTATCTTGTGATGAATGTCAAAGAATTGGTAATATTAGTAGACATCAAGAAATGCCTATGAATTATTCTCTCATTATTGAACCGTTTGATGTCTGGGGCTTTGATTATATGGGACCTTTTCCTACCTCTAATGGTTACACACATATTTTAGTTGTTGTTGATTATGTTACTAAGTGGGTAGAAGCTATCCCAACTAGTAGTGCTGATCATAACACTTCTATTAAAATGCTTAAAGAAGTTATTTTTCCGACGTTTGGAGTCCCTAGATATCTTATGGCTGATGGTGGTTCACATTTTATTCATGGTGCTTTTCGTAAGTTGCTTGCTAAGTATGATGTTAGCCATAGAATCGCATCTCCTTATCATCTGCAGTCTAGTGGTCAAGTAGAGTTGAGCAATAGAGAGCTCAAATTAATTTTCCAAAAGACTGTGAATAGATCTAGAAAGAATTGGTCCAAAAAACTTGATGATGCATTATGGGCCTATAGAACTGCATACAAAAATCCTATGGGTATGTCTCCATATAAGATGGTTTATGGAAAAGCATGTCATTTACCTCTAGAACTTGAACATAAAGCATTTTGGGCTATTAAAGAGCTCAATTATGACTTCAAACTTGCCGGTGAGAAGATGTTCTTTGATATTAGCTCACTTGATGAATGGAGAACCCAAGCCTATGAGAATGCCAAGCTATTCAAAGAAAAAGTCAAACGCTGGCATGACAAACGGATACAAAAGCGTGAGTTTAATGTAGGTGATTATGTGTTATTATTCAACTCTCGTTTAAGGTTTTTTGCAGGAAAACTTCTCTCTAAATGGGAAGGTCCTTACGTTATCGAGGAGGTCTATCGTTCTGGTGCCATAAAAATTAACAACTTCGAAGGCACAAGTCCAAGGGTGGTGAAGGGCCAAAGAATCAAACATTATATTTCAGGTAATCCTATTAATGTGGAAACTAATATTATTGAAACCGTAACCCGAGAGGAATACATAAGAGACACCTGCCAGAATGTTCCATACTCCGAAAAGGAATAGGTATGTGGTACGGTAAGTAAACGGACTCCAAAACAATTCTAATGGCAATTTTATCAGTTCTGGAATATTTAAGAATTTTAGGAAGAAAGAAGTAGTCCGGGAAGGACACGAGGCCTCCACGAGGGTGGAGGGCGTGCCCCCCTATCTCGTGGCCACCTCGTGTGCCTCCCGGGCTCCGTTTTCTTGCATGTTACGTATTTTGGTCGGTAAAAATTCATTATATACACTCCCGAAGGTTTTGACCACCGTATCACGCAATTATCCTCTGTTTTCGTTTCGAGCTGTTTCTGTTACAGATCTAGAGCACCATGACGTCGCCTTCCTTCAACAATGAAGGCAAGGATGCTTGGCTATTGAAGATAGAGCTGAAAAGAGAAGAACCGGAGGAGATCAACAAGGATGAAGGGATCAAGAAGGCCATGGAGGTTCAAGCTCCGGCGGTGAAAGAAGAAGACATCCCTCAACCCTTACTTAACCTCTTTAATCCAACCGAGATTGAAGCTTTCAAGATGATTGAGTTAGCTCGCATACAGAATAAGTATCTGACACAGGAGAATATTTTGCTGAAGGATCATATCGCCGGACTCAATGGCATTATCCGCAAGTTGGAGGAGCTTTTACGCTCGATGAGCGATTATCCACCATCATCATCACCACCTCCGTCACCTCCGAGGGCATAATCACATGGGTGTGGGCACTCCCCTTGGCAACTGCCAAGCTTGGGGGAGGTGCCCCGGTATCCTATCACCATCACACTCCCATCTTTACTGTTTTATTTAGTTCAATCCTTTTAGTAGTATCTTGATCTAGTAGAGTGAAGTTTTGATTTCAAGTAGTTTTGAGTTTTGCTTTGTGATCTCTTTATGTAATTGAGTCCGTGTGCTATCTATAATAAAGATTAGTGTTGAGTCAAGGGCTTTGCTATCTTGCTATGATCTTGGGAAAGTAGAAAGAATAAAAGAGTTCATATTGATCTTATGGTTAGTGATGACTTCACACATAGAAAGTATGAGGCACAAAAGTTGTTGAGAGTTGATAAACGTAGTTTTGGTCATTGTTGCAATTAATAGGAAATAATGAGGAAAAAGAGGTTCACATACAAATATATTATCATGGACATCTTTTATGATTGGGAGCACTCATTAAGTATGACATGCTAAAAGAGTTGATGTTGGACAAGGAAGACAACATAATGGTTTATGTTTTCTCACATCTCAGTTAGAGTATATTGTCATTGATCTTCCTAACATGTTGAGCTCGCCTTTCCTCCTCATGCTAGCCAAACTCCTTGCACCAAGTAGAGATACTACTTGTGCTTCCAAATATCCGTAAACCCAGTTTTGCCATGAGAGTCCACCATACCTATCTATGGATTGAGTAAGATCCTTCAAGTAAGTTGGCATGTTGCAGGCAATAAAAATTGCTATCTAAATATGTATGACTTATTAGTGCAGAGAAAATAAGCTTTATACGATCTTGTTATGGAAGCAATAAAAGCGACGGACTACATAATTAAGGTCCATATACAAGTGGCAATATAAAGTGAAGTTCTTTTGCATTAAGATTTTATGCATCCAACCCTAAATGCACATGACAACCTCTGCTTCTCTCTGCGAAGGGACTATCTTTTACTTTATGTTTTTACTTTATGCTTGAGTCAAGGTGATCTTCACCTTTTCCTTTTTTCATTTTATCCTTTGGCAAGCTCCTCGTGTTTGAAAGATCATGATAAATATATCCAATTGATTGTAAGTTAGCATGGAATATTATTGTTTACATGACCTAAAGGTGAATACGTTGGGAGGCAACACAATAAGCCCCTATCTTTCTCAGTGTCCGGCTGAAACTCTATAACCACAAGTATTGCGTGAGTGTTAGCAATTGTAGGAGACTACATGATAGTTGAGTATGTGAACTTGCTGTAAAGCTCTATTCTCGACTCTTTCTAATGTTATGATAAATTGCAATTGCTTCAATGACTGAGATTATAGTTGTTAGCTTTCGATGAAGTTTCTGAACCATACTTGACATTGTGAATTGATCGTTACTTGAGCGCAAGAATTCATATGATAAAGTCTATATATGTTGTTGTTATAAGAATGATCATGATGCCCTCATGTCCATATTTTATTTTTATCGACACCTCTATCTCTATACATGTGGACATATTTTTCGATTTCGGCTTCCTCTTGAGGACAAGCGAGGTCTAGGCTTAGGGGAGTTGATACGTCCATTTTGCATCATGCTTTTATGTCAATATTTATTGCATTATGGGTTGTTATTACATATTATATATCAATACTTATGGCTATTCTATCTTATTTTACAAGG
The DNA here is from genome assembly GCF_002162155.2 of Triticum dicoccoides. Lineage (NCBI taxonomy): Eukaryota > Viridiplantae > Streptophyta > Magnoliopsida > Poales > Poaceae > Triticum > Triticum dicoccoides. Next base: position 26,054,104 of record NC_041381.1, on the reverse strand, counting down.
TTTGCCATGAAGAGGGGGAATGCCGGCAGCTGGACTTCTGGCTGGAAAAGGAGAAAACATTGGAAACCTATTCTGCACTGCTCCAAAAGTCCTGAAACTCCACGAAACTTATTTTTGGATTTAATAAGAATTGTTGAGTGCTATGTCTTGAGCTAGCGTTGGTTTTCCCTGAAAAGGTGAGGGTGATGCAGCAAGTGTAGCGTAAGTATTTCCCTCAGTTTTGAGAACCAAGGTATCAATCCAGTAGGAGGCTCCTCAAAAGTCCCACGCACCTACAAAAACAAACTGAGAACTCGCAGCCAATGCAATAAAGGGGTTGTCAATCCCTTCACGATCACTTACGAAAGTGAGATCTGATAGAGAGATAGTAATATATTTTTGGTATTTTGTAATATAGATGCAAAAAGTAAAGATGCACCTAAAAGTAGATTGAAAGAAAATATGATAAGAGATAGACCCGGGGCCCATAGGTTTCACCAGAGGCTTCTCTCGAGATAGCACAAGTATTACGGTGGGTGAACAAATTACTGTCGAGGAATTGATATAAAAGCGCATAGTTATGAGATTATCTAGGCATGATCATGTATATAGGCATCACGTCCATAACAAGTAGACCGACTCCTGCCTGCATCTACTACTATTACTCCACACATCGACCAACTCCTTCCTGCATCTAGAGTATTAAGTTCATAAGAACAGAGTAACGCATTAAGCAAGATGACATGATGTTGAGGGATAAACTCATGCAATATGATATAAACCCCATCTTGTTATCCTCGATGGCAACAATACAATACGTGTCTTGCAACCCTTTCTGTCACTGGGTAAGAACACCACAAGATTGAACCCAAAGCTAAGCACTTCTCCCATGGCAAGAAATACAAATCTAGTAGGCCAAACCAAACTGATAATTTGAAGAGACTTGCAAAGATAACTCAATCATACATAAAAGAATTCAGAGAAGATTCAAATATTATTCATAGATAAACTTGATCATAAACCCACAATTCATCGGATCTCGACAAACACATCGCAAAAAGAGATTACATCGAATAGATCTCACCAAGAGAGGGGGAGAACATTGTATTGAGATCCAAAAAGAGAAAAGAAGCCATCTAGCTAATAACTATGGACCCGTAGGTCTGTGGTAAACTACTGACAACTCATCGGAGGGGCAAGGATGTTGATGTAGAAGCCCTCCATGGTCGATTCCTCCTCCGGCAGAGTGCCGACGAAGGCTCCAAGATGGGATCTCGCGGATACAGGAGGTTACGGCGGTGGAAATTGTGTTTCGTGGTGCTCATGTATGTTTTCGTGGTCTGTAGGTATATATAGGAGGAAGAAGTACGTCGGTGGGCGCCCGAGGGGCCCACGAGACAGGGGGGCGTGCCCTACAGGGGGGCAGGGGGCGGCCCCCTATCTCGTGGGGCCCTCAGAAGCTTCTTGACTTGCACTCCAAGCTCTCCGAATCATGTCCGTTCCAAAAATCACACTCCCGAAGGTTTCATTCCGTTTGAACTCCGTTTGATATTTCTTTTCTTCAAAAAACAGCAATACGGGCTGGGCCTCCGGTTAGTAGGTTAGTCCCAAAAATGATATAATTGTGTAAAATAAAGCCCATAAACATCCAAAAGGGGTAATATAATAGCATGGAACAATCAAAAATTATAGATACGTTGGAGACGTATCAAGCATCCCCAAGCTTAATTCCTGCTCGTCCTCGAGTAGGTAAATGATAAAAAAGAAATTTTTGATGTGGAATGCTACCTAGCATAATTCATGATGTGATTTTCTTTATTGTGGCATGAATGTTCAGATGCAAATAATTCAAAATAAAAGCTTATAAAACATAAAAATAATATTGCTTCAAAGCATACTAACAAATAATCATGTCCTATCAAAATAACATAGCCAAAGAAAGCTTCTCCCTATAAAATCATATAGTTAGGCCATGCTTCATTTTCATTACACAAAATACTCCCATCATGCACAACCCCGATGATGAGCCGGGCAATTGTTTCATACTTTTTAACGCGCTTCAGCTTTTTCAACTCTTGCGCAATACATGAGTGTAAGCCATGGACATAACACTATGGTGGTATATGGTGGTTGTGAGGACAAAAAGAGGGAGAAGATAGTCTCACATCAACTAGGCGTACTAACGGGCTATATGGAGATGCCCATTAATAGATATCAATGTGAGTGAGTAGGGATTGCCATGCAACGGATGCACTAAAGCTATAAATATATGAATGCTCAACAAAAGCAACTAAGTGGGTGTGCATCCAACTTGCTTGCTCACGAAGACCTAGGGCATTTTGAGGAAGCCCGTCATTGGAATATACAAGCCAAGTTCTATAATGAAAAGTTCCCACTTATTATATGAAAATGACAACATAGGAGACTCTCTATCATGAAGATCATGGTGCTATTTTGAAGCACAAGTGTGGAAAAAGAGATAGTAGCATTGTCCCTTCTCTCTTTTTCTCTTATTTTATTTTTTTCTCTTTTTTTTTCTTTTTCTTTTTTTTGTCTTTTTTCTTTGGCCTCTTTTTTTCCTTTTTTGGCCTTTCTCAATTTTTTTCTATTCTATTTTTTTTTCTTTTTCTTTTTGTAAAGTCTGAAGTCTCATCCTGACTTGTGGGGGAATCATAGCCTTCATCATCCTTTCCTCACTAGGACAATGCTCTAATAATGAATATCATCACACTTTTATGGATTTACAACTCAAGAATTACAACTCAAAGCTAGAACAAGATATGACTCTATATGAATGCCTCCGGCGGTGTACCGGGATATGCAATGAATCAAGAGCGACATGTATGAAAATTATGAAGGTGGCCTTGCCACAAATACGATGTCAACTACATGATCATGCAAAGAGCAATATGACAAAAGCAATGTGTGTCATATGAACGGAACGGTGGAAAGTTGCATGGCAATATATCTCAGAATGGCTATGGAAATGCCATAATAGGTAGGTATGGTGGCTGTTTTGAGGAAGTTAAATAAAGGGTTTATGATACTGGTGAAAGTTGCGCGTTAATAATAAAGGCTAGCAAAGTAAAAGGATGAGTGTGCATATGTCCATGGACTCACATTAGTCAAAAAAGAACTCATATACTTATTGCAAAAGTCTACTTCGCCCTCGAAGCAAAGTACTACTACGCATGCCCCAAGAGGGATAGATTGGTAGGAAAAGACCATCGCTCGTCCCCGACTGCCACTCATAAGGAAGACAATCAAAAGAGCACCTCATGCAACAAATTTGTCACACAACTTTTACCATACGTGCATGATATGGGACTTGCCAACTTCAACAAAAGTATTTCTCAATTTCATAATTACCCACTAGCATGACCCTAACATTACTACCTTTACATCTGAAAACAATTATCAAGCATCAAGTTGATCATAGAATCCAATTCTTTTTCTATGATAGTTTTTATTATACCAACTTGGATGATCATCATTCTAAGACCAACTTTGTAACCATAGCAAATACCATACTTTTCTAAAAGACTCTCAAAATAATATAAGTGAAGAATGAGAGACTAACAATTTCTTCAAAATTATTCCCCCGCCGTGCTCTAAAAGATATAAGTGACGCACTAGAGCAAAAACTATCAAGCTCAAAAGATATAAGTGAAGCACATAGAGTATTCTAGCAAATTCTAATCAAATAGGCTTCTCCCAAAAGGTGTGTACAGCAAGGATGATTGTGGCAACCTAAAAATCAAAGACTTATATAATACACGACGCTCCAAGCAAAACACATATCATGTAGCGAATAAAAATATAGCTCCAAGTAAAGTTACCAATGAACGAAGACGAAAGAGGGGATGCCTTCCCGGGGCATCCCCAAGCTTAATCTTTTGGCTATCCTTGAATATCTTGGGGTTCCATAAGCATCCCCAAGCATAGGCTCTTGCCACTCCTTATTCCATAGTCCATAAAAGCTTTACCCAAAACTTGAAAGCTTCACAACACAAAACTCAACATGAAATCTTATAAGCTCCGTTAGTGAAAGAAAACAAAACCACCACATAAGGTACTGCCATGAACTCATTATTTATTTATTTTGGTGTTAAACCTACTGTATTCCAACTTTCTTATGGTTTATAAACTAATTTACTAGCCATAGATCCATCGAAATAAGCAAACATCACACCAAAAACAGAATCTGTCAAAAACAGAACAGTCTGTAGCAATCTGTAACTAATGCAAAGTTCTGGAACTCTAAAAATCGTACCAACATAGGACGTACTGTACAATTTGTCTATTGATCAGCAGCAAAAAGAATCAATGCAAAATCACATTTCTTTGATTTATTGAATTTTTTTCTCATGAGCGCAAAGTTTCTGTTTTTCAGCAGAATCAAATCAACTATCATCGTAGTTTATCCTATAGGTTCTACTTGGCACAAACACTAAATAAAAGATAAAAAAATCTAAACAGAGAGTAGAAGCAAGATTTATTCCTAAAAAGGAGAAAAAAAACATAAAGAAAAATTGGGTTGCCTCCCAACTAGCGCTATCGTTTAACGCCCCTAGCTAGGCATAAAAGGAAAGATAGATCTAACAAGTGCCACCTTTGGCACTTGAATCATAAGTAGCACGCATAATAGATTCATAAGGTAATTTGACTTTATTTCTTGGAAAGTGTTCCATGCCTTTCTTTAATGGAAATTGGAATCTAATGTTCCCTTCCTTCATATCAATAATCGCACCAATCGTTCTAAGGAAAGGTCTACCAAGAATAATAGGGCAAGAAAGATTGCAATCTATATCAAGAACGATAAAATCTACGGGCACCAAATTTCTACTTGCAACAATAAGAACATCATTGATCCTTCCCATAGGCTTTTTAATGGTGGAACCCGCAAGGTGCAAATTTAAAGAGCAATCTTCAAGATCATGGAAACCTAGAATATCACATAAAGTTTTCAGAATCGTGGAAACACTAGCACCCAAATCACACAAAGCAAAACACACATAATCTTTAATTCTAATATTTATAGTAGGTTCCCACTCATCATTAAGTTTTCTAGGTATAGAAACTTCCAAATTAAGTTTTTCATCATAAGATTGCAACAAGGCTTCAACGATATGTTTGGTAAAAGCTTTATTTTGACTATAAGCGTGAGGAGAATTAACAACGGATTGCAACAAGGAAATACAACCTTTTAAAGAACAATTATCATAGTCAAATTCCTTGAAACCGGAGATAGTGGGTTCAACATTATTAGAAGTTGAGGATTCTCCAATCTCACTTTTACCAAATTTAGCATCAAGATCTAAAGACTCCGAATTCATGTGACGCATTCTAGGCAAAGTTGATTCATCATCAGTCCCATAATCATCAAAATTCATATTGCAAAACATAGATCTAATCGGAGACACATTAATAACTTTAAGATCCTCATCATTATTTTCACGTAATTTTTCTGGTTTAGCAGCCATCTTATTGACTAAGGTGGCTTGCTTGTCAGAAGTTTTGGGTATAGCATTTTCAAGCCGGGTAATTTGAGCGTCAACACCATAGAATTCTTTATTCATATCATCAAGCTCTTTGTTCATAAACCCGAAAAAACTTTTTTGTTCTTTAAGCTCTTTTCTAAAGAAATTATTATGCTCAAATTGCAAGTTCATAAAGCTTCTAATATTTGATTCAATGTCATCGATCCTTCTGAGAAGGTGGTTAGGACCCTTAGGCGCGGCCATAAGGTCAAACAAGCAAACAAGCACACAAAAGAAGGCAAGCGAAAAGAGAGGAGGAGATTGGGAAAGAGAGGGCGAATAAAACAGCAAGGGTGAAGTGGGGGTGAGGAAAACGGGAGGCAAATAATGTAAATGCGAGGGAGATGGGTTTGTGATGGGTACTTGGTATGTCTTGACTTGAGCGAAGACCTCCCCGGCAACGGCGCCAGAAATCCTTCTTGCTATGTCTTGCGCTAGCGTTGGTTTTCCCCGAAGAGGAGAGGGTGATGCAGCAAGTGTAGCGTAAGTATTTCCTTCAGTTTTGAGAACCAAGGTATCAATCCAGTAGGAGGCTCCTCAAAAGTCCCATGCACCTACACAAACAAGCTGAGAACTCACAACCAACGCAATAAAGGGGTTGTCAATCCCTTCACGGCCACTTACGAAAGTGAGATCTGATAGAGAGATAGTAATATATTTTTGGTATTTTGTAATATAGATGCAAAAAGTAAAGATACAAATAACAGTAGATTGAAAGCAAATATGATAAGAGATAGACCCGGGGGCCATAGGTTTCACTAGAGGCTTCTCTCGAGATAGCATAAGTATTACGGTGGGTGAACAAATTACTGTCGAGCAATTGATAGAAAAGCGCATAGTTATGAGATTATCTAGGCATGATCATGTATATAGGAATCACGTCCATAACAAGTAGACCGACTCCTGCCTGCATCTACTACTATTACTCCACACATCAACCGACTCATGCCTGCATCTAGAGTATTAAGTTCATAAGAACAGAGTAACGCATTAAGCAAGATGACATGATGTTGAGGGATAAACTCGTGCAATATGATATAAACCCCATCTTGTTATCCTCGATTGCAACAGTACAATATGTGTCTTGCAACCCTTTCTGTCACTGGGTAAGAACACCGCAAGATTGAACCCAAAGCTAAGCACTTCTCCCACGGCAAGAAAGACCAATCTAGTAGGCCAAACCAAACTGATAATTCGAAGAGACGTGCAAAGATAACTCAATCATACATAAAAGAATTGAGAGAAGATTCAAATATTATTCATACATAAACTTGATCATAAACCCACCATTCATCGGATCTCGACAAACACACCGCAAAAAGAGATTACATCGAATAGATCTCCACAAGAGAGAGGGAGAACATTGTATTGAGATCCAAAAAGAGAGAAGAAGCCATCGAGCTAATAACTATGGACCCGTAGGTCTGTGGTAAACTACTCACAACTCATCGGAGGGGCAAGGATGTTGATGTAGAAGCCCTCCGTGGCCGATCCCTCATTAGAGTGCTGGCGAAGGCTCCAAGATGGGATCTCACAGATACAGGAGGCTACGACGGTAGAAATTGTGTTTCATGGTGCTCCTGGATGTTTCCGGGGTCCGTAGGTATATATAGGAGGAAGAAGTACGTCGGTGGCTGCCCGAGGGGCCCACGACACAAGGGGGC
>NC_041381.1:26041419-26046629 GCF_002162155.2 Triticum dicoccoides | reverse complement strand
TTGTGGGGCCCTCGGAAGCTTCTTGACTTGCAATCCAAGCTCTCTGGATCATGTTCGTTCCAAAAATCACGCTCCCGAAGGTTTCATTCCGTTTGGACTCCGTTTGATATTCATTTTCTTTGAAATACTGAAATAGGCAAAAAAACAGCAATACGGGCTAGGCCTCCGGTTAGTAGGTTAGTCCCAAAAATAATATAAATGTGTAAAATAAAGCCCATAAACATCCAAAAGGGGTAATATAATAGCATGGGACAATCAAAAATTATAGATATGTTGGAGACGTATCATTGAGCGGAAAAAACACCTCAGGGGACCCACACCCTGGCCAGGAGGGTGGGGGCGCGCCCACCCCTACTGGGTGCGCCCCCCTGTCTCCTGGGCCCCCTAGTGGCCCTCCGGTGTCCATCTTCTCCTATATGAAGGCTTTTACCCTGGAAAAAATCATGGGCAAGCTTACGGGACGAAACTCCGCCGCCACGAGGCGGAACCTTGGCGAAACCAATCTAGGGCTCTGGCGGAGCTGTTCTACCGGGGAAACTTCCCTCCGGGAGGGGGAAATCATCACCATCGTCATCACCAACGATCCTCCCATCGGGAGAGGGTCAATCTCCATCAACATCTTCACCAGCACCATCTCCTTCCAAAACCCTATTTCATCTCTTGTATCCAATCTTGTATCCAAACCACAAATTGGTACCTGTGGGTTGCTAGTACTGTTGATTACTCCTTGTAGTTGATGCTAATTGGTTTACTTGGTGGAAGATCATATGTTCAGATCCTTAATGCATATTATTACTCCTCTGATTATGAACATGAATATGCTTTGTGAGTAGTTATGTTTGTTCCTGAGGACATGGGTGAAGTCTTGCTATTAGTAGTTATGTGAATTTGGTATTCATTCGATATTTTGATGAGATGTATGTTGTCTTTTCCTCTAGTGGTGTTATGTGAATGTCGACTACATAACACTTCACCATTATTTGGGCCTAGAGGAAGGCATTGGGAAGTAATAAGTAAATGATGGGTTGCTAGAGTGACAGAAGCTTAAACCCTAGTTTATGTGTTGCTTCGTTAGGGGCTGATTTGGATCCATATGTTTAATGTTGTGGTTAGGATTACCTTAATACTTCTTTTGTAGTTGCGGATGCTTGCAATAGGGGTTAATCATAAGTGGGATGCTTGTCCAAGTAAGGGCAGTACCCAATCACCGGTCCACCCACATATCAAATTATCAAAGTACCGAACGTGAATCATATGAGCGTGATGAAAACTAGCTTGACAATAATTCCCATGTGTCCTCGGGAGCTATTTCCTCATTATAACAAATTGTCCAGGTTTGTCCTTTGCTACAAAAAGAATTGGGAGACCTTGCTGCACTTTATTTACTTTCATTACTTGTTACTTGTTACAATTTATCTTATCATAAAACTATCTGTTACCTACAATTTCAGTGCTTGTAGAGAAAACCTTACTGAAAACCGCTTATCATTTCCTTCTGCTCCACATTGGGTTCGACACTCTTACTTATCGAAAGGACTACGATAGATCCCCTACACTTGTGGGTCATCAACCACCTCCGGTCACACCACCAGAGCCAACAGTCAGCAGCTACCGTCGTTGAACTTGAGTCACATTAGTGTTATTCGCCGGGGAAGAACTAGACGATGGATGGTTGGATGGGTTCCCGGTGTATTCCGATGTGTCCATCTCATTGTCCTTCTCCTTGGCGCCGCTATCATCATCAGCATCATCACCCTTGCATCTCCAAACGAACGGGACAAAATCAGGGTCCGGAATGTAACCTGTCGGCTCCCATCTGAACAAGAAAGTGTAGCCCTTAAGGTTAGCCACCACATATGTTGCAGCAAAAGGCCCAGCATCGTTGTTCTACTTTGACAATATCTGAGAGTTAGTCATAGCCACGAGAATACGGACAACACCACGGCGACGCAGGCTAAGAAGATCGACATCCAATGTCGTGCCCATCAAAGTACCAACAACCCATAAGCCCCAAAAATGACGAACCGTTTGGGGAACCCCCTCGACATAGAGCCAAATATGCTAAAGCTCGAGCTTATGCAGGACCTCCTGAGACCTCCATGCGGTAACGGTCATCTGAGCATTAACAGATGGAACGGTCATCTGAATACCATCCACATTGTCCAAGTCCTCGAAAGACGGAAAGCTAACAAGGTAACCATCAGGCCCGTGTTGAACTCGGGCTATCGGAGACTGTATAGGTGCTAAGTGATCTTTCACCATGCAATCAGGCAACTGGACAAAGTACGTCTCCTCAGCACCAACACCCGAAACAAAAGGCCTAGGGAGTTTGAGAACCCGACACCGCAACGTTGGATGAGCGATTTTGTCACAGATATGGCAGTAATGTTGCACAGTGCAACCCTTCACTGCATGCGTATCAACCGCACATTTCCAGGAAAGAACCCCTTTCTTAGCCTTGGGTTTGGGCGCCATATCGACCTGCACATCAGACACTCGAGGCGCCAATGGTGGGGCATCAACAATAGCAGGCCCGTTTGGCATCTGAGGATGTTGATATTGCCCATGCTGATATGACTGCACGTGCTGCTCTGGAATGGGTTGCTGCTGAAATTGTTGTTGAACTGGCACATGTTGCGGAGTTGATGAATACCGGGTTGCAAAGCTCCACCCGCAAACTGCTGCTGTTGCGGATTCTTTTTTGCGTTTTTGAGCCGGCTGAGGCACCGCCCCACCTAGATGAAATTGCGGAGGGACGGACACCCCGGCCGATGGAACCCCGTACATGGGATGTTGCCCTCCGGCAACGACCATACCGTACGGTGAGAGTACTGCCCTCCCTAGACGTAAACAGGGGGCAGCTGCATTTATGGAGCATAGTTGTATACGGGCGCCAGTCCTTGCTGCTGATGTGGTGGACCGGAGTAACCCGACGGCTGCGCCGGAGGACGTGATGGAGCGGGAGTCGCCCCCATGGCTGGTGGCGGGCGAGGGTTTGGCCCTCCCGTGGTTGAAGATATCGGTGTCAAAACCGGCGGATCTCGGGTAGGGGGTCCCGAACTGTGTGTCTAAGGCTAATGGTAACATGACGCGGGGGACACAATGTTTACCTAGGTTCGGGCCCTCTCTACGAAGGTAATACCCTACTTCCTGCTTGATTGATCTTGATGAATATGAGTATTACAAGTTGATCTACCACAAGATCATAATGGCTAAACCCTAAAAGTCTAGCCTATGAGGTTATGATTGTTGTGGCTAAACCCTAGAAGTCTAATCCCTCCGGTTTATATAGTCACCGGGGGGACTAGGGTTGTACAAAGTCGGTTACAGAGAAAGGAATCTACATATCCGAATCGCTGAACTTGCCTTCCACGCAAAGGAGAGTCCCATCCGGACACTGGACGAAGTCTTCTATCTTGTATCTTCATAGTCCAACAGTCCGGCCAAAGTATATATTCCGGCTTTCCGAGGACCCCTTAGTCCAGGACTCCCTTAGTAGCCCCTGAACCAGGTTTCAATGACGATGAGTCCGGAGCGTAGATTGTCTTCGGCATTGCAAGGTGGGTTCCTTCTCCAAAGTACTCCAACATAGCCTTCCGAACATAGAAAACGTGTCCAGCTCTGCAAAATAAGTAGCACACACAACCGTAGAGAGTATAATATTTCACGAGTCCAATCCGCTGACAACCTTTGGTATCATGACATCACGCCACTGCCCGATCATTATTCAAACCGTTGTTTAGCCTGCCGCTCTGTATTTCGAGATGCGGCTTCAATGACACGTCTTATCGAAGCAGAGATCATGTCCCCTTATCACGGGATTCTCATCAATACGGCATGGGTAACCAAACCGTGTCATCTGCACGGCGCTTGGGGAATTGGCGGATTTTAAGGAAAGCAGGGAGGCGCATAACTTTTACAGCCTTTATAAGGGGATAAGGATTCACCTTTTTACGCTCATGCCTTCTCCTTCCTCTGCCCATCCATTCTCGAGCTCCAGCGCCCAAGCTCTTACCTTCTCCACCCAAGAAAGCACTCCAATCATGTCCGGATCCGGAGCTGGAGGCAAGTGGATGGCCTCCTCCGTCATGAAGAAGGACATCAAGGAGCCCCGGGAGGCCGGATACCTGGCCAAGGACATCGCTCATCGACTTCCAGCCAAGGGACAGATCATCCCCACCTCGGAGCTGGGATTCCCCCTCCACCCGTCCACGGGCTGGGATTCCCCCTCCAGCCGTTCGTCCGCAGACTGATGTTTTACTACGGGATAGACTTCCATGACTTGGCCCCCAACTCTATCCTCAATATCTCGGCATTTATTATCGTGTTCGAGGCCTTCCTCCGCATCCCACCTCACTTCGGCCTATGGCTGAAGAACTTCAATGTGAAGCCAAATGTGGTGAGCGGCCAACAAGCAGAGTCCGGGGGCGCCATGGTGAGCAAGATGCTCAATGTTACCTAGCCCGAGACAAGCCTACCGTTACATGCATAACTAACCCACCTAGCGCAGCTCGATCTGATGGTGCCATCCCACGATCCGAGTCTGGCGGGTGACCAAAACAACCATCAGGAAAAGATGCCTTGACGTGAACTGCACGTCTCAGGCTACATGCAAACAGACCTCAAAGATAAACATGCATGACTCTACTGGAGCACTACGACCCAACAAGCACACTCCATCCCCATGCGCAGCTAGCCCACTAGTACTTCGCTAACTTATTACCAACATAAACGTAACACCATGTGTATGACACGACTAAACAAACCACCGACTAAACCTACAACAAGATTAGAACTAACATTCACCTCCCTAATCTTGTTATTCAACTTGCTTTCTTACGCACTGATCGTCATGGCTCGGCGTCGGCGACGCCGTCTCGTGCTGGAAGAGCCTCCACGGCTGGTCTTTGTTTCTTCAGCCACCATGGGAGCTCCCTCATACAGCTTCTCCATATTACCCAACAGGCTCATAGATTTTTTCAGATTCAGAGGATAGAGCCAATTCTTTGATCTCGGTGCTCTGGCTACTAGCTCTCCGGGGCCATCAAACACGCTCAACAAGATTAGAACTAACACACACTACCGTGTTCTCCTTTCGGGCGTCCAGGTAGCGCTGTGTATCTTGCAAGCGCACTGTTGGGTGGTGTTGGCCATGGGTGGTTGACCAAAAGGTTTTGATTACCAAACACAAAAATATTAAAACGCGCGCG
>NC_041381.1:26026144-26041015 GCF_002162155.2 Triticum dicoccoides | reverse complement strand
ATCGGGAAATACCGTTTGAAAATTTCAAATGAAATTTGAATTCAAATATCTTAGCCAGTCAAATAGCCGTGGAACTATCTATATCCGTCTATATCTATCTATCTATCTATACCTATACTAATTCTAGATTGTCCAAAAATTTCCACATTAATCAGATTTTACGAGCCATTTATCCGGTAGGACCGAATTATTACGGTGTAGATTAACCCGTATAAAAAAGAAGGCAAAAAAATTGATTTCCAAAAAGTACGCTTATGGTGGGACTAAGTTATTACGGTGTAGATTAACCCGTATAGAAAAGAAGGCAAAAGAATTTATTTCCAGAAAGTACACTTATTATCCATCCGAATTTTCATGTTTGTTAGTAAAGCCGTCCGATGAAGTATGCAAAGAGTCCTCAACTGTTGTCCCACATGTACCCATCTTTGACAAATTCTTACCACGCCGCAAGCCAGGTTAATTGGTCGATGGATCTTATGACGAATATCCTCCCCTTGGTCTCTCTCCGTTACTCTTGGGAAAAAATAAATTTATCTCCTCCTAGATTGAGGTGTCCTCACATGGTCTCCCCCTTTTTCCCCAAAAACAAATTTGCGCATCTCATCTGCACCTATATTTGGGCATCTCCTCCTAGATTGAGCGGTCCTCCCGTGGTCTCTCTCTTTCTTACTCGAGAACAAACCTGAGAATCATCTGCTCCTATATTTGGTGATAAACTGATGAAAACTGGCAAGTCGTCTCTGATTTAATCTGTCAGCGTATGGTGGAGGAGCCGCTTCTGCCCCCCATGGCCTCTCCGCCGCATCATTTAGGTTTTGGGCCTCCGCAGCTCCATTAAAACCAGTAGCGCGCTTGAGCCAACCATGTCCAATTCATCTATTGCGTTGGCTGGAACCAGGAACCATGTACTCGGTCCCGAATCTATTACACTGATTTTCAGGTAAGCAAGCAATGTGATTTTTCCACGTGTTCATCGAGCTGCATCCTCCACAATAGTCACATCATCAAGTTTGGTTGCAAGGACTAAAAGGTATTCCATCACCCAATTCAAATTGAAATCCTCTCTTTTTGTGTGGTTTAGTAAACTTGGTTTTCCTGTATGGTGCATGTAGTGGGGGCGTCGGCGCGCGGCTGGAGCTGATGGTCGGGGAGGAGAGGCAGGTTGGGCTCAGGCCGGCGACCGGTGAGGCCGCGAGGTTGAGGACCGGCGGCTAGGCTTCAGGGTACTCATGCGAGGGCCTCAGCCCTCGGGAGGCGGCGGCTGTCCTGCTCGATGTGGATCGTGGACGAGAGCGGGGTTGCATTCGTCCTAGGTCAACCAGTTATTGGGCCATATTTTTCTCTAGCCCAGAGATCCATAGGTATATAGTAGGATGTTTCAGAATCCGAGGGTGGGCCACGGCCCACCCTGGCTACCTTGTAGCTCCGCCCCTATCGAGGTAGTTGTGGTTGATGTCGAGTCGGGGTTGTCAGTGTCAGGTAGTCGCCGTGGAGCCGCGAGCGCAAGGAGGCGCCGAGTCAGTCCTGGACATAGTAGTGTCGAAGTAGTGGTGCATCGTGAAGAAGATGTTATTCACAAGGTGTCACGCCAGGTTTGCCATGTCCTGGGACATGTCATGGACGAAGGCACGCGTCGGTGTTGCCAGCACCGGGCATGCGTAGACGGACGAAGTTGATGTTGATGATGCGCCACTGCAGGCTTGCTAGGCCCGGGAACACGTCGGTGTTGCCAGCACTGGGAACCAACACGTCGGCGTAGATGGGAACCAACACGAGTTGCACCCCGTGTCGAGGGGGATAGCAGAGAAGGACTCGACGACGGTTGTGGCGCCAGTCAACATGAGGCCGATGTCACCCGCGGTGGTAGGAGTATATGAAGTGGTCGGGGAAGATGACGATGGCGCTGGCGATGAGCTGGTACTAGACAAAGATGAAGGGGGGCGGACAGCGGCACCGCTCTGGTGAGCGAATGGCAGCAGCGTCAAAGAAGTTCGGCGGTTGGGGCAGGGTTTGGAGCGAGGCGGCGATGCTCAAAGTAGGTGAAAAAGAGGCCGACAACGTGACGGAGACCGATGCAGATGCTGGCGTTCCCATGCCAAGGGAGGCGGCCTGGCGCATACCACGCGGAAGTCGATGCGCGAGGACGGCGGAGTAGACCGCACGTCACGGCGCTACGGTCCGAAGTGGCGACGGCGGGGAAGACCTCGTGGCGGCGGGGTGGACCACGCGCCGTGGCGCTACGGCCCGAATGACCGGCGCAGCTGTGGTGCGAGGGTCGGTACGACCGCAGGGATGGCCTCGGGAGGCGGCATGGACCTTGTGTCGCGGCAGTACGGCAGAAAAGGCGCTACGAAGCGGTAATGTGCGAGTCGATGCAGCCGCGGGGAGAACCACTGGGCGGCGACAGTGCGTCCTGACGAGGAAACCAGTCTATCAGAACAACAAAAAGTTGTTGGAATAAATCCAAAATCGTGGCTGTCAGGTCTATGGCCATGCACGACAGTGTAGGACACATAGCGGCACAGAGCCAAAAGAACGACTACGGACGAAGAATGCACGACTAGACAATGACATGGCAATGATGGGCTAGGGCGGTCGGCTACGTCAATGCCTTCGTGAGGAGGTGAGGCAGCCTGTGCGAGTTTGATCCAGATGATGTGGGGCTCGGCAGCATCCCACGATGACTTCACATCAAGGAGACGACACACAATGCATGGCATCGTGGTGACCGAAGCGAAACAGGAATCGGCGGGGTAGATCCGCGCGACGTAGGAGGACTCTCGATGTCAGGAGGGAAGAGGATGGGAGGAAGCGGAGCGGCGGCTAGACGGGCGAGTAGTGGCAAAGATTTGGTTGAGAAGCGCTCGATAGTGATACAAAATGGATGGGAGGGGAGTGTTTGGGTTAATTAGGGGACGGCGGGTTGCGCGGTTTTAATGCCCCTTGAGGTTACCACTGAAAATTTAGCAAGGTGGCCGGTCAACCTACGTCTATCAGTGATGGCCATCTATCGGTGATATGCCCACCCGAGCAAAAGGGTGAACTACAATCATTGGTCCATCAGTGTTGACTAACCTACATAGCCATCGATATTTCATTACTTATCGGTCATTGTTGTCTCGTCAGTGCGACTGTCACCACTGACAAATATTCACTAACCAGTCAGTGTTGATGCGTCAACCATAACGTTATTTGTAGTAGTGATCTTTCTCAACCGTCAAAAGTACATTCAGATAGTAATTTGCCAAATGATGAACGTGATGTCATGTATGGATTAATGGTATTGGAAAATAGACAAGCAACCATTAAATGTGGAAAATTATATTTTTATGAACAAAGAACAAATGAGGAATAAAGCATGTGCAAATTGTGAAACAAATAAAAAACATACTTTTTTTGTTTTCCTACCTTGGTATCTAATTAAACTATATGATACACTCCGCGTTATATTTCAATATAATTTGGTTTATAAAACATGAATATTTGAATATTTAGTATATTAATTAAAACTAAATCAATATTATATATTGTATTTGATCATTGTATATTTGGAAAATATTTATGAATAATATGAGAAGCATTAATATAATGACAAACGTTTCCCATGCATGTTGTGGTGGTCCCTTGATAAGTTGCCATTGTGGTGAGATAAATAGAGTAGTGGGGATCAACTAATAACCAAAAACTGTTTTTCATGCATGTTGAGGTGGTCCTTTCATGATGTGGCATGTGTGGCGAGGTGACATGTGTGCACGTTATAATAAATAGAAGTAGTGGTGATCAACTACTATATATGTCAATTAGACATAGTACTAATTGTAAGTTCAATTAACTAGCTGTTTTGATATGAATGCAAACAAGAGGGAGTAATTAGCTGCTTGATATTGGAACTTGGAAATGATATTTTGTTTCAAGTGCCAGGAATTTGGAAATGACTTCATACAATATTGATGGGTGACGGTTAGACCAACAAGTTTCTTGTGTGATGTGATGACAAAGATTGGCTGGAGGGCCTTATTTAAGGCTTCATACACGGTGGAGAGCATAGCTATGTTGTAAGAGCTTTCCTCTAGGTGATCGAAGTTTGAATCATGTTTCTACTACTTACTTTGTTATGTAATTGAGATTTGTGCATTGAGATATTGGAGGAACTACCACACATTTGCAAATTAAACCAGCCATGGCCGCTAAGATCTTGGTTCTGCTTCTTCTCCTGCTCCTCTCTTATTAGAGTCCACAACCCCTATCGAGGAGCTTCGTCAAGCAATGGAGCGGGTGTTGGATCCTCTCCTTCGGGCGGTTTGTCAGGTGAAGTGGATACTCGTCAATGCGGATGGCTTGCAGGCTCTCGTCAACTTGATGACTACAACGGCAAACAGCCTGCAGGTTGGCCGCATCCCGGCCACAAAGGCCAAAGCTGTTGCCGTACACTTCCACGGCATAGGTGAGGAGGAGGTCCATAACTATGGCGAGGAGGAATCCCCCCTGCATCACCTACTGCATGATGGAGCAATTGAGCGCTGACATATCTGTTTTACCAGGCGTATTTTTTTTGGAAGTGGAGGCGTACCCCCGGCCTCTGCATGATGATGATGCATGCGGCCATCTTATTAACAATTCAGAATCGTCATAAAAGTCTTACAGCTCACAAAACGAAGCAGAAAAGAGTATCAAAAAAAAGGAAAAGTACAAGCGAACCACGTCAACCGGCACAATGAACATAAAAAGGATAATCTCTCTAGACTCCTATCCTGTTATGCGAGCGTCATCCGAACCGGTTGAAGATAACCCGAGCTACCATCTTCCATTGGTTGCACCCAGTAACCAAAGGCTTCCTGGAGTCCATGGGAGTGAGTAAGGACCATGTATGGATCCAAGTTGTAGCTCTGAAGATAACCTGCAAAAAAGTTAAAGTATGTTGTCTGTTAAAAATTATATCATTCCTGCAGTTTCATATAGCCCATAATAGCGCACATATTCCTATCCGAATACGAGCTGCAGTAATCTGCTCCACCCCAGCTAACCACGTCCCAAACAAAGACGTAATATCAACTGGAGGATTAATATTAAAAGCTATATGAATCGTTCTCCAAAATAACATGGCAAGTGGGCATTCAAGAAATAAGTGTTGTATTGTTTCGTCATGATCACAAAAACGCCACCACGAAGAACCTACCCATCGCCTCTTAATTAAGTTGTCCTTGGTGAGTATCACTTGCTTGTGAACAAACCACATGAATATTTGAATACGCAAAGGAATCTTAACTTTCCAAATGTGCAGCGACCGTGATAGGGGGCCAGAGTTAATGAGATCCATATAAAAAGATTTCACCGTAAATCTCCCGTTCGTAGTTAATTTCCATTGTATTGAAGCTGGCTGATCGGAGAGTTGAACTTCTATCAATCTCCGAACCAGGTGTATCCAGGCGGTCCATCTCTCACCAACTAACACTCCTCTGAATTGGATGTTCAAGGGAATTGTTTGAAGGAGGGTACCCACGTAATTCTCCTTACATTGCACAATATTATAGGGTGTAGGATATTGGATGGCCAAGGGCGTCTCTTCTAGCCATGTGTCTTCCCAAAATCTTGTTGACATGCCATTGCCAACCAAGAATTTGACCCTACGAAAGAACAGGTCCTTCGTGCGCATAAGTCCCTTCCAGAACGGCGAATCAGTCGGTCTCATGGTAACCTGGGCTAGCGTTTTCGAATGCAGATACTTATTACGCAAGATTTGAGACCACATACCCTCCGGCTTAGTCTCTAGTCCGTAGAGCCATTTGCTCATAAGACATTTGTTCTTGATTTCTAAGTTTTCAATGCCGAGACCCCCTTGGTCTTTAGGTCGGCAAATGACATCCCATCGTGCGAGACGGTATTTCCGCTTGGCCTCATCAGACTGCCAAAAGAAGCGTGATCTAAAGAAATCAAGACGCTTGCGAACTCCTTTCGGAACTTCGAAGAACGACAGAAGGAACATCGGCATACTAGTCAGTACTGAGTTAATCAGGACTAGCCGACCTCCATATGACAAAAGCTTACCCTTCCAGCAGCTTAGTTTTTTTTCAATTCGTTCTTCAATACATTTCCAATCTTTATTGGAGAGTTTATGGTGATGGATCGGTATACCCAAGTAATTGAATGGTAAGGCACCTGACTCGCACCCAAACAGTTGTCTGTATTTGTGTTCCTCATCTTTGGCCTTCCCAAAGCAGAACACCTCGCTCTTATGAAAATTGATTTTTAATCCAGACAATTGTTCGAAGAGACATAAGATAAGTTTCATATTACGTGCCTTAGCCATATCATGTTCCATGAAGAGAATAGTGTCATCAGAATATTGTAGAATGGAAACCCCTCCATCGACAAGATGAGGAACTAGACCCTCTACGTGGCCTGCTGCTTGGCCCTGCCAATAATGACGGCCAGCATATCTGCCACAATATTGAACAGAAGAGGAGACTTGGAATCCCCTTGTCGTAACCCCTTATGTGTCTGGAAATAGTGACCGATGTCGTCGTTCACCTGGATTCCTACACTACCTTTCTGGACTTGGGTATCAACTTGCTTCCTCCAAGTTTCAGTAAAACCCTTCATGCGCAATGCCTGTTGAAGAAAAGGCCATTTTACTTTATCGTACTCCTTCTCAAAGTCCACTTTGAAAATAACCCCATCTAGTTTCTTCGAGTGGATCTCATGAAGCGTTTCATGTAGAACGACCACCCCTTCTAGTATGTGTCGTCCCGGCATGAACGTTGTCTGGCTCGGTTGGATTACCGAATGAGCAATTTGTGTCAATCTATTAGTTCCTACCTTTGTGAATATTTTGAAACTCACATTCAGCATGAAAATGGGGCGGAATTGTTCGATCCGAAGAGCCTCATCTTTCTTAGGTAACAACGTGATCGTCCCAAAGTTAAGATGAAACAACTTCAAATGACCGTCAAAAAATCATGAAACATAGGCATAAGATCATCTTTAATAATATGCCAACATTTCTTATAGAATTCAGCAGGAAATCCATCTGGTCCCGATGCTTTATTCGGCTTCATTTGGGAAATTGCCTAATAAACCTCTTTTTCAGTAAACAGTGCAGAGAGAACATCATTCTCTGCTGCCTGTAATTGAGGTATATCATCAATCACAGATTCGTCCAGGGACACCTTAGATGAATTAGGGGGACCAAAAAGTTTTTTATAATAGTTAGAAATGTATGCCTTCAAATTTTCATGTCCCACTATTGTCCCCTCGTCCTGTTCAAGCTGTATAATTTTTTTCTTCCTATGCTTGCCATTTGCAACCATATGAAAAATTTGTGTATTGTCATTCCCTTGGACAACCTTCATTGTTTTCGCACGCAATGCCCACTTCGGCTCCTCTTCTCTCAAGAGGGCCCGTAGACCTTGCTCAGCTTGGGACTTCATTCGTTGCTCATGAACAGAGAGAAGAGTGACCTCTGCCTTTAAGTCTAATGCCTCAATCAATTGAGTAAGATGCTCTTTTTCTTTATAGATCCCACTCTCATTTCTGGCCCAACCGCGCAGAAATTGTCGGAGATGTCGAATTTTATTTTGCCATCGCTCAACATGAGTCCTTCCACTAACCGGCTTAGCCCATTCTCGTGCAATCATCTCCATAAAGCCTTCTCGCTCAAACCAACTGTGCTCGAAGGAAAAGATATTTTTATTTGCCGCATCTGTCGCCTCCCCCGAGTCTAGAAGAAGTGGTGTGTGGTCCGAGATCGCTCTCTACATCGCATGGACCGACACCAACGGATATTTTTGTTCCCACTCCACACTAGCAAGAACCCTATCCAACTTTTCATACGTCAGAATAGGTAACGAATTGGCCCATGTAAACTGTCTACCGGTTAGCTCAATTTCTCTCAAGTTGAGACTCTCAATAATCATGTTAAACATCATGGACCATCGTCCATCAAAATTGTCATTGTTCTTTTCATCTCTTCTCCTAATTATATTAACCCCCCCCCCAACTAGTATAGGCAGATTTTCATCTCCACAAATCCGCACCAAATCGGCCAAAAAGTCAGGTTTGAGTTCAGGTTGTGCTGCCCCATAGACCGCTACTAGGGACCATTGAAACCCGTCTAGTTTTGATCGCACCCTGAATTTGACAGAAAAATCTCCGTGAACCACATTAAGCACCTCTAAAGTCTCACACCGTACTCCTAGTAAAATCCCACCGGATCGGCCTCTAGGAGGTAAGATGTGCCAATCAAAATCTATACCACTGGAGAGAGTTTGAAGAAACTGTGATGTGAAATTATCTCGTCCAGTCTCCAAAAGTGCGATAAAGTCTAAGTGTTGTTCTATCGTTGTTTCTGCTAAGAATCTTTGTTTAGCCAAGTCTGCTAGACCTCTGCTATTCCAGAAAATTCCTTTCATAAGTCATCATGAAATTTTTTTATGCTTAACTCTGGCACTTCTGCGTACCGCCGACGTAGGGTAAATTTTCCTCTTCCAGGGCCGTTTGGGCTTCTCCTCAACTCCCTGCGGGATAGAAGGATCGGTGACCACATAATCTTCCCCCCCCCCCATCAGGAGAGGCTCAACCGTGTCTATAATCTCCAAATCCTCCTCATCCTCCTCCGCTGTAGGCAAAAGGTTATTACAAATATTTGCGAGATCAGCTATTCCTAAATTATTCATATCATTGTCACTCATTGGTTTGATAGATGCAAGATTTCGAATAATTTCGGAAGCCCTCTCCGCTTCTAAGTCTAAAATATCATTAATGGATTTGACGACCTCGGTTTCATTTGACCCCAAAGAAATTCCTAAGTTGTTTTCCTTATCTACTATTTCATTTTCTGAGAAGTGCAAAAGTGAACAACTTTTATCAAAAGACACACCTGTAGTAGCCTCGACATCACGAAGCATGGTGGCCCTCTTGGCCCGCGCTAGCTGCAGGTCATACGCATCCTACTGTCCCTGGATCCGATTGCTGACACGCCTGCCAGCCGACACCGGATCCGCAATCCCACCGAAGGCGATAAGCTCCTCCGTGGTCCTCTCCTGAGGAGTAAAATCCCGACTACCACACCCATCCCCTATCGTCAGTGAAGAAGGGAAGGGCGTGGAGGAGCGGATCTCAGCCGAAGGGGGATAGGGGGAAGAAGACCGGAGAGCCACCTGCTCACTAGTCCCTCTCCCGCTCTCCCCACCGGAGCCACTCAGCTCCTGGCCGCATTGTACGGCAAAGTCCTGTGGGGGGTTACGACGAAGGACTCCTTCCCGCACCTCACCCCTAGCTCCTCGCTCTACATGGCGAGACCCTGCAAGGGGGTTACAACACGAGTGTCCTTCCCGCACCTCACCCTCCTCTCGTTAGGGGTCGCCGTCGGCGTGATGGGAGAGGAGCCACATACCTCCTGTCCAGGCGCCCCTCCCAAAGAAGACTGGCCCGCCGTCACGGTGGGAGGAGAGGCACAGACCACCTGTCCAGTTGCCCCTCCCGAAGAGTACTGTTCGGGCGCCCCACTCGCAGCTACCTCGTGAGTGACAACCAGCCCGGCCAGAGAGGAATCCATCATGACATCGCCACAGCCAATGTGTCACTCTAGTGCAGTCGTCGTCTCGCAGGTCAGACTCAAGATCGAAGGCAACTCAAGTTCCGTCGGGTCGTCAGCCTCAACTCTGGTGCTCCATAACCGACTAGGAGCTGAACTTGACCCAAACGAACCAAAACGAAGAGTGGTCATCGGAGTAGTGGACGGTGGTGACTGTTTGGCAGAACTATCTGCCTTATCTGGTTGCGCATTGGGCCCCTTTTCCGACTCGTGTTGAGAATTGTCAGTACCCTTATCCTGATTCCTAGGCCCTCCACCCCCCTCAGTTGTGTCCATATCCCGAGGCTCATCCCCATCCTGGGAGATCGGAGTATCCTCAATCTCAAGCTCTAAAATATAAGTGACTCCAGCATATGTCCATCTAACCAAATCCGGAATGTGCTCAACACTCGCGACACTGACTAGCAACCGTGCAACCCCTTGTGCACGAGTAAAGGGCATGTCCACTTTTTCAGTCTTGCCAATCATCCCATCCAAGCTCCAAGCAAACAGAAAATGCTTCATCAATTTTGGTGGTGCACCAAAGAAACGTACCCACACCTTCTCTAAAGGTATACCCTCCGGTTTCTCTTGCTTCCACTCATCAAAAGCAATAATAGTGTTGGTGCTTGGGACTCTACACATGCCCCACTTGAGAAAATACATCTGATCCTCTTTAGTGGGAAAATCCACCTTATAAGACTGTCCCTCTAACTGTTCCAAATGCCATGGACGGTTACCTGGTACCAAGTCACGCAACTGTCTCACAATCTGAGCCTCGGACTAGTGTCCATTAGTCCCCGGACAACAGCGGGGAAGGAACTCTCAACCATCTGTGGTAGCAATTCCACTTCCAGAGTCTCAAAAAACATCAGCTCCTTGCAACACACATCGAAAATGCTAATACCAGGTTTAAGACCAGATAGAAGTGGGCAATCTCCGGTAAGGTGCTGAGATTTTAGGCAATAATCGCAAAGCTCATTAGTGCACTCTGCCATAAAATGACCCGGTTTGCCGCATCTAAATCAAGGCAACTTCTTTTTCTTAATTGCCCACTTCAAGAGTTTCTCTCCCTCCACTTTCTCCGGCCCTTTGTCAAACGTACCATCTCTGAGATTTGAAGCTCCAGATGCCGCCGGTACTGTCACCGCTGCCAGAGCTTTAACCACGTCAACCGCAGCCGCCGGCAACGTGGCTGAATCTGTCTCTATGTGCTCAAGCTCCTCCCCCGTAGCCATGTCTGCGGGCAGTGGCGGCGGAGGGATATGCCACGGTGGAGGTGGGCGTCTACATCTCCCACCACGCCGATATCCACCCCGGAAGCAATAGTTGGGTCCGGCAACGACTTCAACTAAATTACCGGACGGCCCCTGAAACTGCCCTGGACCACCATCATTGTACCAGTTGTGCCCACGGCCGCCACCGGAAGAAGAACCACGGTGCAGCCCCTCACCATATGCATCATAACCATCGTCTCCCCACCGCCCGTACCGGTTAGTATTCCATCCATCTCTGTTGTGACCAGCGAAACCACCACGGCCCTGAGCGCCACGACGTCTTCCTAGGGCCGGTACCTTGGCCACCGGCTGCTGAACCGGCTCACCCTGCCGCTGCACATCATGGGCAGGTGCCTGCGAGCTTGGAGCGACCGTGACCGGGCCTTGTCGCGTGGCGGGGGGCAGCACCTGCTCCGATGATCGAGCCTTGCCACAGTTGAAGTAAAGCACCACGGCCGGCACCAGCTCCTGCCTGCTGCAGTTGTGGTGGTGGCCCCCCGCGCCCAGCAGCACCACCGACAGTGGCGAGCGCAACGGCGCGGCCTCCCCCGACAGTTCCCACCACCGCGGCGGCTGGAGTGCTGCGACCAGCACCGATGGCGGCATCAGCTCCAACGGCGGTCAGCGGTCCTCGCTTGCCGGGCGGCGGCCTGCGTCCAACCATCTTGCCGGCGCAGGCGACTCGACGCGCTCGTCCCTCTCCCAGCATCGGGAATCCTGGTTCGATAACCCTAGGCGCAGCCATGACGTGAGGCGAGATCGATACATGCACGCCTGTACGTGCCGGAACGGGCTCGGCTTGGACTCCAAACTGGGCCTCGCCCGAGTCTAGGAGGCCCACGACCGGCTCCACATTCAAACGGGCCTCATTACCCAAAAGCGAATTTGAACGAGCACGTCTGGCAGTTCGAATGTCGCTCGCCGATCTCGCCACCGCCGGCCTCGACGGCGGTGACAAGCGACCCTTCTTCCCTTTGTTCTTCTTTTTTCGAGTAACTAGAGTCCAAGAATCCGGCAGAAACTCGGATAAAGTCACGGGTTCACGGAAAACCTTAGGAATCGGACCGACCCAAGGTTTCATTGTCGGTTTGGAATTTTGAGTTTTCGAATGCCGACGTTCACACTAGTAGAAAAACACCTAATAGTCCCGGTTTGTGAGGGCCTTTAGTCCCGGTTCATGAACCGAGACTAATGGGCCGTTACTAATACCTCCACCCATTAGTCCCGGTTCAAACAAGAACCGGGACTAATGTGCCTCCACGTGGCTCTGTGCGCCGAGCCCAGTCAGGGGGCCTTTGGTCCCGGTTGGTGGCACCAACCGGGACCAAAAGTCCATGTTTTTTTTTGGAAAGTGGCTGCTTTAGGGGTTTTGGGGGTTATTTTTAGGTTGTTATATTAGCTAGCTAATAGAGAGAAGTGTCCTTTCTTATATCTTCGTCCTTGGTTTACCAACGCTGCTGCTATATATGTTCATTTTACCCGCTGATATAATAACTCATGCATGCTCGCATACATGAGCATATATAATAACAAGTACTCGTCCTACTAATCATGCATCATCATACAACTTCTACTCATTATGAATAATAAGTCATACGATCATCATCCTCATAGTCATCGAACCCGACCCTACATAATTGTTCTTAACACATGATCATCAGTATCAGGTAGGACCTAAACACCCTTAAGGTAAAATAGCATAAAACAATATAGACCCTGACTCTCCATTATGAAGAATGGCGATCATCCTGTCTCCAATTTTTGCCCTTCGCTGAATGTTGCTTCCAAGAAGCTCCTTACGACTGTCCATACATTTTTTCCATTCTTTGATTGTCATGTCTCCACTTCTTTTAGAAACCCGGTATGGACAATTCAGATTCGTAGGAAGACCTGGTTGTATGTTCAAAACATGAAGGCTACCGTGTGTATACATCAGATGAGGCACACAATCATTCGGGATTATCTGTTGAAAAACATAGTAATAACTTCGTAGTTAGCAATGATATGATGTACTAGTTTTAGAAGTGTGCAAAAAGATGCACGGATGTCGTAATAGTAAAAAATCTTACCAGGGTATCTCCATGGTAGTTACCGTAGTTCAACACGTGCACTAGTGGCACGTATTGACCATAATGTTGAGGAGTTCGATTGTAGACATTGTAATTCTCAAGATCAGTACAAAATGCGACCAGATGATTTTTCTCCTGATAAGTTAGTTCGGAGCCTTCGGTGTAGTAGGTTCTGTCTACCATCTTCCGCACATTCTTTGAAGAATAAAAATAAGCTGTCAATGGAGAATAAGTTGTCAACTATTTAAAAATAAACAATACAAATTACTTAATAACTATGTTAAGCTCACATGGGGGAAGAATTGGAGGTGTATCCACAAGGACGAAAATCGTAGGTCTCTCTTGCTCGTTTGTAGGATCACCAAGATCCATGGTAACAAGCATATCCTCATCAAAACCATACATCTTGCAAAGTGCTTCCCAATTTTTGCAACCAAAATGGGTTACACTCTGAGCATTGTACAGCTTTACTTGAAAATCCACACCATGATGGGTACTTAGGATAATATTTTTGGTTTCGAAACTTTCATGGTCTTCAAAACCCATCCTCTCCAAGACATAGCGTCTTGCAAAGCATGGGATAAGCTAGTCGAATTGGAAAAGATAAAAAATATTGTCATGATTAAAATAGTTGAAGTCATGAGTAATTACGAAAATATGTTGCAGATACCTAATCATCGGTTGCGTACCGTATGAACATCGAAGGTCTCCTCGAGCTTAATGCTGAAGCGACGATCTTCGTCCAGCTCAATGAACCTGTCGCAGATACCTCGGTCGTCGTGGCACCAGTCGCACTCCCGCGGGCGGTTTTCTTCGTCCGAGTACGACATTTCCGGCCTATGTTCATAATTCAAATATTAAACTAGATTATTAATCACGGGTTGACTATCGGTGATGTACGTAGCTCCTCCATTCATTCCCGAGTGCATTATTACATCAAATTGTCTAGCACACGGGAATGAAAGAGAACTTATCCAATATGAGCATTCAGTAAGCAAAACCAAATCATAAAATAAGCAAAACCAAATCATAAAATAAAGTAGTATTCAAATTAGTATGCATTCAATAATTATAAGCAAATGTACATCATCTCTTGGTGTCTGTACATGGTCGAATATTATCACTAATATAGCATCACTAATACAACTAGAACCGTAGCGCCCGACGGTTATCGACACGGCGGTGGACACCCAAAGATAAGGAACCATCACAGGATAATAGCTCCAGTGAGATCCCTGGAGAACCTGCCAGGTATTGTCGAACCTGCCCTCCAATGCAACCATGTAGCGACGGACGTGCTCGTCCTCCTCGCTGACACGGTGACGTACCACCTCCGCGGTGTCCGGAAGCCTCGGCACCGTCACTGGACCACGCGACCGCCACCAAACAAGGATCGGGTCAACAATGGGCTGCCTCCTCACCAACCTACGCCCCCCGGAAGGTAGCACCTCCCAATACCAGCCCGGCGGAGCCCAGTCCCGAACATGACCCTGATCTAGCAAGCTTCCACCGCCGAGTCGACGACGACGAGGATGCGGGATAGGCATCGCCGACGTCGATGCGGGAACTACTTCTATATATAGTTAAATAAAGTAGTTTTATTAATTAAATCAACTAGCTAGTTCAACTACTAAACACTTACTATAAATAAATAAAGTAGTACTTACTAAAAACAAACTACTTCTATATATAGTAAAATAAAGTAGTTTATTAAATCAACTAGCTAGTTCAACTATATATGAAGCACTTACTATAAATAAAATAAAGTAGAATTACTAAAAATAAACTAGTATTTTTCTAACTAATTATATTAAACACTTTCTCTTCTTATTTTTTTCATTTTTCTAAATACGTACTATGAACAAAAAAAATCATTAAAATTCTATAAACAAAATTACAACAGAAAAAAATCATAAAGATTCTATGAA
This sequence comes from Triticum dicoccoides, assembly GCF_002162155.2. Classification (NCBI taxonomy): domain Eukaryota; kingdom Viridiplantae; phylum Streptophyta; class Magnoliopsida; order Poales; family Poaceae; genus Triticum; species Triticum dicoccoides. Next base: position 26,026,170 of record NC_041381.1, on the reverse strand, counting down.
CAAAAAATCTATGAACTACACATCTA
>NC_041381.1:26024953-26025735 GCF_002162155.2 Triticum dicoccoides | reverse complement strand
GTGCGCGGCGTCGGGAGATCGAGGAGGAAGGAGAGACCGAAGTGGGGATGCGGTTCCGAAATTTTCGTTATATAGCAAAGACATTGGTCCCGGTTCGTGGCTCCAACCGGGACCAATGACCCCCTTTGGTCCCGGTTGGTACCACCACCAACCGGGACCAAAGGCCTCTTTTCAGCAGCCCAAAGGGTGGGAAGAAGAGGGCTTTGGTCCCGGTTGGTGCCACCAACCGGGACTAAAGGGTGGGCATTGGTCCCGGTTGGAGCCATGAACCGGGACCAATGGTCTTGTGCTGGCACGGTGCGGCACAAAAGTTTAGTCCCACCTCGCTAGCTGAGAGGGGGGGCCAGTGGTTTATAAGCCCCACTGCCGCACCCCTCTCGAGCTCCTCTCCACTGCAGGCTTACGGACCTACTTACTACCGCGTTGCCTGTTGGGCCTACTGGGCCACCTGCGGGCCTGAATCCAGGCCCATGGTGGGTTTCTAGTCGTATTCAGGCCGTGGGTGCCCAGTAGGAGGCACTTTTTTTCCTTTACTTATTGTTGCTATTTTTATTTTTTTCCCAGATTTTTTGTTTTGTTTTCTGCATTATTTATTTTTTTTTGTTTTTTTGCTTTAATTCTTAATTCTTTTTGCTTTTAGTTTTAGAACAATTTTAAACTTTCTGTTAGTGCCATTAGTTCTCAAATTTGAAAAAACTTTTTTTGTTTTTTTGTTTTGTTTCGTGCTTTATTTATTTTATTTTGTTTCTACTTACAACAAAATACTTATTGTTGCTATTTTT
>NC_041381.1:26006677-26024732 GCF_002162155.2 Triticum dicoccoides | reverse complement strand
TGCTTTACTTTTTAATTCTTTTTGCTTTTAGTTTTAGAAAAATTATAAACTTTCTGTTAGTGCCATTAGTTTTCAAATTTGAATACAGTTTTTTTGTTTTCTTTTTGCTTTATTTTTTTTAAATTTTTTTTAGTTTTTTTCTTTTGTTTTCTGCATTATTTATTTTCTTTTGTTTTCTGCATTAAAGCATTTCAAATGAACTCTGAAAAAGTTGAAAGTTGAAAGTTGGCATGGTATCACGAGGGCCGAACCATAATGGGCTGCCTTTGGTCCCGGTTCGTCCCACCAACCGGGGCCAATGGTGGTCCGCCAGGACCAAGGCCCATTGGTCCCGGTTCGTCCCACCAATCGGGACCCAAAAGGTCCAGACGAACCGGGACCAATGACCCACGTGGCCCGGCCTCCCCCGGGGGCTCACGAACCGGGTCCAATGCCCCCATTGGTCCCGGTTCTGGATTGAACCGGAACTAATGGGCTGACCCGGCCGGCCTGGACCATTGCCCCCTTTTTAGTCCCACCTCGCCAAGCGAGAGGCACTCGCAGCTGTTTATAAGCCCTGAGTGCAGAGACGATGAAGAAGAGGCTCAATGCTCACCTGCACGTTGGTTCGCTTCAAGCCTTGAGGAATAGGGTAGACTGCATGGAGCTATGTGCAGTGCAGTTTACACTATTTCGAAAGGCTTGAAGCGAATTAACTAGCATTGCGCCTCTTTTTTATTTTTAATGACTTATTACCACACAGAATTAAATAGAAAAAAATAAATATAGCAGAAAAGAAAAAAAACTATATAAAAAACTACTCATAAATAATTAGAAGAAAAAATAGTTGTGATTAACTTACTAAATCTTTTTTATTTTTAATAACTTATTACAACTCAGAAATAAATAGAAAAAAAATAAATATAGCAGAAAAAAAAACTATATAAAAAACTACTCAGAAATGAGCATAGATGCGCTTATAGAGAAAATTAGACCTAAATTCATAATAAATTTCTACTAACTTCAGAGAAATTCAATATGAATTTAGGTCAAATTTCCTGTATACGGGCATCTATTTTCACTTTGAGAGCAGTTCAACAAGGCTAAGAGGGAGGGCTTATAAACCGGTGTGAGCCCCCTTCGGTTGGCGAAGTGGGACTAAACTCTGGCCGCAACGAGGACCACACCTTTAGTCCCGATTTGTGCCACCAACCGGGACTAATGGGCTGCCTTTGATCCCGGTTCGTCCCACCAACCGGTACCAATGGTGGTGGGCCAGGACCAAGGCCCATTGGTCCCGGTTCGTCCCTCCAACCGGGACCAAAAGGTCCAGACGAACCGGGACCAATGGCCCACGTGGCCCGGCCGGCCCCCGGGGCTCACGAACCGGGTCCAATGCCCCCATTGGTCCCGGTTCTGGATTAAACCGGGACTAATGGGCTGACCCGGCCTGGACCATTGCCCCCTTTTCTACTAGTGTCAGGAACCCCTTTGATCACCGGCAACTCCGTCGGTCCTGAAGCTTGTGGAAGCAGTAACGAACCTGTGGATTTGTGATCTTCCTCTTGATCTTCATCATCGCTGTCAATCAAAGCCCAAAATCGCCCTCCCGGTCTCGCAGGCACCGTCGTCTCCGTCAAGTCAATCATCTCTGATCTCGTCGGACGTTGATCTACCTGCACACGATCACCAACCACCACGTGAAAACCATCAAGGCTGAAACGAATCCCTACCTCGATCGAGTCACTGTCCGGCAAGTAGTCGCCGGCTAGGACGTGTCTAATTAGTAATTAAAGCTCCCATGTGTTTGTCATTTGTTTCTTATCGGTCCTTCCTCCTTAGAGCATCTAAAGTTGTAGAAACCAAATCTGGGCAATCAAACGTCTAGACGCACCAGGGTGCGTCCACGGGCAGTGACTGGTCGCACCTCCTCTGATAGGGAGGGCTTACTGATTGGGGAGAAAGTAAAGTAGATTTGAATGGAATGGCTGTTATAGTGTGCAGCAGCAGGTGTTAATTTGATTCTGCAGTTTGGCTCCCCTGTACAGCAGGCGTTGATTTAATTTGCAAATAAATGGATGGTTGAGTAACAAAAACAACTTCCTGAAAAATTTGTTCTCTGACTCCTCTGCTGATGTGCTGTGGTAGATGTGCAACACAGCTAGTGATGTTCACTTCTTATCTGGCAAAATGCTTGGCCACAGAAGATGGGAAAGGTTTGGTGGCGTGGTGAGGAAGAAACTGAAGATGCACAACAATGTAGTTGGAGAATGTAGTTTTTCTTTGGCTGTTGTGGATTGGAATCGAATGGCGGTATCTCTTCCATTTGCTGTTTTAGCAGTGGGATGTTGCTGTTTAGAACTGACTTTTGTATCATCCTGAGTAATGCAACAGTAGAACTTACTGATGGTGTGATTGATTATTTGTGGCCAGACGATTTCAGGCATAGGCAAAGGGCTTCAGTGGGCGATGGTTTGCATACAGAAATTAAGAAGGGGTAAATTCTCAAGGATTTTTTTCCAGTGTTTCTTATCCTTGCAAGCCCCTGTAGTCAGTTAATGCTCTTCTTCTGCAGTATTGTTCGTAATGCTCCACAAAGTCCACGTCACGCTCGCGGCGGGAAGCTGCCACTGGAGAGCCATGTCTGTCTGTAATGCCTGTACTAGCAGTTAGTAAATGAAAAACTGTATCCTTGTTTCTTCAATTAATTAACATGAAGCGCATCTTGCTCTGTTGGTAGCTTAATAAGTATCCACTTCCGTAGAGTAGATCAAATTATATGCATGTGGATACTTTTCCTAATCAACAGTAGCTAATATTTGCTTGCTAACCTCTGATTAATTCTTTAACCATGCTACTAGATGGCCGAGTAATTAAAAGAACGTGCGGGTTAACATTTTCCCTGCTTCTTGGGGTGTTGCCCACACCTGTGGACATTTGTAAATGGAGTGGTGTGCAGGTGCTTTGGAAAGAGGTTGGTTATCCCCCGCCTATGTGATCAGGACAACTAAAGGTTTTTTTCCGGTGCCGCTGGAAGAGAAAGGTTTGTCTGGTGGAGGTGGGTAATGTAAAACTAGAATATTGGGGCAACTGCTCGACACCCTTGGGGGTGCGGCTATCTCATTATATATAAGTACCAAAGGGTACAAGTACAAGTACAACACGTATACACAAGTCTACGTATTCATATACAGTCTAACACCCTCCCTCAATCTTAAATGTGGCCTGAAGTACAAACTAAGTTAAGATTGCGACTGCAGCCTACAAACTGTGGTTGTGGAAGAGGCTTCGTGAAGATGTCAGCAAGTTGATCCTTTGATGATATGAACTTGATGCTAAGCAGCTTCTGTGCAACACGCTCTCGAACAAAGTGATAGTCAACCTCAATATGTTTTGTTCGAGCATGAAACACTGGGTTAGATGATAAGTATGTAGCACCAATGTTATCACACCAAAGCACTGGAGAGTGAAGTGAAGGAACTCGCAACTCCCTCAGCAAGGACTGAACCCAAATGATCTCAGCTGTCGCATCAGCAACTGCTTTGTACTCGGCTTCTGTGCTGCTGCGAGACACCGTAGCCTGCTTGCGAGCATTCCAGGCAATCAAGTTGGGACGAAGAAACACTGCATACCCCCCCTCCCCCCGTGGATCGCCGGTCATCAGGACTACCAGCCCAGTCAGCATCAGAGAAGGCCGAGATCTCATAAGACGGCGCACGCTGGAGAAGCAAACCATGAGATGCAGTGAGGCATATATATCGCAGAATGCGCTTCACAGCGGACCAATGGGATGTCGTGGGCGCATGAAGAAACTGGCAGACACGATTGACTGCATAAGAGACATCTGGTCTGGTGATAGTAAGATAATGCAGGCCTCCAACAAGACTGCGGTACTCAGTGGCATCATCAGAGGAGAGAGGGTCACCATCAAAAGCAGACAACCGATCAGTGGCAGACATAGGAGTAGCGACAGGTTTACACTGCAGCATACCAGCACGATGCAACAAATCCAGAGCGTACTTCTTCTGAGTAAGAGTGACTCCAGCAGAAGACCGTGACACCTCTAGACCAAGGAAGAAGTGCAGAGCACCGAGATCCTTAACAGCAAAATCACCACTCAATGCAGCCACAAGGAGGTCCGCCGCAGCATCTGAGGAACTGATGAGAATAATATCATCAACATAGACTAGTAAATACATCGTAACCTCAGGGCGTTGAAGAAGGAACAGTGATGTGTCAGCAGTAGAAGGAATGAACCCAAGTGCTCGCAAAACCGAACCAAGACGTGCATGCCAGGCACGGAGAGCCTGCTTAAGACCATAGAGCGCCTTAAAAAGACGACAGAGATGATTAGGACGTGCAGGATCCACAAACCCTGGTAGCTGACGCATATAAACCTCCTCCAGAACTCCATGCAAAAAAGCGTTCTGCACATCCAGCTGATGGAGAAACCATCCTCGAGTAACAGCAAGGGATAGTAGCAGACGAATGGTCACTACACCACAGCACCAAATTCCCTACCGACGTTGGTCGGGAAAGGTCAGTATACACCAACATACAGTTGGTCGGCAATGTTTCTATCGGTCTGTAGGTCGGTAATGCTTGTACAGGCAACTGACTGTTGGTCGGGAATAGTCAGACATTTAGTGTCCCATTTTCGGACGGTAATAGGCTTACACCCAGCCAACCATCGGTCGGGAAACATTACCGACCGACAGATCGTTGGGCCAGCAAAATAGTCCGCGCCAATCGTTTGGGCCAGCGAAATTTAGCTAGCGCGCGGGGCTAAAAAGAGGCTTCGCGCCAACCAGGCCCAAAAATCCTCCAACCAGACTTTCTCCCTTACCCCTACCAGCCACCACACATTAACCCTATCCCCACCCACGCGTTGTTTCCGGCGACGGCGCCGCCGTTCTCTTGCTCTCTTCTTCACGCACCGCCGTCCGCTCCGCGGCCGTTCCATCTCCTGCTCACCTGCCTCACCTTATCCCCTCCTCCTCCCACTCTCTCTTCCTTTATGCGCTCCCGTGCTCCTAGTGCCTCCTTCGGGGTCCCGCAGCCAGATGCGGCCGCCTAGGGTTCGCTGCGGCCGGAGATGGCTACCATGGAGGTCGCCCCCGTCAGATCTAGCGGCCCAGTCCTCTACCAGGTGCCGTAGTCAAGGAGGACAGAGCGCCATCACCAGGCTGGTGCAGGGTGAGCTCTGGCCCTCCTACCGACCGGTGTGTACCTTGCTCTTGGGGTAGCACCGAGCGACGGCGGCGACTACAAGATGCAGCAGAAGCGGCGGATGGCCAAGAATCTAGGCCTCCGACCATTGGCGGTTGTTGTTGTGGCAGAAGAGTCGGTACAGTGTTCGCGCCTCCGCCCTGTTCAGCCTTGCCTCCATCAACTTTGGAACTCCCGGTAAGCATATTCATAATCCTGTCTTCATCGTGATTGTGTAAAAAGCTGGATATGGATGAAGACGAAGACCAAGGGCAGATTTCGTATATCTGTTAGCTTTACATCTGTTTTCTGTAGTTTATTTTTGCCACGTGAAGCAGGATGAGTTTAGATTTGTTCATGAAATTGGTTGTAATAGAGATAGGACTGTAATGCCCAGATGCATTTTCAAGTGGATACCTATTGCCTAAACTACAAGAACACTAAGAGAAGGTCATTGAATCCAATTTTATTTTAAATTAAGCGGGCAAGTGGCGGGAATCGAACCCGTAGTGCTAGCAGTTTTTTTTGTTTTGTTTTGTTTTGCAGCACTTGCTTTAATTGAAGGTTTGCATCATAAATAGGACAAGAGAGATCCATGATCACATTTGCGATGTCTGAAGCCTAAAGCTAACACTAAACGAACCGGTTCAAGTTCCAGCAGGAATAAGTATAATTTTTGCATGATTATGTTTTACTAGACCTAATAGTGTAATTTGTTTCAACTGTTTAGTCTTCAGGCTGTACATTAGGCCAACAGGCCAATACTGTTTTTTATAGTTAGGGTTGTTATTATATGGAAAACACATACTGGTTCGGTGCTACAGTTTGTCCATTTCAGGTCAACAATTTCTAAGCTTCCACATTTTACGTGACTCCATTTTTATGCAGGTGATGAGCTGGAGCTCCCAAATAGACACCGTGCTTCATAATCAGCTCCAAATTCTCAATCCTGTAGCACTAACATTATTTGGTAAAACAATGGAAATACGTTTCACAAAAATAGCGGTACATGATAAAAACCATATCCATATGATGATACAAAAAGCGGCACCTAAATCAAGTGCATACCATTCTTAATCCTGTCTCCAGGTACTTTAATTTCCAAGAAAGTCTGGCCCTCAACAACCTTATTATCTTAGTGATTCCTGATCTTCCATCAAAGAATATCAATTCATTGCAAATACAACACCATTATTATCGATTTCTTTTCATTGCTATCAAGTACTACCTCCGTACCAAAATATAAGATGTTTTTGTAGGCTAAACTAGCCTACAAAAATGTCTTATATTTTGATATGGAGGTAATAACTTTTTGACCATAATCCAAATCGAAACCATCAAAATCGTTTGATTTATAGGGTTCTTCCTCCTGGCAGCGGCGCAATTTGTTGGCTCGCTCATCAGCTGTGATACCCCATGTCCCCTGTCCGCACCTGCTGGTGAGTTCTTCCCGAATGCTTCTGTATATTCCTTTGGCTGTAACTTATTGCATGAGAAAACAGGTTCCATGCTTTTTCTTTTCCATTTGAACCATGTGAAGACCCATTTCCAGTAATTCCATTAATTCCCTGCATCCTCTGGTTCTGCTATTATTCTATTAGGCTTTTACTGTTATTTGGACACGCTAGTTATTTAGCATTTTTGTGAGACATTCGTAGCTATTCTGATGGTGCTCCTTCAGTAAATATATTCTTACCTCTGCCATGTCAGGGGCATTTAGACACGAAAGGATATGTTTCCGATATGAAGGTATGCAAATATATATAGCATCATCAAGCAATGGAGGAAGCCAGATCTCAAAATCGGCAAAATGAAATGTAGAACTTAATTAGTTCCTGGAGCATATACCTAGATGATCATAGATGATGCAGGTTCTTAACATGGAAATGCTCTTAGAAAGGTGGTTTACATGGATGTTGTCCTCTGTTTGTCTAACCAAAAGTATGGCAAGTGTTACCACAATGTACTCCCTTCGTTTCTAAATATAAGACCTTTTAGAGGTTTCAATACGGACTATGTACGGATGTATATAGAGGCAGTTTAGAGTCTAGATTGACTCATTTTGCTTCAAATGTAGTATGTATTGGAATATCTAAAAAGGCTTATATTATTTAGGAACAAAGGGAGTAGTTACACTGTCGTTCACTTATAGTAGGATAGTCAAGTGATTATTTTTCGCTTCTGCTTCACATGGTTGTTGGTTGGAAAAAAGGTTTGTATCTTTTGTGCTACACTGGTTTGCTCAACTCCCATGAATTGGTAACTGGACTGTCTCGGCCATTGTTGTGTATATTTGTTTCTTCCTAAAAAAGAGAGTTTTTATGCAACCCTTCATAGACACTACCGTGGATCTCGAGTGGCGAAATGTTCTTTTTTGGACCTTCGAGTGGCGAAATGTTATTACTTAGATTCATGAAATGGGGGAAAAAATCAAGAGTTTAATTTTCTTGAGTACTGCATCAATGATGTAGGCAAATAAGTTCTCCTATGTTAGATCCATCCAGTTATGTACTTTTGCTGCCACTAATCGTGAACTATATGCAGCATTGAGCATTCTAATTACTCTTCTGCATTGTTCTCTATGTCGACAACTGATGTAGTGTAGGCTGAAGCGATGGCATGTATGATTGGTGTAGTTTCATCTCAATAAGAACTATTTGGTGCATAGTATGTTGGTCCCAGCCTACTCGTTGTAACTCCTGATTTTGATGGATTTTTTTCTTGGTTTTGATTATACAATCTAGAATTTGTACCGTTTTCAGCCAAATTCAACAGAGTATATCATCCAATACTAACAATTTCAATTATCATGGTATATTCAAGTCAAAGCTAAATACTAGTCTGTGTCCGCCTACCTTGGGAAAGATTGCAGGTTAATCTACTTTGGTGTTGTAGGTTCTTTTCTTCTTACTCTTATTCTTTAGGTTTTATTTCTTATTCCTATTTCCATTCAGGGCGAAAAAAGCTGGGAACTATTTGGACACATGTACCTTTTAGGTGTTCTCCCTTACTACCCAAAACAATGTTAGGTGGGCTATGATAATACTTTTAGGTGTTCAAAAAGAGTCACATCTATAATTAGCTTTCAACTTGCTATATCCAGTGTGAACTACTGGAAATATGTACATCTACTGAAAGAGTGATAGTTATTTATATTTAGCTTTCAGCTCATTGTATCCACTATCTGTAAAGTTGTATGTTCATTGTTTTGGAAATAGATGTGGGAATATTGGCTGCTGGTACCTATGTACAGTAACTTAAGTATATCCTCGGGAACACTATATGCTCAGCAATCGTACAAAGTAAATGATGTATTTCCTTTTAATGGATAGATAAAAAGTGGATGGGGGGCTTCCATGCTACATCCATGGCTACTGCTGGAAATTGATTGACGATCTTCATGTCCCAAAATGCTAGTTTTATAGATTTGGCAAGTGTATTCTTCATTTTATGTTGTTGTGTGTGTGCACAGTGCACATGTGAATTTTCCATGCATTCAATTTCATAAATTAATTGAGCATTCTAAAAGTTGGGACTTGTTTAACTTTTGTAGGAAGCAAATATAAGGACTGGACTCACAATGAACCATGAAGCCAGCAGTCCACGTCAACTAGATGTCTGAGCTTTCATTTTGTACAACTGATTGCTCGTACTTGCATCTTTTATCTGTCCTTCTGTGAACCTGATGTATGGTGGCTTGGTGGTTATGTTTAGAACAGACTGAAGTGTATGTATGTGATGATTAGTTAATGAAATAAAAAATGTTTGGTGCACCTGAAATATGGTGTCTTGGTGATTATGCTTAGAATGCATGAATTACATGTATGCGACCACCAGTACAATAGCTTAACTAAATTGTGGTTGGCTAAACAAAATGTTGATGAATTGTTGGTTCGCAAAGGAAAACACCATCTGATTGTTGGTTGGCAAAACAAACCCTGTCGGACAGTTGGTCGGGAAAGCCCAACACTAAGCCCATCAGAATGTTGGTCGGGAAAGGCCCATGGCTGCGCCAACGAACTGTTGGTCCGGAAAGGCCCATTGCTATCCCAACAGACTGTCGGTCGGGGAAGGCCCATAGTAGGCCCAACAGACTGTTGGTCGGGAAAGGTACTCCATAGCCATCGAGCTGTCGGTCGGGAAAGGGTTTTCCCGTCTGGACTTTTCCTAACAGACGCGGTCGGTCGGCAATAGTGTTTCCCAACCGACTGTCTATCGGCGAAAGTTGTATTTCCGACCAACCTAGTTGTTGGCGATATAGTGTTGTGGTGTAGTGGGTAGTAGGCTTGATAACTGGACTGAACATGTCTTCATAGTCAAGACCATACCTCTGTTTGAAGCCCTTAGCCACTAACCTTGCCTTGTAATGCTCAATGGAGCCATCAGCATGCCGTTTAACTTTAAACACCCACTTAGAGTCAATGATATTGACCCCAGACACTGGAGGAACAAGCTGCCAGGTGTCATTCTTCAGCAATGCTTGAAACTCCTGTTCCACCGCGGCACGCCAGTGGGGAATGCCTAGTGCAGCCTGAAAGTGGCGAGGCTCAGCAGTGTGATCCGCAGCAGCATGAGCCATGCACGCGGCGAGCCACGCAACAGTCCCATCGGTCCGGATCTTAGGCTGAAAGACACCGGTCTGACTGCGCGTGCGATGTCGAGGAGCAACAGGTTGTGGTGACGATGCAGGGCATGATGCAGGCGACGAAGAAGGCGACCCCGAGTCGCCAGGGATCGCGTCGGAGCCACTGGGCGTCGGGGAGGCGGGCGGTGTGGCGCCCGACACGGCCACGTCGCCTAGGCCCACGCCGGAGCCGCTGAGCGCCGAAGAAGCAGGCGAGCCTGGGGTGGCCGGCCCATCGGGAGCCGAAGCCGGCCCAGGCGAGCCTGGCGTGGCTGGTCCAGGAGCAACCTCCTGCGAGGCCAGCTCGGGCAACTCCCACGAGGCGGGCGAGGAGAGGAAGCCGAGGCGGCGGCGGAGTGCGTGGAGGCCATCGGGCTAGGCGGCGGCAGCGATCGGCGGAGGCGGCGGCGGCAGCAAGGGGTGCAGTGGAAGACGGGAACCCTAGTCTGATACCATGTAAAACTAGAATATTGGGGCAACTGCTCGACACCCTTGGGGGGTGCGGCTATCTCATTATATATAAGTACCAAAGGGTACAAGTACAAGTACAACACGTATACACAAGTCTACGTATCCATATACAGTCTAACAGCTAAGAAACTGAAGATGTAGTGTTCAATTAGTTTTGCTTCATTGTTCCATCTTTGGTGGATCCACATGGCGATCTTTGGTGGATCCACATGGCGCCCCCACGATGAACCTGTTCCCGAGTACGTACGATGAGCAGCAGCAGGTGTGGCTTTCATGTTGGAGGAGGTGTGTTTGTTGAATGCGATGGCCCTATGAGAAATGGGTGATTGTGAAGACAGATGTTTGCTTGCAGTGCTCTGGTGATGAAAACTGAATGTCTGTCTGCAGAGGAATTTTAGTTTTGGATTCGATGGCACCAAACAGTTTCATCCTTCGGTATTTTCCCAGTTTTAGCAGAAGTGGGATCTATACTCACATTTGTGAGCTATCTAGTGTTATTTGCATCGTTATTCGGTTGAGAAGACATGGGCGTTTTGCTTGTTCAAGAAACTTCTTGAACTGTGATTTCATTTGTTTCAATGTAGATGGTACGCCGATAATGCTGGTTACTGGGTAGTTGTCGGGGGATGTTTTGAATCAGGCTTTCACTGGCTGAACTAAAGTTTCAATCTGTTTAGAATCTTTGCTGCACTTCTGTAGTTGGAGCCTGCAGAAGGATGCCGTCAGTTTCTTGGATAACTGGCCTCCCTGATGGCTTTTCTGCTACAGTGCTAGGGAATGAATACTAGCTAGCTTGTGATTGCTAATACAACTGAACTGTAACGTACCACGCCCCTGAGCCGCTCTCGATCTAGAACTGTCGGGGCCTGTGGTTTAGGGCGATTGGTCGGCGCCAGAGCCTAGCATCGCTGAGTCACATTCACATCTCAGGACGAGACGATCTGCTCTGGATTTTGTTTGCTGCTGATCCTTTGGGTGACTACACTCTACAACAGGGTCAGTAGCAGTTTAGTCTTCAGTTTCGTCTGTTGTGTTCTTTGCTGTAGCCCAGTGTTGTAGATATCTGAATAACTCTGTCTTTTGCTTCTCACATTGGACTATACATGGTTGTCCTGCTTCAAGTGTTTGTTCACTTGTATGCAAGCAGACTAAAGTGTCCTAAGAATTTGAGGTGTACTCGTATGATGAAAGAAATGAGAACAACTCCTTACTGACTTGGTCAATACCTATCACATGCTTATGAGTTAGCAGTAGAATGACAGTTAGAATCGGAGCTGTGCCGGCAATTGGCACTTTGCCTTCTCTTCACAATTAAAATTAGTAGTCCCTTCGAATTGGCTGCAATGAGCCAATTTCCAATCCATTTCACACATCTTTCATGATGCAAAGGAGAGAGAAAACTAAATTAACACTCAAATAGAATGGTCGAGCACATGATTCTACAGCCTAGTTACATGATAAAAAAACGTGGTAAGCAATTCCAAAATGACTTGCTCAACACATACCCCATGATCACAACTTTTTGTCCATAAGGAGAGCTAACAAAGACTAGATGTGTAGACCGTGATAAGTGGTCGGTCATATATTTCTAAAGCTACTACTGATCTTGTAATCACATCTAGACCGTGATAAGTGGTCGGTCATAGTGAAGCCCTGAGAAATCCATCAATGAATTCTTTTTTTTTCCTTTTTTTTGAAAAGGGGGGTCTCCCCGGTCTCTGCATCAGAACGATGCATACGGCGAAATCAATGAATGCTAGCTCTAGTTAAACCTAAGGTATCATTCATACCGCCCCTTTTGGGCTGTTAATATTTGTACATGGCAACCTGGTACAACAAATGGTTTTACAGTCCTCTTCATCTAGTCCCTTTACAGTGGTACGACATTGCGATACAAGCATGGGTATATGGTGTGCTACCTGAGAAATCCATAATTGAATACAACTCTCATTAAACCTAAGTAACATTTGGCCCTTTGTGGTCCGTTAATATTAGTACAAGAAACCTATTACAACAAATGGTTTTACAGTCCTCTTCCTCTAGTCCCTCAAAACAGCCCCTTCTCGACCTGGTTGAACATAGGTCCAGCTAGTTGCTTGGTAACCTGGTTAGTTCTCTAACAGGGCCGTACCCGAGAAAATGGGGGCCCTGTGCCAAATCAAAAATTAGGCCTTTGATAAGATCGTTGGCAATTAGGAAAACAATTCTCAAAGCAGAATTATTATAATAGGGGGTGTACCAAAGCAAAGTCCATGCATGTATCTTGTTGCTGCGTAGTTGAAGTACATCTTATAAGAGAGCTATTCTCAAAACTTGGGAATTAGTACATTATTTAGCACAAAACATGCCACCTTTCTTCTCGCAAAGAAAAAAATAAAAGAAAAAAACGTTTCATCCTTCTAGCATTCTTTCGATATTCTTTGTACGCGATGTTCTTCAAAATGTCATTTGATTCTTTTGCTAAAAAAACATATCACAATGGCAGCTTTGTGAGATCGAGTTCTTAGTTCACTATAAACTTATGATGTATTAAAAATAGAACGTATAACCTAAAGACCATTCGGCATGAGTGGTGAACTATCTCAAAAACAATGAACATAGAAACAAAAAAGGGATGAAATGAACTTCTATTTATTTGGGAAGAAAAGACCATGTGCGGCCGGCTGCAACGCGTCTGGTAGTGTGGTTCAAGATCTCGTCAGGAAGGCACCTCGGCCTGGACTCCGACTCCAATTGGTGCATCCAGGTCACAAGCTCACAACGAAGGTAGCAAGCAGCAATGGAATCTAAAGAAGCAGAGAAGACATGAGAAATCAAGAAGAAACCACCGAATAAATAGAAGACGGACTGAGAATCTCTAACAATGTTGCTTCCATGTGGACATTATGTAAAGGGGGTGGTGTGCAGATGGTTTGGCAAGAGGTTGGTTATCCCCGCCCATGAGATCAGGACAAGGAATGTTTTCTTTTTCCAGTGCCGCTGGGAGAGAAAGGTTTAGCTGGTGAAGGTAAGAAACTAAGATGTAGTGAGTAATTAGTTTTGCTTCATTGTTCCATCTTGGTGAATCCTCATGGTGCCCCCACGACGAATCTGTTCCCGAGTACGTACGGTGAGCAGCAGCAGGTGTGGCTTTCATGCAGTTTTCGTCCTCAACTACGAAGCTATTCATGATATTTTTTTTGCATTAAACAATATGGTCAGTTTGTATGCATGTAGCTCTACTATGTCACGTAATTTTGTTGTGTACTCACATGATAAACAATTGATAACGGCTCCTGAATGCATGCTTAATCGTTGACACCTTTTAGTACATGCTTACGTAGAAGTAAAAAGATCCTAACATAGATCAAAGTATATATAAGTCAGGCCTATATCTACTCGATCACCTGACTTGCCTTGGCTAGCATGCAAAAGTGACTGTTATATGAGAGGTTTCAAACTTATTTTATGCTCTATTCCCTCTCTATCAATCTGTTCGAAATATTGGAGGAAAACAAAAGATCACAGTAAATCTTTAGCTTCGCTTCGGTCGCCTCCGCTTCTTACGTCATACATCTCCGATGCAAACACCAGCAGAAAGAAGAAACCGAATCCATCCCACAACATGCACCAAAAAGATCTTGGTCGTCGCCATGCGACTCACCGCTCCTCGTGTCCATCCCAAGCCCTCCGGTTATTGAGGTCCCAGACCACCCTGCTCATCCGCGTCTCTCCTTGCCCCCACCATTGTGTATTTGTGTTGGTTGCCCAGCTTACAGTAATGGCCATGCTGATCACGCGGCATCTTCCCGCCGTCAAGGTCACCTATTGGCTACCATGGTCATCCAGATCACGTTGTGTCCCCCCGCTGTCCTGGCCAAAGCACAAAGAAAAGTAGTTCGCCAGGACTGAAATTAACCTCGAATTGCCCAGGTGAGCCTGCATGTGTGCAACTTTAAATTTGAGTCATCGTACTGTGAGTACTGAACCGAAACTGTAATGCAGTTTGCTGATCTCATATATGCATCTTACAGGGCTTGAGAGGTTATATAGTGGCACACAATATGTATGTCGACTGCACTGCACTGCACGGGCTCTCTCCAGTTAGTGATGTTGATGCTTTTCAAACATCCAGGCTTTGTTACCGTACATTTTGACCAACTCATTTTATATCTGTGTCCATAGAAGTAGATGACGGTGTCTTCTCGTGGAAATTTCTATGTTTTGTCATGAAGCGGATGAAAACCGTTTCAACTTGCGGAGGGATTCCAGCTTCAGATTCTATGGCCAGCTGTTATATATAGTATCGCGTTTGTGGCGATGGGGCAGATTGCTGGTTGTGTGCAGCTGCGGGAAATGTGCAAGAGCAAGAATGTAGTCCCTATCAGAATAGCTGACATAATTCATACTCCATGATACTTTGGCGCAGCAGGAACTTCTTCAGTTTGGAGGCTTGCTTTAGAGCCTCACTGGAACTAATCTGTTGCTAGGGAGGAAGCCGTTTCCTGATCTCAAAGAATACGCCTTTTCATCAAGCTCCTTGTGCCTCGAAATGTCTACCTCGCACCCTGCTCACATGTCCCTCATAACCAAGATAAGAATGTTGCTTGTGGATTTTCTCCATATTAGTTGAAGCTGGTAATGATGTTGTTCACGCAGCCTTTCATTGCTAAAAGCATTGTATAGAGTTTACTTCAACTCTTCTTCAGGATGAAAACCCATGATCTGACTTCAGTGATTGGCTCTAGCATTGACGCCTTGACGGGAGGATTCGTTGCTGAAGAATCTATCCTGTGATATTGGGGGTTGCCATCATTGATGATTGTTGATGTTGTTTATTGCAGCTGTTCTGTTTGCCTTTTATTTATTTTTAATAATTTGGTTGTGTGCATCCTTGATGTCTCCATTAGCTCTTGAAACTGTGTTGTTGCATATGCTAGGTGTAATTGATATCTTATCGATATTATTATATTAATATATTCTCTTAACCAAGAAATGTTGCTTGTGGATTTTCTGCTGCTTTTAAGTCATTTAGAGAGAGCTTAAAACTAACAGATAAAACAAAGAGAGATTAAAACTTAGTAGATAAAACAAATCCGTTCCCATTTCAACAGTTTTCCTTGGTGCATTGGCTACGGGGTCCAGCGAGCCATAAAAGAAAATGAAAAGCTTATTTATAAGTTTTAAAAAATCACCATTTCCCTTGTGGATACATGTATATGTTCTTACGTGTTCGTAAAGTATATTGAATAATATGCTGATTTGTAGCCTATAAGAAGATACAAATTTCTTTCCCAAATACAACAAAGTAGGTACATTTTAATCCATGCTAGTTGTATTTCTACATATCTATGCGTATATGTGTTTAAAAAAAATTGAGGCATTACGAAATAGTTTTTCAATAAAAAAATAAAGGGCTCTGTAGAGCCCATCCTCCGAAACACATTTTGGCTTGGACTGCTCTCTTCTTCCTTGTCAATTAAGCGATAACCCTCATGCATGAACACAACTAATTGAGATAAAATGCATATTACGTCTACTTAAAAGCTGGCGACTTTTGATCATTCAAGACTAAGCGGATTGCAAATGCAAGTGTTGTTCAACTAGTCATACGTTTATGAATTTTTCGCAGTCCTTTTAGTTTTAGTATTCCTCCAACCAAAGACAATGTTTCTATTCACTCTGTTCCCATTATGACGCCCGGATAATCAAGCTACAGTAACCTCTGCCAATGATGCCACATCACCTCGATTACTGTTGCTAATCTCGCGTTAGTTCGAAACCGATTCAAGTTCAAATTCAAAATCAAGCAAACAATAAAAGTTTTTGAAAATTAAAACTAAAATTTTCAAAGTGAACCAAGTAAAGCATAGGTAACTATGGTGGAGAAACCACACCTTTATAAAATATTTAAATACTATTAAATGGATAAAACATCAGCTAAGACTATTATTTAAATACTTTTATATATTAAATAATTACAAAACTATTTTAGTTTGGGTAGCAAGTTAATGTGGCCATGGCATATTTGGTAACAACAAATTATGTGTCGTTTTGGTATTTTGCTAAAACTAGAAATAATAGGAAACTAAGTGAAAACCGAAAAGAAATAAATAAAAAGAAGATTAACAGAAAAGTAAAAGAGAAGAAAGAACCCCCCAAACTGGGCCTTGACCCAGCAGGCCACCGGCCCAACTGGGCAAAGGCCCAACCGGCCGAACCGCCCACTCCCTTATTCCCCCACGTCCTGAAACCCTAACCCCCACCACACACTCCCTCCCCCACTCGCTCTCTCCCTCACTCCCCCGATCCAGATCGGGATCGGGGCGATCACGCCCCCGCCCCCGTTGACTCCTCGCCCCTCCTCTCCCTCGCGCGACGCCCGACGGAAGCCGCGGCTGCTCCTCGCGCCGACCGCGCCGCCGACTGGATCGCCACCTCCCCATCTCCTCCCCACGCCGGACCTCCTCCCCGACGGCCTCCCAAAGATATGCTGCGCCCCGTCGCCGCTCAACGTTCCGGACGCCGTCAACAGACCCCGCAGCTGCCCCAGGCCACCACGACGGCCAGCCTCCCCACCGGTCTGCCTCCTCGCCGCACGTCGTCCCCAACGACCTCCACGACCCCCGCTTCCCGAATCCCTACCGCCCTGTGAGCTCCCCCTCCTCTCCCCCTTTCCCTCTGTCGCCGGCGCCGTTCGCGACACCCCGGCCTCCTCTACCGCGCGTACGCACGCGTCGCGCCCGTCGCGGCCCTCTGCTCGTCGCGTGGCTCGGAGCCGAGGCCCGCGCCTCGCCCTCCCCCCGTCTCCGTCGCGCTCCAGCGCCCGCCCGTGGCTCGCCGCACATCCCCTGTCCCTGCGCCGTTCGCGCCTCCCCCGCTTCGTCTCCGCGCCCCGTTGCGCCCTCCGCCGCTCGGGCTCTGCCCGCGGTGCCACCCCGCGCTGCCCGGGTCCGGCACCCACAGCCGGCGCCCGTCGCCGCAGCCTCAACCTCCTGGGCGGGCTCCCCTGACGCCATGCGGGTTCGCCGACGCTGAGGCGCCCGTCGCCCGCTGCCCACTCACCCGCTAAGGCTCCCCTAGAACCACTGACTAGGGGGCCCACGCCCCAGAACATTTTATAAAAAGAAAAAAAGATTTAAGAAAAACAAGTATTAAAATAATGATTAATTAATTAATTAACTTAACTAATTCGGTTTAGATTAACCTAATCATTAGGTAAATTAATTAACTCTATTTAATCAACCTGCTAAATAAACAGTGTATGACATGCGGGACCCACCATCAGGTTGACCAGTCAACTCTGTTGACTGCTGACATCAGCATGATATCATGCTGATGTCATAAATCCATTTTTGAATTAAATTAAATAATTAATAAAATTCCTGAAATTAATAAAATCTTTAAAAAATCATATCTTTTAATCCGTAACTCGGATTAAATTATTTTCAACATGAAAGTTGCTCAGAACAACGAGACGGTTCCGGATATGCAACCCGTTCGTCCGCCACAAACCCCTAGCATATCGAACACGCAACTTTCCCCCTTTGGTTCATCTGTCCGAAAACGCGAAATACCGAGAATACTTTCCCGGATGTTTTCCCCCTTCGCCGGTATCACCTCCTACCGCGTTAGGGCACACCTAGCACCGTTACTTGTCTTGTCATGCATCGATATGCATCTGTTTGCATTGTATTCAATTTTTCTCCCCCTCTTCTCTCCGATAGACTACGAGACTGACGCCGCTGCTGGTGCCCCGATCGACTACGTTGTTGACGACCCCTCCTTGCCAGA